>NC_059196.1:20499426-20820676 GCF_020615455.1 Coregonus clupeaformis | reverse complement strand
AGAACAATGCCATTAAACTGAGCGAAATTCAGCAGAAGATCATTGAGGACCATTTACATTTTGAGGGTATCAACAGTGTCAGCCTCTCTACTGTTGATCGTGTCCTCAAGCGCAACAGACTGCGCATGAAACAGCTATACAGAGTGCCCTTTGATCGCAACTCAGACAGAGTCAAAGAGCAAAGATTCCAGTATGTACAGGTTGGCATATATCCAGACACATTCAATGTTGATTAATCTAAGTAGTGATTTACTGTAGTGGCCTAAATCACTTTTTCCGTATCACTTACAAAACTATATCTATTTCTACAGAGGGTTTTTCAACTGGATGCAATGGAAAGACCCCATCAATACATCTACATGGATGAAGCTGGGTTTAATCTCACCAAAAGGAGAAGGAGAGGCCGTAATGTGATTGGCCATCGGGCCATTGTTGGTGTTCCTGGGCAGCGTGGTGGCAATGTCACATTATGTGCTGCCATCAGCAATCATGGGGTTGTCCACCATCATGCCAACCTGGGGCCCTACAACACTCACCAGCTCCTCATTTTCCTCAATCACATGCGAGATGCTTTGTTAGGGCAGCAGGATGAGCATCCCATCTATGTTGTTGTTTGGGACAATGTGAGTTTTCACAGAGCCCTCCAGGTTAGAGAGTGGTACAATATGAACCAAGGTTTTATCAATCTTTGCCTTCCACCGTACTCCCTTTCCTAAACCCCATTGAGGAATTCTTCTCCTCATGGCGGTGGAAGGTATATGAACGCCAACCTTACACCAGGGTAAATCTCCTGCAAGCCATGGGACTTGCCTGTGGTGACATAGGTGTGGAGGCATGCCAAGCCTGGATACGGCATGCCAGGGGTTTTTTTCCCCCGTTGCCTGGCCAGACAAAATGTGGCCTGTGATGTGGATGAAGTCCTGTGGCCTGACCCAGTACGGAGACATGATGCTGTGGCTGAGTAATGCACTTATTTGTATATTTTTGTACTTTATTTTTACATGGGCTTACTGTACACAAGTGGCAAACGCATACGATTTCTGTTTGTTTTTACAAGTGCTACATGTAAATGCACAAGATTTCTGTTTTGTATTTTTGTACAAGTGCTAAATGCA
Organism: Coregonus clupeaformis; assembly: GCF_020615455.1. Lineage (NCBI taxonomy): Eukaryota > Metazoa > Chordata > Actinopteri > Salmoniformes > Salmonidae > Coregonus > Coregonus clupeaformis. The sequence goes on along the minus strand of NC_059196.1, from coordinate 20,819,561 downwards.
CAGTTTTTTTTTTTTGCAACATGCATTTAGCCTACAGTGAACAATAAACATTTATTTATCCAGCTTCATGTCCTGAGCATTGTGTTTTCTATTTTTCTACGTAGTGTTTAGTGACTGTTCAGTAGTGTTTTTAATTTTGATTGACTCGGGGCACGATTTGACAACATAGTTCAGTTTTGAGCACAGATTGAACTGTTTTGAGGTGAAAGTTTGGTTTTGCAAGAAGAGTCTGAGGTTTTGTGAATGTAGCTTGAAAATTGGGTTTTGTGTTCACAGTTAAGAGAAAAGGAGAGCAGCTTTCAAGAAATGTGTCTTAGCAATCGAGAAAAACTGTAATGCAAGTTGCTGATACGAGAATCCACTCAAACAACAAATCTACTCAGGAGAGTCACACGTATTTCTTGATCATCTCTGAGCCGACATCTCACATGGGCCCTAAAAGTTGTCTGGCTGTGAAATAAGCCATATATTATGTCCAAAATAGCAGAGCAGATTCAACAAAATGTAACCCAGTGTTAACACGATATCCACACTGAGACAGAGAGAAGAGAAGAGAAGAGAAGAGAAGAGAAGAGAAGAGAGAGAGAGAGAGAGAGAGAGAGAGAGAGAGAGAGAGAGAGAGAGAGAGAGAGAGAGAGAGAGAGAGAGAGAGAGAGAGAGAGAGAGAGAGAGAGAGAGAGAGAGAGAGAGAGAGAGCGAGAGGGGATATGAAGGAGCTGTGGCCGCCAGCAGACAAAGAGAAACAGATGCGAGAAGAGGGGGGTGGGGGCCGAGACATTTGTGGACCTGAGGGAAGCTTGCTTTGGGACGTGTTCATTACCCACTGGGCAAAAACTGGTTGCATCAACGTTGTTTCCACGTCATTTCAACAAAAAAGATTATATCTGATGACGTTGGATCAATGTGGAAAACTGATTAGATTTGCAAAAAGTCATCAACGTAAGGGAATTTAGTATTTTTTTCACCCAACTTTTAACTTAAATCCAATGACATGGTGGGAAGAAAAATCACGTTGAAGTCACGTTAGTTGACATCTCAATCAAATATAAATAAAAACTAGAAGTTGAAATGATATCTGTGCCCAGTGGGTAGGCACCAAACTGAAGAAAACTGCCTGAAACAGGAAGGGACTACAGTACATGGACTTGCCCAATAAGATTTACATTTTTCCCCTGTTGCAAAACGTTTTTAAAAGTTTTCCATTGCATGCCCTAATACAGGGGTTTTCATCTGCGGAGGTACTGCAGGGGTTCGCGGCCAGATCTCAATATATACAGTGCCTTCAAAAGGTATTCATACCCCTTGACTTATTCCATATTTTGTTGTGTTACAGCCTGAATTCAAAATGGATTAAATATTTTAAAAATCCTCACCCATCTACACATAATACCCCAGAATGACAAAGTGAAAACATGTTTTTACACATTTTTGCAAATTTATTGAAAATGAAAAACAGAAATATCTAATTTACATACAGTTGAAGTCGGAAGTTTACATACACCTCAGCCAAATACATTTAAACTCAGTTTTTCACAATTCCTGACATTTAATCCTGGTAAAAATGCCCTGTCTTAGGTCAGTTAGGATCACCACTTTATTTTAAGAATGTGAAATGTCAGAATAATAGTAGAGATAATTATTTATTTCATCACATTCCCAGAAGGTCAGAAGTTTACATACACTCAATTAGTATTTGGTAGCATTGCCTTTAAATTGTTTAACTTGGGTCAAACGTTTCGGGTAGCCTTCCACAAGCTTCCCACAATAAGTTGGGTGAATTTTGGCCCATTCCTCCTGACAGAGCTGGTGTAACTGAGTCAGGTTTGTAGGACTCCTTGCTCGCACACGCTTTTTCAGTTCTGCCCATAAATGTTCTATAGGATTGAGGTCAGGGCTTTGTGATGGCCACTCCAATACCTTGACTTTGTTGTCCTTAAGCAATTTTGCCACAACATTGGAAGTATGCTTGGGATCATTGGCCATTTGGAAGACCCATTGGCGACCAAGCTTTAACTTCCTGACTGATGTCTTGAGATGTTGCTTCAATATATCCACATAATTTTCCTTCCTCATGATGCCATCTATTTTGTGAAGTGCACCAGTCCCACCTGCAGCAAAGCACCCCCACAGCATGATGCTGCCACCCCCGTGCTTCACGGTTGGGATGGTGTTCTTCGGCTTGCAAGCGTCCACCTTTTTCCTCCAAACATAACGATGGTCATTACGGCCAAACAGTTCTATTTTTGTTTCCTCAGACCAGAGGACATTTCTCCAAAAAGTACGATCTTTGTCCCCATGTGCAGTTGCAAACCTTAGTCTCGCTTTTTTATGACGGTTTTGGAGCAGTGGCTTCTTCCGTGCTGAGCGGCCTTTCAGGTTATGTCGATATAGGACTCGTTTTACTGTGGCTATAGATATTTTGTACCTGTTTCCTCCAGCATCTTCACAAGGTCATTTGCTGTTGTTCTGGGATTGATTTGCACTTTTTGCACCAAAGTTCGTTCATCTCTAGGAGACAGAACGCGTCTCCTTCCTGAGCGGTATGACGGCTGCGTGGTCCCATGGTGTTTATACTTGCGTACTATTGTTTGTACAGATGAACGTGGTACCTTCAGGTGTTTGGAAATTGCTCCCATTGATGAACCAGACTTGTGGAGGTCTACACATTTTTTTCTGAGGTCTTGGCTGATTTATTTTGATTTTCCCATGATGTCAAGCAAAGAGGCACTGAGTTTGAAGGTAGGCCTTGAAATACATCCACAGGTACACTTCCAATTGACTCAAATGATGCCAGTTAGCCTATCAGAAGCTTCTAAAGCCATGATATCATTTTCTGGAATTTTCCAAGCTGTTTAAAGGCACAGTCAACTTAGTGTATGTAAACTTCTGACCCACTGGAATTGTGATACAGTGAATTAATCTCTCTGTAAACAATTGTTGGAAAAATTACTTGTGTCATGCACAAAGTAGATGTCCTAACCGACTTGCCAAAACTATAGTTTGTTAACAAGACATTTGTGGAGTGGTTGAAAAACAAGTTTTAATGACTCCAACCTAAGTGTAGGTAAACTTCCGACTTCAACTGTAAGTATTCACACCCCTGGGTCAATACTTTGTAGAAGCACCTTTGGCAGCAATTACAGCTGTGAGTCTTTCTGGGTAAGTCTCTAAGAGCTTTCCACAGCTGGATTGTGCAATATTTTCCCATTATTCTTTTCAAAATTCTTCAAGCTCTGTCAAATTGGTTTTTGATCATTGCTAGACAACAATGTTCAGCTCTTCGCATAGATTTTCAAGTAAATTTAAGTCAAAACTGTAACTCGGCCACTCAGGAACATTCACTGTCTTCTTGGTAAGCAACTCCAGTGTAGATTTGGCCTTGTGTTTTAGGTTATTGTCCTGCTGAAAGGTAAATTCATCTCCCAGTGTTTGGTGGAAAGCAGACTGAACCAGGTTTTCTTCTAGGATTTTACCTGTGCTTAGCTCCATTCCGTTTCTTTTTATCCTGAAAAACTCCCCAGCCCTTAATGATTACAAGCATACCCATAACCAATGTTCCCTCTAATTTCTTTAGGCACTGAGCAAATTTCAGGTCTGCTGAGCGCAAACTTCAACGTTTTGAAATTTTTATGCAATTGCTGCCGTGTGTTTACTGTGAAAACTGAGGCTGTACCCGCTTTAAGTTACAGTTATAACAGTGGCCAAGTAGGCTACTGTGGCTATTTGATCATAATGTAGGCCTATCAGAGTGGCCTACCATAAAAAACAATGGAGAAAATGCATCCCATAACATTTTAACATGGAAATAGCTGTTCTATCATTCAGCCTACAGTAGCAGACAATGTGTGGTGTTCAATGTAGGCCTTCATTCCATGATACTTTTTTTGGGGGAGGGTTGACATTAAACCTGTTTATCCACTTGTCCTTCAGACAAGGAGGTGACTGAAGATGTTGTTTGATGCAAGAAACCACTTTACAAAATAAAATGCATTATTATTCCCATACCATTATTACAGAGAATCTGACAAGTTATGCTACCCTCTGCCTATTGGCTACTTAGCTTATTCAAGCCTGTCTCAAAATACAACACTGCCCCTTTAAGACAGAAAAAAAGCTCTTTACATGACTTGCTGTTCAAAGATGGCTAGAAATGCACACGCTTTCTGCTCTTGTAGGAAGCAACCACTCCCCCATTGATGACTAGAAATGTGCTATTACTGGGCTAATAACTCACTTACTAGCAAAGAATATGAACAAATGTACACACCTGGCTACATGCAGCTCTTGCTTTGATCTCAAAACAAGCACATCTACTTGCGACCACTCATGCTGTAAACACAGTCCAGTTCAACGTGAATGGCACAGATATATATATGGCAATGGTGTATTTGCATATAGGGATACTGCAGCTCTGATTGGTTATGGCGCACCGGTCTGTGTAGAGTATGGGCCTGAGTCGTGCCTGTCAATGCAATAGAATCCTACTCCAATGCGTTCTGCCTACAAGAAAATCTCTTGCATAGTTCGTTTTGTATCAGTATGTTGCATGAAAGTGGTTAATATTGTGTTGATTCGATCACAATTCGCACAGTAGAGGGGAACGTTGATAGTGTTAACGAAAGCGGAAAACTAGAAAGTTGACTGAAGATCAGTCTTGGGCTTTTCAGCGCGAGCTGATATTTATTCTGCACGGCAGTCCCGGGGAAGTTGCGCGACCGCACACGTGCGCAGCTTAGAGGGAACATTGCTTATAATATGATGCAGCCACCACTATGTTTGAAAATATGTAGAGTGGTACTCAGTAATGTGTTGTATTGGATTTGCCACAAACATAACACGTTGTATTCAGGACAAAAAGTTAATTGCTTTGCCACATTTTTAGCAGTATTACTTTAGCGACTTATTGCAAACAGTTAGGGAGGCATTGGAAAACCTCCCTGGTCTTTGTGGTTGAATCTGTGTTTGAAATTCACTACTCGACTGAGGGACCTTACAGATAATTGTATGTGTGGGGTTCAGAGATGAGGTAGTCATTCAAAAATCATGTTAAACACTATTATAGCACACAGAGTGAGTCCATGCAACTTATTATGTGACTTGTTAAGCAAATTCTTACTCCTGAACGTATTTAGGCTTGCATAACAAAGGGGTGGAATACTTATTGGTGCAAGACATTTCCACTTTTCATTTTTTATTAATTTGTAAAAATGGCTAAAAACATAATTCCACTTTGACATTATGGGGTATTGTGTCTCAATTTAATCCATTTTAAATTCAGGATGCAACACAACAAAATGTGGAAAAGGTCAAGGGGTGTGAATACTTTCTAAAGGCACTGTATACACTGAGTGTACAAAACAACCCTTTTGCCCTCAGAACAGCCTCAATTCGTCGGGGCATTCTCTAAAAGGTGTTTTAAGCGTTCCACAGGGATGCTGGCCGATATTGACTCCAATGCTTCCCACAGTTGTGTCAAGTTGGCTGGATGTCCTTTGGGTGGTGGACCATTCTTGATACACACAGGAAACTGTTGAGTGTGAAAAACCCAGTAGCGTTGCAGTTCTTGACAAACTCAAACTGGTGCGCCTGGCACCAACTACCATACCCCGTTCAAAGGCACTTAAATCTTTTGTCTTGCCCATTCACCCTCTGAATGGCACACATACAAGGCTTAAGAATCCTTCTTTAACCTGTCTCCTCCCCTTCATCTACACTGACTGAAGTGGATTTGACAGGTGACATCAATAAGGGGTCATAGCTTTCACCAGGATTCAACTGTTCAGTCTACAGTGCATTCGGAAAGTATTCAGACCCCTTGACTTTTCCACATTTTGTTACGTTACAGCCTTATTCTAAAATTGATTAGATTATTTTTTCCCCTCATCAATCCCCATAATGACAAAGCAAAAACAGGTTTTTATAAATTTTTGCACATTTATTACAAATAAAAACCAGAAATTCCTTATTTACATATGTATTCAGACCCTTTGCTATGAGACTCAAAATTGAGCTCAGGTGCATCCTGTTTCAATTGATCATCCTTGAGATGTTTCTACAACCTGATTGGAGTCCACCTGTGGTAAATTCAATTGATTGGACATGATTTGGAAAGGCGTGTCAGAGCAAAAACCAAGCTATGAGGTCGAAGGAATTGTCCGTAGAGCTCCGAGACAGGATTGTGTCGTGGCACTGATCTGGGGAAGGGTACGAAAACATTTCCGCAGCATTGAAGGTCCCCAAGAACACAGTGGCCTCCATCATCCTTAAGCGGAAGAAGTTTGGAACCACCAAGACTCTTCCTAGAGCTGGCCACCCGGACAAACTGAGCAATCGGGGGAGAAGGGCCTTGGTCAGTGAGGTGACCAAGAATCCAATGGTTACTCTAACAGAGCTCCAGAGTTCCTCTGTGGAGATGGGAGAACCTTCCAGAAGGACAACCATCTCTGCAGCACTCCACCAATGAGGCCTTTATGGTAAAGTGACCAGACGGAAGCCACTCCTCAGGAAAAGGCACATGACAGCCTGCTTAGAGTTTGCCAAAAGGCATCTAAAGGACTCTCAGACCATGAGAAACAAGATTCTCTGGTCTGATGAAACCAAGATTGAACTCTTTGGCCTGAATGCCAAGCGTCACGTCTGGAGGAAACCTGGCACCATCTCTATGGTGAAGCATGGTGGTGACAGCATCATGCTGTGGGGATGTTTTTCAGCAGCAGGGACTGGGAGACTAGTCAGAATCGAGGGAAAGATGAACGGAGCTAAATACAGAGAGATCCTTGATGAAAACCTACTCCAGATCACTCAGGACCTCAGACTGGGGCAAAGGTTCACCTTCCAACAGGACAACGTCTCTAAGCACACAGCCAAGACAATGCAGGAGTGGCTTTGGGACAAGTCTCTGAATGTCCTTGAGTGGCCCAGCATGAGCCCGGACTTGAACCCGATCGAACATCTCTGTAGAGACCTCAAAATAGCTGTGCATTCAACCTGACAGACCTTGAGAGGATCTGCAGAGAAGAATGGGAGAAACTCCACAAATACAGACGTGTCAAGCTTGTAGCGTCATACCCAAAAAGACTTGAGGCTGTAATCGCTGCCAAAGGTGCTTCAACTAAGTACTGAGTAAAGGGGCTGAATACTTATGTAAATGTGATATTTCAGTTTATTTTTATAAATGTGTAAACATCTTTTGCTTTGTCATTATGTGGCATTGTGTGTAGATTGATGAAGGGAAAAAATAATTTAATCCATTTTAGAATAAGGCTGTAAGATAACAAAATGTGGAAAAAGTCAAGGGGTCTGAATACTTTCCGAATGCACTGTATGTCATGGAAAGAGCAGGTGTTCCTAATGTTTTGTACACTCAGTGTTTTTGCATAAAACTTAGTTTTTTAATCTTTTGCTAATGAATATTACTAACAACAACAGATTAAACGATTTTGGCCAAGGGATTAGTGGAATACGTTCATGGGGTGTAGTAAAATACAATGTAATATTATTAATCTATAATTTATGTTCTTAACCCTGGGCAACATGGACCTGGGAGACTCACTGGGATATTGGTAAAAAGAAACATCATATTTTTAAAACCGCTAAGTTTTCTCTCTGCCTCATGGAAAAATGTGTAGAATAGCAGGAAATTAGCTTGAAAACTGCAATTCCAAGAGGCGGGTCTTTAAAATGTTCCTTCCCAGGGTCCAAAACTTGGTTAGTGCGACCATGCACTGCCGAATTCATTGTAAAACTTATATTTTATTTTATCTCACTCGAGTTGTGTTCTGATTATGAGGGGGTCCCTGATGAATTTGCTATTACAAAAGGGGTCCCCAGCCTCTAAAAGTTTGAGAATCCCTGCCCTAATAAACACTACCCTAACCTCAGAGACCGCTCGTAGCAGAACTAACCTCTCTGCACATGGTCAATGGTCTGTGATCTCTAATGGGAGATGAGCCTAAGTTGGTAAGTAAGTAGCCTAAACTAAACCAGGGTGGTCTGGCAGGACTGGAGCCCTGGCAGCCATTCTGGCCAATGAGCTGGTCCCTACTCCGTGACAGCCACTGAGGTCATGTCGAGTCTATGACAATATCAGTTTAACAGATAGCTGGACGTGTCTATCTTGGACATGATTACAGACATGATTAGAATTATACAAAATAACAGTGGCCTGTTATATACTGAACAAAAATATAAATGCAACATGCAACAATTTCAGTTACAGTTCATATGAGGAAATCAGTCAATTGAACTAAATTCATTAGGCCCTAATCTATGGATGTCACATGACTGGGAATACAGATATGCATCTGTTGGTCACAGATACTTTTAAAAAATAACCACTCGCCCACACAACGCCATACACGTGGTCTGCGGTTGTGAGGCTGGTTGGACGTACTGCCAAATTCTATAAAACAACGTGGCTTCTGGTGGTGGCTTCTGGTAGAGAAATGAACATTAAATTCTCTGGCAACAGCTCTGGTGGACATTCCTGTAGTCAGCATGCCAATTGCAAACTTGAGACATCTGTGGCATTGTGTTGTGTGACAAAACTGTACATTTTAGAGTGGCCTTTTATGGTCCCCAGCACAAGGTGGACCTGTGTAAGGATCATGCTGTTTAATCAGATTCTTGATATGCCACACCTGTCAGGTGGATGGATTATCTTGGCAAAGGAGAAATGCTCACTAACACGGATGTAAACAAATTTGTGCATTTGAGAGAAATTAGCTTCTTGTGCATAAGGAAAATTTCTTGGATCTTTTATTTCAGCTCATGAAACATGGGACCAAGACTTTACATGTTGCGTTTATATTTTTGTTCAGTGTAATAATGCTTAAAGATAAACAGAACTGACAGACAACACTCTCTATCTCTCCCCCCCCCTCTCGTAACACTCTCTTTCTCGCGGTCTCCCTCTGTCTCTGTTTACCTACAAGCATCATTAAAAAGGCTTCTTTAACATTTATGTGATTTTAATTGGAAAATGCTCTTGTTTTCTTATACGATTACAAGAACCGTAACAAGAGACAGAAATGAGCAGGTGAGAATAATTAGCAGCAGACTGCTTTACTTTTATAGGTCACTAATGTTGACAGATTTTCTAAATTCCAAGAAAACTGTGGAGAAATGTAATTGCAACAGAACAACAGCTAACAATACCCATCTGGAATCATTTTTAAGAATCATTCATGAACTATTGTGTGTGTGTGTGTGTGTCACGACTTCCTCCGAAGCTGCCACCTCTCCTTGTTCGGGCAGGCTTCGGCATCCTTCATCGTCACCGGCCTTCTAGCCACTGCCGCTCCTCATCTCATCATTCCATTTGTTTTGTCTTGTTTATTAAACACACCTGGTTCATATTCCCTCATCAGTACCTGTATACAGTGGGGGAAAAAAGTATTTAGTCAGCCACCAATTGTGCAAGTTCTCCCACTTAAAAAGATGAGAGAGGCCTGTAATTTTCATCATAGGTACACGTCAACTATGACAGACAAAATGAGAGAAAGAAATCCAGAAAATCACATTGTAGGATTTTTTATGAATTTATTTGCAAATTATGGTGGAAAATAAGTATTTGGTCAATAACAAAATAACATGATGTTTCCACCCCCATGCTTCACAGTAGGTATGGTGTTCTTTGGATGCAACTCAGCATTCTTTGTCCTCCAAACACGACGAGTTGAGTTTTTACCAAAAAGTTCTATTTTGGTTTCATCTGACCATATGACATTCTCCCAATCCTCTTCTGGATCATCCAAATGCACTCTAGCAAACTTCAGACGGGCCTGGACATGTACTGGCTTAAGCAGGGGGACACGTCTGGCACTGCAGGATTTGAGTCCCTGGCGGCGTATTGTGTTACTGATGGTAGGCTTTGTTACTTTGGTCCCAGCTCTCTGCAGGTCATTCACTAGGTCCCCCCGTGTGGTTCTGGGATTTTTGCTCACCGTTCTTGTGATCATTTTGACCCCACGGGGTGAGATCTTGCGTGGAGCCCCAGATCGAGGGAGATTATCAGTGGTCTTGTATGTCTTCCATTTCCTAATAATTGCTCCCACAGTTGATTTCTTCAAACCAAGCTGCTTACCTATTGCAGATGCAGTCTTCCCAGCCTGGTGCAGGTCTACAATTTTGTTTCTGGTGTCCTTTCAAAGACACTTTGGTCTTGGCCATAGTGGAGTTTGGAGTGTGACTGTTTGAGGTTGTGGACAGGTGTCTTTTATACTGATAACAAGTTCAAACAGGTGCCATTAATACAGGTAACGGGTGGAGGACAGAGGAGCCTCTTAAAGAAGAAGTTACAGGTCTGTGAGAGCCAGAAATCTTGCTTGTTTGTAGGTGACCAAATACTTATTTTCCACCATAATTTGCAAATAAATTCATTAAAAATCCTACAATGTGATTTTCTGGATTTTTTTCTTCTCAATTTGTCTGTCATAGTTGACGTGTACCTATGATGAAAATTACAGGCCTCTCTCATCTTTTTAAGTGGGAGAACTTGCACAATTGGTGGCTGACTAAATACTTTTTTCCCCCACTGTACGTGTTCCCTCTGCCCCCTTGTCTTTGTGTGTGATTGTTTATTGTGGAGGTTAGTGAAGCTTGGTGGAGCTCCTTGTATTTTGTATCGCTGGGATATTTCCCTGTGTGCCTTGTATTTTCCAGTGCGCCTGTTTTGCGCACTGGAGTGTTTTTGATGCGTTACTGCGGTTGCGGAATAAAGCCTGTTATTCTGTGATTTACCCTCCTGCGCCTGACTCCTTCGACATCACCTCATCACAGTGTGTGTGTGTCTGCACTGCAGGCATTGAGATACTTTCCAAGCCAGGCACATTTACTCCTCTATGCTGGGGTCCCCTCACTCTCTCCATCTCCCTGTCTTTCCTCGACCTAACAAGTTCCTTTCTGTTTATACACTCAGTATCTCTCTCCTTTTTCAAAATGTTTGCCTCTGCTGGATAAAATGAGATGGTATGGAGGAGCCCCACACATACTCATCAATATCCTTATCCACTACACACGCACACACACACACACACACACTACTCTGTCCATCTTCTCAAACTTGTTAATGACTAGTCCTGCTGTGTGAGGTGGAGAACAGAGAGTACCATGGGATGTGGTTTGGACTGGAAAGACACAGCGTTGGCCATGCTGAGTCTGTTGGCCTGAGCTTGTTGAAGATCAGGTTCTTTAACTTTGCATTCTATTAGTTGGTGTGTAAAAGATTGGCATGCTCAACCCTGAATTCTACCCTAGAAACAGTGTCTTTGTTTACAGCGATTATAAGGGCATATGTTTCACTTCAAATATCAGCTGGCTACAATGATTTAAATCTTTCTAGACATAGATCTTTCATGACTATTATCCAATGAGTTTTAGGGTTTTTCCTTCTATTTTTTACAGACCATATTTCTGGCTTTTACACCAAACTGAGGCTGTGGCTGTGGCTTGGATACCACACCACTCTCTATTCTTAATCACTCCCACTCTCTTTGACAGATAAAAAAGACAATCAACTGAAAGATGCATTACGGAAATACACTGAAACCAAAACTCAACCCTAAGTAACCTCTTTTAAAACTACTCATTTGGTCATTAGCCCTGTAAACACTGTGCATCAGAGGCAAGCAACATCCATGGGGTGTGCATGCTTTTGTAACAAATGGTCCACTATCAGCTAAATCAGGTGTTAAAGTGTTCGGCTTAGAAAAAAAGCCTGCACACAGCCTGGAGTTACCCAAATCAATCTCTGCTGTGCATGGATGCAACTATAACCAAGAGGATGAGAGAGAGAGATGGATCAGGTGAGAACATGCTGGGATAAGCAGAGGAAGAGAGAGAGAGACCATTATGGAGGAAGGATAGTACAAATGTGACAAATGAGTGAGGAGTAGTTGTATGTACCAGCTGTTTTCGGTTTTCCTCCAGGCAGAGTCCAAGAACACCCAGGAAGGATCCAAAAACCAACTGCAGAGATAAAATAGAACAGCCACTGTTAGAGCGATACCAGCAGTTGGCTCTTACTGTAGAGAACTTTACGCACTATTAAAAGTCATGTAAAGTCAAGGGATAAATAACAGCTCCGTTCACTGATGTTATTGTTATGCAAAGATTATTCCCTGGCGGACTACTACTACAACAGCATTGGAAGCGTCAATGAACTGTGCAGTTGAATCACTCCACTAATGTTACTCCCAAATCAGAATCGAGTTGCGGTGATCCAGCAGAAGAAATGCTAAGGTTTAAAACGTGGACATAATAGAAAATGCACCTGTTAACAACATGGCTGTGTCTTATCCATGTCAATCTAATAATACCACTCATAGAGATGGATAGAGGGCAAACTTGCCACAAAGCCTGTTTTAGCATTGGCAGCGCCATTGGAGATTTTCACAGTTTTCAAGTAGTCAACTGGGTGGAACTTCCTATTGGTTGAGAATAAGATATTAACTACTTTAAAAACGGATAACAACCAATAGCGCTTCCCATGATGTCACAGAAGCGTGGACTCTCTTTCCAACTCTATAATGCCACTACAAAACAGAATCTAACTTTTATTCAATATTCTCTATCTTACACTGAGTAATCTCTTGTGGACAGATCTACGTAAACATATCTGACACTGTAGAACTCTCGGAAAGGAATGGGATGTGTGGGATAGCGAGCAGCAGTAGTTCCGGTGTTTGGGTTTTTCGTCACTGGTTATATGGACAAATGACAATTTCGCAGTTGTTAACATATTTTGAATTTCCGAAGGGGACATTCGGCCTGTAACTTGCAAAGAGAGAAGGTTAAGCACCTAGTTCTAGCATCTCTTGATCCAATCTTTTAACACATATGGACCCATAACTTAATCGAGCAGCTGACCAATTACACAATACTTTAGTTCTGGGTTAACTGAGATTATACACTTAGAAATTATCAGTCTTCAAATGTATATAAAATATACTGGAAAGATTTACTGGCTTTGATGTGAATAACAGCCGAAATATATGTTGTTTGTCTGTCATGTGCTATAATAAGATGAGGGTTTGTTCAACAACACGAATGATGACAGCTCTCACGACATTTATGAGATTTTAATTGTCATGATTTGGAAGACATCTTGTTTTGCGGACAATGACTCACAAACCACAGTTTCCCCATCTGTCAATAATTTCTGAAGACCTGCATCCTTGGCATTACAACCACTTTATTCTTAAGGTCTGTGTTGTTTTTTTATGACAAAAAGAGACAAAATTAGAGAAAATGTGGTTGTTGTTAAAAGTTAAATTATATGTCTAGAGATCCTGGTTCGAATCCAGGCTCTGTCGTAGCCGGCCGCGACCGGGAGACCCATGGGGCGGCGCGCACAATTGGCCCAGCGTCGTCCAGGGTAGGGGAGGGATTTGGCCGGCAGGGGATGTAGCTCAGTTGGTAGAGCATGGCGTTTGCAACGCCAGGGTTGTGGGTTCGATAAAATAATGTATGCACTAACTGTAAGTCGCTCTGGATAAGAGCGTCTGCTAAATGACTAAAATGTAAATGTATAGTGAGTCATTTTCACCAAAATGGCAGATGAACATAATGATGATAATGATGATGGTGATGATGATGATAATGAAGATGTACTTACAATGACTCCAGAGGCGTATCCGGTGATGCTGAGGCTCTCTGTGCGAGTGGTGGTGTAGATCCCCAGAATGACCAGGACTAGGGACAGACAGAGCATGCCCAGTACCAGCCATATCGCCATCCTGTTCCTCCTCTTCATCAGTTCTGAACCCACAGATGCATAATCAGTCACAATACTATTTCACTGTACAATGTATACCTAGCCCAGGTGGGTTAAAGAAGGGTTAACACTTGGGGCCCCAGTAGGATAACCAGAAGGGGCCCACAAAGTTTTGTCCTCAGTACCCACATTGGCCCCACATGTGGTTGCCATGTTGGGCTTTATGTGGGCTCATGTTGGGCTTCATACCCACATGTGGAGCCAACGTGGACACTGAGGACAAAACTTTTTGGGTTCCTGTTGGGTTTCCCTCATGGGGCCTGTAACCCATATAGGCCCCACATGGAAATGTTGGCTGGGACCATTTATGATAAAAACTAAATAAAAAGTTACATGTTTATACTGAGAACTCTGGCACAGAGAGGGAGCAGATTGGCTCCAGTCCATGATTTACTATTTTCTAAATAATAAGGATTAGTAACATGATGGTAATAATAACATGTAAGATGTGTTAGGCCTAATTTATTGTGCAGACTGTCATACTGAAAGGACAGTATAGAGAATACATATTAAAAACCCTCAGACAGAGAATAACTCCACATATGCAAAACAGCTCTACCAAGTCTCCAAATTGATAATTAGCCAGTATAATAACCACAATGGGCCGAATTCTAATTTGTGATCAGTGCATGTAAAAATCTCCCATCAAGATCAATACATACACGTCAGTCAGCGTTCTTTCCATTGGCAGGTCTCAAATTACAATAAAGTCAAATGCAGAAAATCAAAGTAAATCTTAAAAACGACAGTTAAACCTGCAAATAAATGTCATATATTTCTTTCTTTGATTAATGATTAGGCAAACTACTTTGGGGATTATAGGCTATGTCAAAATGCTGCACAAATAATTTGTTAAATAAGCATATCATTTACATAGTTTTCATGTATACAGACAAAAATCACATACAGACAGAAATCACTTTTCCTTGACCAAAACGAAATCCTTTCAACTAAGCTATTTAATTGTTGCTGTCATAATTTACAAAGCATAATATGGTAAAACAGTAGGCCTAATTCAAATACAGTAGCTTACACTAATTCGCAGTATAGGCTAAGCAACTGAAAAAACACGCATTGAACGCATTGAATCATAATTGAACTCTATAGCCTACCCGCTTGACTGAGAGCGGGCTTCTCCCGGTCCGCTGCGTCCCGAATGGCCCCGGTTGTCATGCTCCCCTAACCGATGTTCCTCGGAGTATAATATCCACAATATCCCTGAGTGAGCCAAGGCGCTAAGTCTGCTGTGCTGATATCAGAATACCTCCGCACGGTCTGTTGCGCATGGAGCTCTTCAAATGTTTTATAATGGCACTGCGCGCACGGTTGGCCAACCTGTTCCCCAAATATGCACGCGTAATATCCCTCTCCTAGCAGCCTACAGTTGCGATGATGCGCTGCTCACTTGTTACAAAAGGACTAGCCTAATAATAGGAGTTTTCTTCTTAAGTCATTGAATCTTACTGTGAATGCTTTTCTTGTTTATTCAATTGGCCGGTTAAAAAAACAAACGCTAATCTTATGAGAAATTGTATAGGCTACTTTTACAATCCTACATTACTATACCTTGAGATGTTTAACTAAAATGAAGATGAACCTACATATGTTTTCAACATAATATATCTATTCATCGTGGATGTTTTTTTTCATTCCCTCTCCCACTTTACTCTGTGGTTCTGCTTAGAGCCTAGATCATTATTATTGTATATAATGTATATGTACTGGTGTTACATTACTGTATATTAATCTTTCTGAAAAATCACTGTCTTAGAGGTGATATGATAATGTACAGCTTTAGCACATGGGAAAGATGAGCGTTGTCATATACATCTAGATGGATGAGATGGCATGGACATAAACTATATTTGGACATGAGTACTGCTGATTTCCCTTGTTTAGGAGAAACTAATCATTTTCAGAGTAATACAACGCAATAATGTGGACCATTAAACATCATTATTAAATATGATCAGCTAAGCTGCAGTTCATGTCAAAATGCATACATTTTCACTCTATGTATTGTATTTTTTGATGAGAAAAACTCCAGGCCCTATAGGTATAGCCTACTTATTAGTAGGTCTCCGTCTCAGAGTTGTTCCTGGCCATGCTGGGTCATGGTCAGGAAGAATTCTGGGCCTTATATGTAATATTTATGCACGCATGACTGTAAGTCGCTTTGGATAAAAGCGTCTGCTAAATGGCATATTATTATTATTATTATTATATTTTATTAAATACCTAGATGTGCACAATGTTACATTTATCAGTACATCTACAGCATGTCATTTTCACTTGACAGTAACTTAGGTAATTAACAGTTTATCTATGGTAACTTTGGTAATTTATACTTAAATAACTTTTTTTATACTTGAATAACTACATTTGTCATATAAAGTATTAATTTTGTATATCCATATTGTCCATGAGTTTCTATTGGATAGACCATATAGTTAAAGAGAAAATAGCATAATTAATGGGAAAAAAGCATCTAATCAACAATGGCATTATTTTCTATTCACTCCAACTCTTCCAACTATTGACTTATTTCACAAGTGCCACCAGTTTGGCGCCAAAATATTTACAACAAAGACATTTTAACATAGCTAGTCAAATAAATAAGTGGGTAAAAATAAAAAGATATTTCATGCTGAAACCCTCATATTAAATACCAATGGTATTCACTAAGTTGATGAGTTATATTTAGGATAATGTTTTGTTATTCTATTTTTGTATTTTTTTAAATCATATTTTTGTATAGGCTATATATATTTTTTTACATGTGATAAGGTAACACAGGGTATCACGGCTCAGGCTAAGACCCAGATGCAGACACAGGAGGCGGATAGTACGAGTCTCACAGTTTATTACAGTACAAGGGGCAGGCAATTGGTAGGTCAAGACAGGCAAAGAGTCGTAATCCAAATCAGAGTCATGCAGGTACAGGACGGCAGGCAGGATCAGGGTCAGGACAGGCAGAAAGGTCAGAACTGGGAAGACTGGAAAAGCAAAAACTAGAGCATGCGAACACGCTGGTAGGACTTGACGGAAAACGCAGGTATAAATACACATGAGGTAATGGGAGACACCTGGTGGGGGTTTGAGACAATCACAAGACAGGTAAAACAGATCAGGGTGTGACACAGGTGGCCGGAGATAATTATAGACACATGATAATCTGAAGTACCCAAAAAGGCCACTAGATGTCATGTGATAACTTTCAAGGATTTTATGTAATTTACCCAAATTCTGGTAGTTGAACAATGCTTGACTTGGGCAGGAGCTCAGAGGAGCTGAGTACTGGCACCTCAAATGTTCTACAGCTTGAGTTCCTCTTCCTCTCAAAATATTAGCTCAAAAACCAAAATGAGTGCTGGAACCTATTTTAGTCCAAGTCAAGCATAGTTTACTGGTAAACTTAGAAAGTTACCAGTAATATACCCTCCCTTTGCAACCCTATGAGTGCTTATGAGAGCAGTGGTTATCGGGTAAATCAGTGAAAGAATGTGTATGGCAGGTAGCCTAGTGGTTAGAGCATTGGGCCAGTAACCGAAAGGTATCAGGAACATTATATTCCATTTTGTTGCGACTTGAGCGATACCCCTCCCTCCATTCTACAGATAACTGCTAAAATAAAGGAAACACTTCTGACAATGGCGATCTCACTCTGATGGCAGGCGCAGGGTTCAGTGAGGTGCATGAGGAATAGCCAACTGTGTTTGGCTGATACAAGTGGGGTGACTTGTAGGTACTACTTCTGAGAAATAAGGGGTGCAGGGCAGGTACCATAAAGCAATGGTTCCTAAACTTTTTCACTCAGGCCCCCCTTGCATCATTGGGGAACATCCCGCGCCCCCACCCCCACCACGTCTATTTCTATGGGCATAAGCACTGTCCATGCACTGTCCATGACACAAACAGTTCACACCCCTCTTGTTGGCGGAGATACACTTTTTTTTGCCATTTTTAAAGCTCAAACATTACAACAAAATCAATGGGCAAAAAAACTAGCTAAAAAAATGTACTGACATGGGCTAGTTGATCTGGACATTTCTGACAAGTTATAAATAGTAATGAATTTGATTTTCTGTTTGTATTGTCTCCTGACTAATCAGAAATGTTGAAAAATGCAGTAGGAGGTTAATGGGATCTAATTGGTTATATAGGGACTGGAGGGCAGGGAAGGGGAGGGAGGAGGGGAAAGGTTTACAGGGAGGGTTTTCTGGGTGGGGAATGGCCAATGGATGAGTTTCCCTGTGAGACCTGCTTTTTGTTACACATCCATGGGCTTATTGTATCAACACAAAAGATACAAATTATATAATTAATATAACATTCCTTTCTGAAAAACAATGGCAACGCTAGCTATTCTCTCTTGGAATTTGAAAGGCCTACATTTTCCTAGCAAACGTTCCAGCTGTCTTGATATCCTAGCAAGAAACCATATTGATATAGCAATGCTCCAAGAAACACACCTGCTCCATAAGGACTCATAGAATGCAGAACCATTCGTACCAACTGGCTGCTTTTTCATCAGCCCCAAATAAAACTAAAGGTGTAATCATAATGATACATAAGATACTTAAAATCACCATCTTGGGTAAAGGCGAAGACCAAGAAGCTGAATCACTTTCCTTAAATGTATCCATAATGGAAAGAAAATAGCCTATATTAATGTGTACGCTATAAATTCATATGATCCTACTTTTTTTTATTCTCTAAACAGCATATTGTTAGAATTTACTGAATTCCATCTGGTTATTGGAACAGACATGAATGCCATTTTGGACATGCGAGACAAATCTAATAAAACCAACTACAATCCACACAAAACCAAGGCTCTCCATTATATACTCTCTGATTACAACCTCATTGATGCCTGGCGAGCACATAATGGTAAAGCAAAATAGTAAACTTTCTATTCAAACAGGCATAAAACATTCTCACGAATCGATTTCGTACTATTATATACAACTCTATTTTCTTTAATCGAGAAATTAGAAATTCAACATATGAGCTTGTCTGACCACCAGGCTTACTTGTACCAACTTAAAATCTTAGAATCTACTAAAAGAGCCACACAATGTCGTTTCAACATTTTATTACCACAAAATCCTACATTCTGTAATCAATTTGAAATTGAACTAAATTAATTTATAATTATCAATAAAAATTCAGTTGATAACCACGGATTCTATGGGATGCCACCAAAGGTTTATGAAAAATAATGCAACTGCATTTGCATCTGGGTTGAATAAATCACAATTAAAGAAGATGTCAGAAGCGGAAATGTTGTTAACTGCATTAAAGTGTTCAACAAACACTTTTCAGACCAGGTAGCTATTACT
The DNA here is from genome assembly GCF_020615455.1 of Coregonus clupeaformis. NCBI lineage: Eukaryota > Metazoa > Chordata > Actinopteri > Salmoniformes > Salmonidae > Coregonus > Coregonus clupeaformis. The sequence continues at coordinate 20,800,442 of NC_059196.1, read as the reverse complement.
CTTTCCAAAGTCAAGATAGAACTTAATTTATTGATAAGACAGAGAGCAGAATTTGCCATCCATCGAGTTAGACTCAACCATTACTTACATGGTAATTGTCCTAGTCGTTTACTGGCCAACAAGATACGCAGTAATGATCAATTAGCTGATATAGCAACTATTGAATCTGAAACAGGGAAAATACTATCAGAACCCAAATTAATCAATCAAAGATTCTCCTGTTTCTATAAAGAACTGTACACCTCTGATTGTAAGTAGACATCAAGCCAGACCTTTCTAAAATAATTAAGCTGTTTTTTTGTTATCTTGTTTTTTGCACATAAACAAAAAAAACTACTTGATATTTCGATTTTCACAAGTGGGTGGGGTTAAATGTGGAATGCTTGTCATTGGCCAAATGCACAGCCAACACTTCCCGTCCCTTCAAAATAGGAGTTCACACTTTTAAATGTATGTCATTTAGCAGACGCTCTTATCCAGAGCAACTTACAGTTAGTGAGTGCATACATTTTCATACTGGTCCCCCGTGGGAATCAAACCCACAACCCTGGCGTTGCAAGCGCCATGCTCTACCAACTGAGCTACACAGGACTGTTGGTAGAGCTACACGGGACTATTGCGTGGTATGTGAATTATAGTGGATATAGGTTGTCGGGTAAGGTGGAGGTGATATGGTCCTTAGCTAGCCTCTCAAAGCACTTCATGGTGACATAAGTGAGTGCTAATTACTTACTCACGTCGGCCACGGAGAACGAGAGCACACAGTACTCGTGAGCGTTGAGGGCGTCGATGCTGTTTTCCTCGAAGCGAGGGAAGGTGTTTAGCTTGTCCAGGAGAGAGGCTTTGATGTTCGCGACGTGGCTGGCTTTCCCTTTATAATCCGTGATTGTCTGGAGTTCCTGCCACATATGTCTCGTGTCTGAGCTGTTGAATTGCGACTCCACTTTGTCCCTGTACTGTCGTTTTGCCTCTTTGATTGATTTACGGAGGTCATAGCTGGTCTGTTTGTACACAACCATGTTACCAGTCACCTTGCCATGGTCATGCGGTGGTTGGCGCTTTCAGTTTTGCACGAATGCGGCCATCTGTCCATGGTTTTTGGTTTGGATAAGTTTGAATCGTCACAGTGGGAACAACATCCTTTATGCACTTCCTGATGAACCCAGTCACTGAGTCAGTGTATACGTCGATACTATTCTCAGAGGTGAACTGGAATATTTCCTAGTCCGCGTGATCAAAATAATCTTGAAGCATATATTCCGATTAGTCAGACCAATGTTGAACAGTCCTTACCATAGGTGGTTCCCATTTAAGTTTCTGCCTATAAGTGAGGAGGAGCAGAATGGAGGCGTGATCTGATTTGCCGAAGTGAGGGCGGAGAGGGCCTTGTAGCCATCCCGGGAGAGTAGCAATGATCCAGAGTTTGTGATGCGTGTGTAGCACAGGAGATGTGTTGATAGAATTTCGCAGTGGTGGAAAAAGTACTCAACTGTCATACTTGAGTAAAAGTAAAGATACCTTAATAGAAAAGGACTCAAGTAAAAGTGAAAGTCACCCAGTAAAATACTACTTGAGTAAAAGTCTAAAAGTATTTGGTTTTAAATATACTTAAGTATCAAAAGTAAATGGAATTGCTAAAATGTACTTAAGTATCAAAAGTAAAAGTAAAAGTATAAATAATTTCAACTTCCTTATATTAAGCCAACCAGATGGCACCATTTTCTAGTTTTTTTTATTGACGGATAACCAGGGGCACACTCCAACACTCAGACATCATTTACAAACCAAACATTTTTGTTTAGTGAGTCCGCCAGATCAGAGGCAGTACGGATGACCAGGGATGTTCTCTTGATAAGTGTGTGAAATTGACCATTTTCCTGTCAAAATGTAACGAGTACTTTTGGGTGTCAGAGTAAAAAGTACATTATTTTCTTTAGGAATGTAGTGAAGTAAAAGTAAAAGTTGCCAAAAATATATATAGTAAAGTAAAGTACAGATACCCAAAAAAACTACTTAAGTAGTACTTTAAAGTATTTTTACTTAAGTACTTTACACCACTGGAATTTCAGTAGCGTTTTCCTCAAATGTCCTTTATTAAAGTCTCCAGCTACAATAAATGCGGCCTCAGGATATGCGGTTTCCAGTTTGCACATAGTCCAGTGTAGTTCCTTGAGAGCCGTCGCGGTGTCGGCTTGGGGGGAATATACAAGGCAGTGAAAATGACCAAAGAAAATTATCTCGGGAGGTAATATGGTCGGCATTTGATGGTGAGATATTCCAGATCGGGAGAACATTACCACAATCACACCATGAGTTGTTAAATCATGCAACAAACCCCTCCGCCTTTCTTTTTCCCGGAGAACTCTTTCTTCCTGTCCGTGCAATGGACGGAGAACCCCGTTGTCTGAATGGACGTCGACAATATATCTGGAGAGAGCCATGATTCCGTAAAACAGAGTATGTTACAGTCCGTGCCTTGTATATTGTCATAATGGTGCCTGAGGGGATGGCTGCCATTTTACGGGCTCCTAACCAATTGTGCTATTTTGTGTGTTTTTTCGCATTGTTTGTAACTTATTTTATACATAATGTTGCTGCTACCATCTCTTATGACCGAAAATAGCTTCTGGATATCAGAACAGCGATTACTCACCTCGAACTGGACGAAGATTTTTTCTTTAATGCTTCTCTGAGACCAGGCCCAAATCCCCGTCATTCGCGTGAAGAAAAGACGGAAATACATGGGGCAAAGATCGGGGTGCCTTGTGAGAATTCGTTGGCGAGTGGGTAAGCCACCTCTACCATGCGTTCTATTGGCCAACGTGCAATCACTGGAGAATAAACTGGATGATCTCCATTCGAGACTATCCTACCAACGGGACATTAAAAACTGTAATATTTTATGTTTCACCGAATCGTGGCTGAACGACGACACGGATAATATACAGTTGGCTGGGTTTTCAGTGCATTGGCAGGACAAAACATCTACGTCTGGTAAGACGATTGGTGGGGGTGTGTGTCTATTTGTCAATTACAGCTGGTGCGCGATGTGTAATTTTAAGGAAGTCTCGAGGTATTGCTCGCCTGAGGTAGAGTATCTCATGATAAGCTGTAGACCACACTATCTACTGTACCAAGAGATTTCTCATCTATATTTTTCGTAGCCATCTATTTACCACCACAAACCGATGTTGGCACTAAGACTGCACTCAACGAGCTGTATAAGGCCATAAGGAAACAAGAAAATGCTCATCCAGAAGCGGCGCTCCTAGTGGCCGGGGACTTTAATGCAGGCAAACTTAAATCCATTTAACCTAATTTCTACCAGCATGACACATGTGCAACCAGAGGAAAAACAACTCTAGACCACCTTTACTCCACACACAGAGACGCATACAAAGATCTCCCTCCATTTGGCAAATCTGACCATAATTATATCCTCCTGATTCCTGCTTACAAGCAAAAACTAAAGCAGGAAGTACCAGTGACTCGATCAATACGGAAGTGGTCAGATGACATGGATGCTACACAACAGGACTGTTTTGCTAGCCCAGAATGGAATATGTTCCGGGATTCATCCAATGCCATTGAGGAGTATACCACCTCAGTCACCGGCTTCATCAATAAGTGCATCGACGACGTCATCCCCACAGTGACCGTACGTACATATCCCAACCAGAAGCCATTGATTACAGGCAACATCCGCACTGAGCTAAAGGGTAGAGCTACCGCCTTCAAGGAGCGGGACACTAATCCGGACGTTTATAAGAACTCCCGCTATGCCCTCAGACGAACCATCAAACAGGCAAAGCGGCAATACAGGACTAAGATTGAATCCTACTACACCGGCTCTGACGCTCGTAGGATGGGCAGGGCTTGCAAACTATTACGGACTACAAAGGGAAACCCAGCCAAGAGCTGCCCAGTGACGCGAGCCTACCAGACGAGCGAAATGCTTTTTTTGCTTGCTTCAAGGCAAGCAACACTGAAGCATGTATGAGGCGAGCAGCTGTTCTGGACGACTGTGTGGTCACGCTCTCCGTAGCTGATGTGAGCAAGACCTTTAAACAGGTCAACATTCACAAGGCCGCGGGGCCAGACAGATTACCAGGACGTGTACTGAGAGCATGCGCGGACCAACTGGCAAGTGTCTACACTGACATTTTCAACCTCTCCCTGACCGAGTCTGTAATATCTACATGTTTCAAGCAGACCACCATAGTCCCTGTGCCGAAGAAAGCGAAGGTAACCTGCCTAAATGACTACCGCCCCGTAGCACTCACGTCAATTCGCATACCGCCCCAACAGATCCACAGATGACGCAATCTCAATCGAACTTCACACTGTCCTTTCCCACCTGGACAAAAGGAACACCTATATGAGAATGCTGTTCATTGACTGGATCCTGTACTTCCTGAAGGGCCTCCCCCAGGTAGTAAGGGTAGGCAACAACACATCTGCCACGCTGATCTTCAACACGGGGGCCCCTCAGTGGTGTGTGCTTAGTCCCCATCTGTACTCCCTGTTCACCCACGACTGCGTGGCCAAGCACGACTCCAACACCATCATTAAGTTTGCTGACGACACAACAGTGGTAGGCCTGATCACCGACAACGATGATGTGGTGCCAGGACAACAACCTCTCCCTCAATGTGAGTAAGACAAAGGAGCTGATCGTGGACTACAGGAAAAGGAGTGCCGAACATGCCCCCATCGACGCGGCTGTAGTGGAGCGGGTCGATAGTTTCAAGTTCCTTGGTGTCCACATCACCAACAAACTATCATGGTCCAAACACACCAAGACAGTCGTGAAGAGGGGACGACAACACCTTTTCCCCCTCAGGAGACTGAAAAGATTTGGCATGGGTCCCCAGATCCTCAAAAAGTTATACAGCTGCACCATCGAGAGCATCCTGACCGGTTGCATCACCGCCCAGTATCCACGGGGGGCCAGTATGATTATTATTATTTTTAATTATAATAATGTATGCACTCACTAACTGTAAGTCGCTCTGGATAAGAGCGTCTGCTAAATGACTAAAATGTAAATGTAAATGTAGTATGGCAACAGCTCAGCATCCGACCGTAAGGCACAAGCTTCCTGCCATCCAGGACCTACATACTAGGCGGTGTCAGAGGAAGGCCCATAAAATTGTCAAATACTCCAGTCACCCAAGTCATAGACTGCTCTCTCTGCTACCGCACGGCAAGCGGTACCGGAGCGCCAAGTCTAGCTCCTTTACAGCTTCTACCCCCAAGCCATAAGACTGCTGAACAATTAATCAAATGGCCACCTGGACTATTTACATTGACACCCCCTCTCCCTTTGTTTTTACACTGCTGCTACTCGCTGTTTATTATCTATGCATAGTCACTTTACCCCTACCTACATGTACAAATTACCTCGACTAACCTGTACCCCTGCACATTGACTTGATACCGGTACCCCCTGTATATAGCCTCGTTATTGTTATTTTATTGTGTTACTTTTTATTTAATTTTTTACTTACATTTATTTAGTTAATATTTTCTTAACTCTATTTCTTGAACTACATTGTTGGTTAAGTGCTTGTAAGTAAGCATTTCACGGTAAGGTCTACACATGTTCTATTCAGGGGCATGTGACAAATAACATTTGATTTGATTTGATGTCTCTCTCGAAGGAGATCCGCGCCCTGACCTCGTTTACTTTATTGTCCAGGGCTGAACGTTAGCGAGTAATATACTCGGAAGCGGTAGATGGTATGCACGCCACCTGAGTCTGACTAGGGCCTCACTTCTTCCTCTTCTCCTGTATCAGTGTTTTGATCCAGGTCAGGGATATTTAATTTCTGCTCTAATTTCTGGTGAGTGATCACCGATCTAATATCAAAAGTTATAAACGTTCTGAGCGTATAAGGTAAGAGAGAACACCCCAAAAATGTTTTACTGCAAAGTTGGCTAGGAGCTAGAAACAGGGCAACCGTGTCTGTTGGTATGAAACATTTATGCACACACTAAGTCGCTCTGGATAAGAGCGTCTGCTAAATGACTAAAATGTAAATGTAAAATGTTGGCACCATCTTGTCATTATTCCGTTTCTTGTTGTTCAACAAAAAAGCAAACTGTTTACAGTGCATTCGGAAAGTATTCAGACCCCTTAACTTTTTTACACATTTTGTTACGTTACAGCCTTATTCTTTTCCTCATCAATCTACACACAATACCCCATAATGACAAAGCGAAAACAGGTTTTTAGAAATGTTTGCAAATGTATTAAAAATATATAATAAAAATACCTTGCACACACCTGTCTATATAAGGTCCCACAGTTGACAGTGCATGTCAGAGCAAAAACCAAGCCATGAGGTCGAAGGAATTGTCCGTAGAGCTCTAAGACAGGATTGTGTCGAGGCACAGATCTGGGGAAGGGTACCAAAAAATGTCTGCAGCATTGAAGGTCCCCAAGAACACTGTGGCCTTCATCATTCCTAAATGGAAGAAGTTTGGAATCACCAAGACTCTTCCTAGAGCTGGCCGCCCGGCCAAACTGAGCAATTGGGGGAGAAGGGCCTTGGTCAGGGAGGTGACCAAGAACCCGATGGTCACTCTGACAGAGCTCCAGAATTCCTCTGTGGAGATGGGAGAACCTTACAAAAGGACAACCATCTCTGCAGCAATCCACCAATCAGGCCTTTATGGTAGAGTGGCCAGACAGAAGCCACTCCTCAGTAAAAGGCACATGACAGCCCGCTTGGAGTTTGCCAAAAGGCACCTAAAGGACTCTCAGACCATGAGAAACAAGATTCTCTGACCTGAATGCCAAGCGTCACGTCTGGAGGAAACCTGGCACCATTCCCTATGGTGAAGCATGGTGGTGGCAGCATCATGCTGTGGGGATGTTTTTCAGCGGCAGGGACTGGGAGACTAGTCAGGATCGAGAGAAAGATGAACAGAGAGATCCTGCTCCAGAGCGCTCAGGACCTCAGATTGGGGCGAAGGTTCACCTTCCAACAAGACAACGACCCTAAGCACACAGCCAAGACAACACAGGTGTGGCTAAAACAACTTCTATAACTGGTAAAACTATTTATTTTATGTCCCTCAATTTGTTATTTAAATCAGAAAAGTTTGAGAGGACATATTGAATATTCAAAACCCTCACAGCCTACTTTTATAAACTGAAATAAAATGTGATAATGTATAGAGTAAGAACAGATTATTTGTTTAATCCCAATGCCAACCTATTAGTATTATTTGATAAATGCAATTAAGAATTGTCATGTGTGTTTCAACTTTTCAAACTACCAATAATTAATAATTTGTCATTTTGACATGGCGGAATGGCATTAAGTAATACTTTCTTATAAACTGCTTATAAAATGGTTCTAAACACAATTGCATGTTTTATTAAGCATATAATTAAGGAAGATACATGTAACACCTGTTGTTTATGATTTGTAGATGATTATAGGTCCTTTAATTAAACTGTATTTACTGTTGTTACTAAATATATGAACACAAGGATGTAACAATTCCAACAATTTTACTGAGTTATAGTTCATATAAGGAAATCAGTCAACTAAAATAAATTCATTAGGCCCTAATCTATGGATTTCCAATTCATGGGCAGGGGAGCCAGGCCCAGCCAATCAGAATGACTCTTTTCCCACAAAAGGGCTTTATTACAGACAGAAATACTCCTTAGTTTCATCAGCTGTCCGGGTGACTGGTTTCAGATGATCACACAAGTGAAGAAGCCAGATGTGGAGGTCCTGGTCTGGCTTGGTTACACGTGGTCTGCGGTTGTGAGGCCGGTTGGACATACTGTCAAATTCTCTAAAACGACGTTGGAGGTGGTTTATGGTAGAGAAATGAGCATTACATTCTCTGGCAAAAGCTCTGGTGGACATTCCGGTAGTCAGCATGCCAATTGCATGCTCCCTCAAAACTTGAGACATCTGTGGCATTGTGTTGTGTGACAAAACTGCACATTTTAGAGTGGCCTTTTATTGTCCCCCGCACAAGGTGCACCTGTGTAATGATCATGCTGTTTAAACAGATTATTGATATGCCACACCTGTCAAGTTTATGGATTATCTTGGCAAATGAGAGTTGCTCACTAACAGGGATGTAAACAAATTTGTGCACAAAATTTGAGGGAAATAAGCTTTTTGTGCTTATTTCTGGGATCTTTTATTTTAGCTCATGAAACATGGGACCAACACTTTACATGTTGCGTTTATATTTTTGTTTAGTATAGTTAAATTAGTAATTAAACTACATTTTGTAGTAGCTTGGTGGTAGTTGAAATAAATTCAAATCTAGTGTTTTCAGTAGTATTTACTTTTTTGCCATGTAGTGGTGTAGCTAACTATTGGAACTTTAAACATATAAAATAAAATATGGGTGAAGAACTGCCTAATTCTCACTTGAAACATAGTTTTTTTGTTTAATAGGCTAAATTACACATTCTGTTAACATCTGACTCCAGAGTGATCTGTTCTTTCAATTTGTATTATATGAAATTTCAGATTTAGATATGACAATTTTACACAAAGTAGTTTGAATGTAGTTAACTACTTTTTTTAAGTAAACTATATAGCTTTAGTGTAGCTTAACTCATTGTGAAGTAATTGGTAGCTTGGTAAACTATATTTTCAGAGTAGCTTCCCCAACACTGGTATTTAATCATTATAAATAAGCAGTTTAATAGGACCCTCTATTAAAATAGCACTAAATAGGCCTAATTTTATTTTAATCTAATAAAGAAAATAAACAACAGATACTGTATTTATGTTACATTTTCATGTCACGGGGAAAAAAAGGTTGCGCTGGGGCCCCGTGTAGCTCAGTTGGTAGAGCATGGCGCTTGCAACGCCAGGGTTGTTGGTTCATTTCCCACGGGGGGCCAGTATGAAAATGTAAGCACTCACTAACTGTAAGTCGCTCTGGATAAGAGTGTCTGCTAAAGGAGTAAAATGTAAATGTAAATAATATGTAATTGCTGCCGTATGTATGTACTGTATGTCCACTGAGTGTACAAAACATTAAGAACACCTGCTCTTTCCATGACATAGACTGACCAGGTGAATCCAGGTAAAAGCTATGATCCCTTATTGATGTCACTTGTTAAATCCACTTCAATCAGTGTAGATGAAGGGGAGGAGAGGTTAAAGAAGGATTTTTAAGCCTTGAGACAATTAAGACATGGATTGTGTATGTGTGCCATTCAGAGGGTGAATGGGCAAGACAAAATATTTAAGTGCCTTTGAAAGGGGTATGGTAGTAGGTGCCAGGCACACTGGTTTGTGTCAAGAACTGCAACACTGAGTATCAAGAATGGTCCACCACCCAAAGGACATTCAGTCAACTTGACACAACTGTGGGAAGCATTGGAGTCAACATGGGCCAGCATCCCTGTGGAACGCTTTCGACACCTTGTAGAGTTCATGTCCCGACAAATTGAGGCTGTTCAAATAAAACAGGTGTAGACCTTACCATAAAATGCTTACTTACGGGCCTTTAACCAACAATGCAGTTTTTAAAAAGTAAGTAAGAAAAATGTGCTAAACTAAAAGAAAGTTAAGTCTTATGTAGAAACATTAGAAATTGTATTTTTTACATTGGTTACAAGTACAGACTCAGAGCTACAAAATTGTATATCTTACACTGCAGTTGAGGAACAATGGGAAAGTAATTCTGCTTTGAAAGTTGATAAACTTGTAACCCCACTTTTGAGAAAATTGCAAAAAAAAAATTCAGCTCATGAAACATGGGACCAACACTTAACATGTTGTGTTTATATTTGTCACGCCTACTCCTGCTCTCTCCCTCCGGCGCTCGACATCACCGGTCTACTAACCACCGGCCCTGGCAACTATGATTACGCACACATGATTACGCACACGTGCTCCCCATCATTACGCACACCTGGTCATCATTATCTCTGCGATTACTCCCCCTTTATTTAGCCCTCAGTAGACATCAGTCATTGGGTAGTATTGTTTTCTCTCACGTTATGTACGATGCTCATGTTTTGGTCATCTGCAACGATTCATTATTAAACTCACCTTCTGCACCTGCTTCCTGACTCCCGGTGTATAACTTTACAATATTTTTGTTCAGTGTAGAAAGTGTCATTATAAAAAATACAAGAACAAAAAGTATCAATAACAATATCAGTTATACTGGTGATAGATGAGGTGGTTATATGCATACAATCAGGGATAAAGTGGCTGAGCAGCAGAATAAAAAAAAAAAGCAACGTATGGTTGTGTTAGGAGCGAGTCATCTGAATGTGCATAGAGGCACCGCAGATAGTCTGGATGACTGGGAACTCGCCCCCAGTGATGAACTGGTCTGTCTGTACTACGCATGAACAAGGGAATCTATATTCGGAGAGCCTGTTTCTGTCCTTCCCTTGACTTTGGTGCAGGCCATGTGATGTCCAAAACTCCCTGATCTTCTCAAAAATATAAGTTTGTCTAGTTGTGTCCAGTTCAGGTGGTGCTTGAACAGGCATCTATGGGAGGAAGGATGTCAGCGTTAAAACCTGGTCCAGACGGAGTCTGAATGCTCCTTGGCGACAACAACACCAGGCTCCAGAGCATCGAAGCTGTAAAACAGGAAAATTGAGAAGACATTACAATCTTGCATAACATAAATTCACCTCCCAAGTTTAGATAATAAGAATAACCTCATACAATGCAATTAAAATTATATTCCCCTGAAGTGCTGGTACTGCTTGATCTGTGGCAGTGGCCTGAAGTATGGAGTCAGGTGTTGTTGCCAGCCATAGCTTTCCACCAGCACTGTACCATCATCCAGTCCAACCAGCTGTGGGATGTTGACCCGTCACAGTGCTGTCCTTCACCACAACAGCAATCTCTGACAAAGGGTTCACTCTGGTTTCTCTGAAGTGCTGCTTGATGAGGCCGAAGCACCAGTCAGGGGCAAACGTGAAGTGAAGTGAAGGTCCAGACTGTAGTGGAGCTTGTGCATGGTACAGTATTAGCAATACACACATCAATATAAATACAAAATGCATGCAGAAAGAAATGCATCCTGATGTCTTTGCTTGCTGGTTCAGTAGGGACCCCCGGAGACAACTGCAGGTCTTGCAGTCAGCAACCATTTTGTGGTAGAGAGACCGCTAACTCTGAACACGCAGGAGATGCTGCTCTTGCTTCTTCAGCTTAGCTGATTTAACAGCTTCTGGCAGATTGGCAGATCTGAAGACCTGATAGTTGTTCCACTGGCACTGCCAGCACAGGTCTGTCCTGGGCTTGGTGCTGGAGATGTGGGGCAGTGATTTTCTCCACAGATTCCTCCACAGAAGGCAGACAGCCCGACTGCATGTATCTCTGGAAAATACACAAATCAGGTGACTCAATGGCGCCGGAGGAGATGGCTGCCGTTTTAAGGGCTCCTAACCAATTTAGCTATTTTGTGTGTTTTTTTGTACTTAATGTTTCTGCCACCGTCTCTTATGACCGAAAAGAGCTTCTGGATATCAGAACAGCGATTACTCACCTCGAACTGGACAAAGATTTTTTATTTAACGAGTCGGACGCGAAGGATTTACTGCTGATACCGGACCTGGCCCAAATCCCTGTCATTCGCATGAAGAAGAGACACCGATACAGGGGATGCAGGTCCGGGTGCCATGTGAGAATTCGTCGGCGAGTGGGTAACCTGCCTCTACCATCCGTCCTATTGGCCAATGTACAATCATTGAATAATAAAGTGGATGAGCTCCGTTCAAGACTATACTACCAACGGGACACTAAAAATTTTAGTATCTTATGTTCCACGAGTCGTGGCTGAACGACGACATGGATAATATACAGTTGGCTGGGTTTTCTGTGCATCGGCAAGACAGAACAGCTGTCTCTCGGTAAGACAAGGGGTGGTGGTCTGTGTCTGGTGCACAAAATTGAATATTAAGGAAGTCTCAAGGTTTTGCTCGCCTGAGGTAGAGTATCTCATGATAAGCTGTAGACCACACTATTTAGTATGGATGATTTTCTATATATGGATGATTTTCTAGTACATATGTTGTAGAATTAAGCACCTATATGCCTTAAATGCTTATGGATTGAGAACCAGTTGAAGGGTTAAAACAGAGCAGAGACATTTCTTTAGTGCAAACGCTGTGCTTTTGATAACTCCCTGCAGCTGGTCTGGGTATGTCAATGACATGTGATGGAGATACAACTCCTCGTGGTGGCTGTGTGGAGATTGGAGTAACAATGGAACTAGTGTTATCATTTGTTTGTGCTTATGACCTGACACATAGCCACATACACATAGTCACAAGGAAAAACCATAGCGGCTCAGGGTCCTGGGAGGATGCTTTTTGGGATTGGCTTAAATGTATGTGGTTGAGAATGGGTTATGGCCATGACATGTTTAAACCATGTTTAAGTATTCATTGATATGTTTTATAATGTGTTATGAAATGATAAAGGTAAAACAGAATGAACATGATTGATACTTTGTACTCCAGATGCATGTCTGGATAGTGAATATAGTCAATACAGAGTGTGATTGTTCTTTAACGTACGTATGTATATAATTTTTTGAGTCACGCCACTAATAAGAGACAGAAGCCCCACTTAGAGAAATGCACGTAGCCTCGTGAGTAGCCAACATGTGATACTGAAAGATGTTATTAATTCACATAGAGAGGAGTAACTATGTATGTTGTATAAGCATGACTATGCATTTGTGTCTGTATAAAAGGAGAGCTCCGGGTCAGGGCAAGCAGTTGTTCCATGGAGCAAGCTCGGCTTTGTTACGCAATAATAAAGTCTAATTTTTGGATTCACAAGCTCCAGTTTCTTGAGAGATATTTTTGAGTTGACTACTTTTGAGTCAAATATTTCTACGACATTAGCAAGAGAGTTTTCATCTATATTTTTCGTTGCTGTCTATTTACCACCACAAACCGATGCTGGCACTTAGACTGCACTCAACAAGCTGTATAAGGCCATAAGAAACAAGAAACTGCTCTTCCAGAGGCGGCGCTCCTAGTGGCCAGGGACTTTAATGCAGGGAAACTTTTTACCTAATTTATTTTACCTAATCCATTTTACCTCATTTCTACGAGCATGTCACATATGCAACCAGAGGACAAAAAACTATAGACCACCTTTACTCCACACACAGAGACACGTACAAATCTCTCTCTCGCCCTCCATTTGGCAAATCTGACCATAATTCTATCCTCCTGATTCCTGCTTACAAGCAAAAACTAAAGCAGGATGTACCAGTGACCCACTCATAAGCTACAGGACTGTTTTGCTAGCACAGACTGGAATATGTTCTGGGATTCATCCGATGGCATTGAGGAGTACACCACATCAGTCACCGGCTTCATCAAGAAGTGCATTGATGACGTTGTCCCCACAGTGACCGTACGTACATATCCCAACCAGAAGCCATGGATTACAGGCAACATCCACACTGAGCTAAAGGGTAGAGCTGCCGCTTTCAAGGAGCGGGACTCTAACCCGGACGCTTATAAGAAATCCAGCTATGCCCTCCAACAAACCATCAAACAGACAAAGCGTCAATACAGGACTAAGATTGAATCCTACTAGCGTACAACCCCGTATTATCAGCATATTCAACAGCGTTTAAGAAATATATGACCTTCAACCGTGTTATCTTGTGATCAAGCCATCAATGTTATGTGATTATTGGTGTCGTAAAAATGTTAGCTAACGGGTTAGCAATTAGCATGTTTGACATTTCAGTGGAAATACTACTATTATCAGCTTTTTGATAAGCGGTTTAGAAATAAATACGTCCCGTATTATCGGCATACGGTCCCCAGTTATTGGCCACCTTACTATTTTGTTCAATTACAATATATATCCATTTAATTTTGTTCAAAAAAGAGACACCAACCACGTACCCGTAGTGTTTACTAGATAGTTGACTAGTTGGCTAGCCTTCCGGTAAAAACGAATGACTTGCCTGTCAACTTTTCATTGCGTAGCCCGGTGAGCCCTCCTGTGGACTCTTAAAAAATGGTTCTTCACCAACATATTCAGTGTTGTAACCAAATAATGTCTCATAATTTGTTTTACAGATTAATCTTATGTTTTGAGAAAGTAGATAACAGTTGAATACTAAAATATGTGTATTAATAATTTACATCAAATAAATCTTTAATTTCAGTTATGTGCATTGACATGAACAATGAAAACACTGTTGGAGTTTGTGTTGCAGAGGTGCACTTGGAAAGTAAAGAAAGAAATACACAAGATGGGTTGAATAAAGATATATATTATATTTTAGACATTTATTTTTTGTACAAATAAATAATTTCATATGAACACAAACAAAACAAACAATTAAATCTCACCTCCATCCCTATATTATCACAAAAATCACAATAAAAATCCAGCTCCACCGCTACCTCTGGATCCCACTGCACACACCTGCAGTGGAACCAGTGCTGGCAGAAGTCACAGCACACCCATGGCACCTCGGATCTACACTCCTGAGGGGAGCTTGCAGGCGGATCATGCTCCCCGCAGCGAGCACAGCAGGTGGTGTCTTCTTTTATAAAAAATAAAATAATAATAAAATTGATTCATATGGTTTTGCAAAATGTAGAAGTTCTTCAACAACAATAGTAATTGATACAACTGAGAGAGAGAGAAAAACAGATTATGAAGTACCTGAGAGTGGTGCCATGGGTGGCGTGACAGACGTGACCGGTGGAGCTTTTCTCTTCCTTTTCTGTGCTGCAGGTTGAGAAAAAGTAGTGTTAGACAGAGCATGTTGCATGAAAACCCTTTTTAACTTTTTTACATCAATACCTCTGGAGGTAATTGCACTGAAAATCGGTGGTCAGCTAGCTAGGAGGGTGTCTTTAGTCGCAAAACTTACCGTTATTTTCCAGTCCATTTAAATGTTGAGCTTGAGGTGATTTAGTCCTCCAACCGCTAGAGAGTGTCCGAAGTTAGGGGGTGTCCGATGTTGGGGGGAAATTAGCTGCACTGGCTCCGACGCTCGTCGGATGTGGCAGGGCTTGCAAACTATTACGGACTACAAAGGGAAGCCCAGCCGCGAGCTGCACAGTGACACAAGCCTACCAGGCGAGCTAAATGACTTATATGCAAGCTTAGAGGCAAGCAACACTGAAGCATGCATGAGAGCACCAGCTGTTCCGGACGACTGTGTGATCACGCTCTCCGTAGCCGATGTGAGTAAGACCTTTAAACAGGTCAACATTCACAAGGCCGCAGTGCCAGATGCATTACCAGGACGTGTACTCAGAGCATGCGCTGGCCAAATGGCAAGTGTCTTCACTGACATTTTTAACCTGTCCCTGACCAAGTCTGTAATACCTACATGTTTCAAGCAGACCACCCTGTGCCCAAGAACACCAAGGTAACCTGCCTAAATGACTACCGACCCGTAGCACTCAAGTGCTTTGAAAGGCTGGTCATTGCTCACATCAACACAATCATCCATGAAACCCTAGACCCACTCCAATTCACATACCGCCCCAACAGATCCACAGATGACACATTCTCTATTGCACTCCACACTACCCTTTCCCACCTGGACAAAAGGAACACGTACCTGAGAATGCTGTTCATTGACTACAGCTCAGCGTTCAACACAAAGCTAAGGACTAAACACCTCCCTCTGCAACTGGATCCTGAACTTCCTGACGGGCCACCCCCAGGTGGTAAGGGTAGGCAACAACACATCTGCCACGCTGATCCTCAACACAGGGACCCCTCAGGGATGCGTACTTAGTCCCCTCCTGTACTCCCTGTTCACCCATGACTGTGTGGCCAAGCGCAACTACAACACCATCATTAAGTTTGCCAACGATACAACGGTGGTAGGCCTGATACCCGACAATGATGAGACAGCCTATAGGGAGGAGGTCAGAGACCTGGCAATGTGGTGCCAGGACAACAAGCTCTCCCTCAACGAGATCAAGACAAAGGAGATGAATGTGGACTACAGGAAAAGGAGGGCCGAGCACGCCCCCATTCTCATCGACGGGGCTGTAGTGGAGCAGGTTGAGAGCTTCAAGTTCCTTGGTGTCCACATCACCAACAAACTATCAAGGTCCAAACACACCAAGACAGTCGTGAAGAGGGCACGACAACGCCTATCCCCCTCAGGAAACTGAAAAGATTTGGCATGGGTCCTCAGATCCTCAAAAAGTTATACAGCTGGACCATCGAGAGCATCCTGACTGGTTGCATCACCGCCTGGTATGGCAACTGCTCGGCCTCCGAACACAAGGCGCTACAGAGGGTTGTGCGTACTTCACTGGGGCAAGCTTCCTGCTATCCAGGACCTCTATGCCAGGCAGTGTCAGAGGAAGGCCATAAAAAATGCCAAAGACTCCAGCCACCCTAGTCATAGACTGTGCTCTCTGCTACCGCATGGCAAGCGGTACTAGAGCACCAAGTCTAGGTCCAAAATGCTTCTTAACAGCTTCTACCCCCAAGCCATAAGACTCCTGAATAGCTAATCAAATGGCTACCCAGACTATTTGCATTGACCCCCCTCTTTTTCACGCTGCTGCTACTCGCTGTTTATTATCTATGCACAGTCACTTTACCCCTACCTACAGTGCATTTGAAAAGTATTCAGACCCCTTGACTTTTTCCACATTTGTTACGTTACAGCCTTATTCTAAAATTGATTTCTTTTTTAATCCTCAATTATCTACACACGATAGCCCATAATGACACGATAGCCCATAATGACACGATAGCCCATAATTTTTTTTTTTCGCTAATTTATTAAAAATAAAAACGGAAATACCTTATTTACAGAAGTATTCAGACCCTTTGCTATGAGACTTGAAATTGAGCTCAAGTGCATCTTGTTTCCATTGATCATCCTTGAGATGTTTCTACAACTTGATTGGAGTCCACCTGTGGTAAATTCAATTGATTGGACATGATTTGGAAAGGCACACACCTGTCTATATAAGGTCCCACAGTTGACAGGGCATGTCAGAGCAAAAACCAAGCCATGAGGTCGAAGGAATTGTCCGTAGAGCTCCGAGACAGGATTGTGTCGAGGCATTGATCTGTGGAAGGGTACCAAAACATTTCTGCAGCATTGAAGGTCCCCAAGAACACAGTGGTCTTCATCATTCTTAAATGGAAGAAGTTTGGAACCACCAAGACTCTTCCTAGAGCTGGCCGCCCGGCCAAACTGAGCAATTGGGGGAGAAGGTCCTTGGTCAGGGAGGTGACCAAGAACCCGATGGTCACTCTGACAGAGCTCTAGAGTTCCTCTGTGGAGATGGGAGAACCTTCCAGAAGGACAATCATCTCTGCAGCATTCCACCAATCAGGCCTTTATGGTAGAGTGGCCAGACTGTAAAAGGCACATGACAGCTGCTTGGAGTTTTCCAAAAGGCACCTAAAGACTCTCAGACCATGAGAAACAAGATTCTCTGGTCTGATGAAACCAAGATTGAACTCTTTGGCCTGAATGCCAAGCGTCACGTCTGGAGGAAACCTGGCACCATCCCTACGGTGAAGCATGATGGTGGCAGCATCATGCTGTGGGGATGTTTTTCAGCGGCAGGGTCTGGGAGACTAGTCAGGATCAAGGCAAAGATGAACGGACAACAAGTGCAGAGAGATCCTTGATGAAAACGTTCTCCAGAGTGCTCAGGACCTCAGACTGGGGCGAAGGTTCACCTTCCAACAAGACAACAACCCTAAGCACACAGCCAAGACAACACATGAGTGGCTTCGGGACTTGTCTCTGAATGTCCTTGAGTGAACCCGATCGAACATCTCTGGAGAGACCTGAAAATAGCTGTGCAGCAATGCTCCTCATCCAACCTGACAGAGCTTGAGAGGATCTGCAGAGAAGAATGGGAGAAACTCCCCAAATACAGGTGTTCCAAGCTAATAGCGTCATACCCAAGAAGACTCGAGGCAGTAATCGCTGCCAAAGGTGCTTCAACACAGTACTGAGGAAAGTGTAAATGTAAATGTCTTATAAGATCAATTAAAAGTAGTGCCAATCATGTTGGAGGTAAATGAAAATAATCAAAATGTGTTGTTTATGCTTTACATACTAAGTGTTGTCATCGATTTCTTGTAGAGATGCCACACCGCTGCTTTTGTCACATGAGATGGCAGCAGCTTTCCACCGAAGTGTTTGTGTCCTGGGTGGCATCCTGGTAATACTATTGCATTATCCTCTGCATAGTTGTTGATGAAGTTCACAGCTCGCTGCAAGTCCTCATGCTTCAGGTGTAACCTGTGCTTGCTTAGGCCAACTCTCTTTTTGATGGGAGGCATTAGACCATTCTCCTTGTATGACTGGTGGAGGAGAGTCAGGCGTGTTCTGCTGATGCTGAAAGACAAATTCCAGAAAAAAATATTTTAGCATTATTAGATGAGTCTTACCCAGACACACTTCTCTAAGTTGATGGGTAATGTGAAAGAGAGGCTATAACCACCCCCCAGCCACATCTAGCTAAGTGGATGGGTCTCTATTGTCTAGACCTGTTCACATGTTCATGAAATACAATATATGGCCATAATCACCCTAAGACACACCTGACTAACTTGATGGGTCATGTAATCATCGGGCAAAGTGGAGTCTTTTGTTTAGACATGTAAATTAGCTAGCTAGCTAAACAACTAACCATAATCCTAATCCATACAGTACTAGCAATACAAATCGATTGTCATAGCTAGCCACCATGCATGAAATGCTGTATGAATCTGCAGGTTGCTAAAGCTAACCAACTAGGTTCGATTTTAGCTAGCTAGCTAACGTTAGGCTATAACTAGCAATGCAAATGGATTTCTGAGATACAAATAATATTACTAACAGTAGACAGATCATACACGTAACATTAACTAGCGAGCCAGCCAGCTAACTTTAGCTAGCTAGCTAGCAGTATGCTTTAACTTGCAATGAAAATAACTTTCTGACAAAACTAGAAAATTCCACTGATTTCAAAACTCTGTCAACTTCTTCCGTGACAACAACACTGTTGATCGCCATTTCTTCCCCATCACTGTCATAAGAAGACTCTACGATGTCTGGTTCAATGAAAATGTTTTAACCTAAATCAGGGATTTCCTCATCGTCTGATTCATTTTCAGAGTCAGAGAGAGTCAGCATGGCACGATTATCCTCCAGAAAGTAGTCCATCACAACTTTTCCCCACTGATAATGCCTGATAAATTCAGGGCAGCAATGTTGTTGAGAGCAGTAGCAACACTTTTGCAGTTCTCCATGATATCTTTCAAAAAACCAGCGATAGAAAGGATTATCTACACATACTGAGCAGCTCATGTTATAGACAGAAGCATGCTACATGGCAGACCAATCCAAATTAATCTCTCGGCATGTCCAGCCCATTCATTATCTCAGCCAATCGTTGCTAGAGGGAAGGTTCCTGTCTTTTTCCGTGGCTAAACCCACTAGGCTCATAATTTAACAATATTATTTGTATTTACAGATGGCATACAAGTTTGTTCCAGGAGGCAGTTCTGCCAAAAAACGATTTTTATTACAAAATATATATAATTACGTTCAAATGCCTCTCCTGGGAAGTAGTGACGTGTGACATACAGTCGTGGTCAAAAGTGTTGAGAATGACACAAGTATTGGTCTTCACAAAGTTTGCTGCTTCAGTGTTTTTAGAAATTTTTGTCAGATGTTACTGTGGTATACTGAAGTATAATTATAAGCATTCCATAAGTGTCAAAGGCTTTTATTGACAATTACATTACGTTTATGCAAAGAGTCAATATTTGCAGTGTTGACCCTTCTTTTTCAAGACCTCTGCAATCCGCCCTGGCATGCTGTCAATTAACTTCTGGTCCACATCCTGACTGATGGCAGCCCATTCTTGCATAATCAATGCTTGGAGTTTGTTAGAATTTGTGGGGGTTTTTTGTCCACTCGCCTCTTGAGGATTGACCACAAGTTCTCATTGGGATTAAAGTCTGGGGAGTTTCCTGGCCATGGACCCAACATTTCGATGTTTTGTTCCCAGAGCCACTTAGTTATCACTTTTGCCTTATGGCAAGGTTCTCCATCATGCTGGAAAAGGCATTGTTTGTCACCAAACTGTTCTTGGATGGTTGGGAGAAGTTGCTCTCTGAGGATGTGTTGGTACCATTCTTTATTCATGGCTGTGTTCTTAGGCAAAATTGTGAGTGAGCCCACTCCCTTGGCTGAGAAGCAACCCCACACATGAATGGTCTCAGGATGCTTTACTGTTGGCATCACACAGGACTAATGGTAGCGCTCACCTTGTCTTCTCCGGACAAGCTTTTTTCCAGATACCCCAAACAATTGAAAAAGGGATTAATCAGAGAAAATGACTTTACCCCAGTCCTCAGCAGTCCAATCCCTGTACCTTTTGCAGAATATCAGTCTGTCCCTGATGTTTTTCCTGGAGAGAAGTGGCTTCCTCGCTGCCCTTCTTGACACCAGGCCATCCTCCAAAAGTCTTTGCCTCACTGTGCGTGCAGATGCACTCACACCTGCCTGCTGCCATTCCTGAGCAAGCTCTGCACTGGTGGTGCCCCGATCCCGCAGCTGAATCAACTTTAGGAGACGGTCCTGGCGCTTGCTGGACTTTCTTGGGCGCCCTGAAGCCTTCTTCACAACAATTTAACCTCTCTCCTTTAAGTTCTTAATGATCCGATAAATGGTTGATTTAGGTGCAATCTTACTAGCAGCAATATCCTTGCCTGTGAAGCCCTTTTTGTGCAAAGCAATGATGACGGCACGTGTTTCCTTGCAGGTAACCATGGTTAACAGAGGAAGAACAATGATTTCAAGCACCACCCTCCTTTTAAAGCTTCCAGTCTGTTATTCTAACTCAATCAGCATGACAGAGTGATCTCCAGCCTTGTCCTCGTCAACACTCTCACCTGTGTTAACAAGAGAATCACTGACATGATGTCAGCTGGTCCTTTTGTGGCAGGGCTGAAACGCAGTGGAAATGTTTTTTTGGGGATTAAGTTCATTTTCATGGCAAAGAGGGACTTTGCAATTAATTGCAATTCATCTGATCACTCTTCATAACATTCTGGAGTATATGCAAATTGCCATCATAAAAACTGAAGCAGCAGACTTTGTGAAAATTAATATTTGTGTCATTCTCAAAACCTTTGACCACGACTGTACACCTAGCTTCTTGAAACGGGTCACATATAGTAACACAATAAAATAACAATAACGAGGCTATATACAAGGGGTACCGGTACCGAGTCAATGTGCATGGGTATGGGTTAGTTGAGGTAATTGAGGTAATATGTGCATGTAGGTAAGGGTAAAGTGAATATCCATAGATAATAAACAGAGTAGCAGCAGCGTATGTGAAGAGTGGGAAGGAATGTGAATATATATATATATGTGTGTGTGTGTGTGAGAGGCGTCAACATGCATGTGTGTGTGTGTTTTGTGTGTGTGTCCGTGTGTGTTGGAATGTCAGTGTAGTATGTGTGAGTGTGGTGTTAGAGTCCAGTGAGTGTACACTGAGCCAGTGCAAGAGAGTAAGTGCAAAAAAGAAGAATAAATACAAATAAAATAAGGGGTCAATGCAAATAGTCCAGGTAGCCATTTGATTAACTGTTCAGCAGTCTTATAGCTTGTGGGTAGAAGCTGTTACCCCCTTTTTCTCCCGAATTTCATGATCTTGTATCATCACTGCAACTCCCCAACGGGCTCGGGAGGACGACGCTGGGCCAATGGTGCGCCTCCCTGTGGGACTCCCGGTCACGGACGGTTGTGTGTCACGCCCTGACCTGGAGAGACTGTTATTCTCCAGGTAGTTTGGTCAGGGTGTGTTAGATTTTCTATGTTTAGGATCTAGAATTGTATTTCTAGGTTTGGCCGGGTGTGATTCCCAATCAGAGGCAGCTGTCGCTCGTTGTCTCTGATTGGGGATCATACTTTAGTAGCCTGGTTGCCTACCTTAGTTGTGGGATCGTGTTTATGTTCCTGTTAGGCTGGTATGTGTATAGCCCTTTGGACTTCACGTTACATTGTTTTGTTGTTTTGTTGTATGTTTATTTGAGTTAATAAACATGTACGCTTTTCACACTGCACCTTGGTCCGACCCGTCTCTCAACATTCGTGACATTGTGACACAGCCTGGGATCGAACCCCAGGCTGTAGTGACGCCGCAACACTGCGATGCAGTGCCTTAGACCGCTGCACCACTCGGGAGGCCTGTACAGTGCTTTCAAAAAGTATTCATACCCCCTTGACTTATTCCACATTTTGTTGTGTCACAGCCTGAATTCAAAATTGATTAAATATGTATTTTTCTCACTCATCTACACACAATACCCAATAATGACAAAGTGAAAACATGTTTTTAGAAAGTTTAGCAAATGTTTTGAAAATCAAATACAGAAATATGTAATTTACATATGTATTCACACTCCTGAGTCAATACTTTGTAGAAGCACCTTTGGCAGTGATTATAGCTGTGAGTCTTTCTGGGTAAGTCTCTAAGAGTTTTCCACAAAGTATTGCCTTTTACTGGATTGTGCAACTTTTGCCCATTATTATTTTCAAAATTCTTCAAACTCTGTCAGATTGGTTGTTGATCATTGCTAGACAACCATAGATTTTGAAGTATATTTAAGTCAAAAATGTAACTTGGCCACTCAGGAACATTCACTGCCTTCTTGGTAAGCAACTCCAGTGTTGATTTGGCCTTGTGTTTTAGGTTATTGTCCTGCTGAAAGGTGAATTAATCTCCCAGTGTGTCACGACTTGGGCCAAGGCTGCCTCCCCTCCTTGTTCGGGCAGGCTTCGCCGTTCGTCGTCACTGGAGTACTAACCACTGCCGCCCCAATCATCATCACAATTGTCTTGTCTCGTTATCATACACACCTGGTTCTAATCCCCGAATTAGTCTGTGTATAAGTGTTCCCTCTGCCCCCTTGTCCTTGTGGGTGATTGTTAATTGTGAAGGTTAGTGAAGCTCGGTGGAGCTCGTGTATTTTGTTCGACGGGAGTATTTTCCTGTGTGCCCTGGAGTGTGTTTGACGCAATTCTGCATAAACCTGTATTTTGCGGATTAAAGCCTGTTTTTCTGTGATTCACCCTCCTGCGCCTGACTCCTTCAACACCACCACATCACACAGTGTCTGGTGGAAAGCAGACTGAACCAGGTTTTCCTCTAGGATTTTGCTTGTGCTTAGCTCCATTCCGTTGCTTTTTATCCTGAAAAACTCCCCAGTCATTAACGATTACAAGCATACTCATAACATGATGCAGCCACCACTATGCTTGAAAATATGGAGAGTGGTACTCAGTAATGTGTTGTATTGGATTTGTCCCAATCGTAACACTTTGTATTCAGGAAAAACAGCTAATTGCTTTGCCACATTTTTAGCAGTATTACTTTAGTGCCTGTTGCAAACAGGATGCATGTTTGGGAATATTTTTATTCTGTACAGGCTTCCTTATTTTGACCCTGTCAATTAGGTTAGTATTGTGGAGTAACTACAATGTTGTTGATCCATCCTCATTTTTCTCCTGTCACAGCCATTAAACTCTGTAACTGTTTTAAAGTCACCATTGGCCTCGTGGTGAAATCCCGGAGCGGTTTCCTTCCTCTCCGGCAACTGAGTTAGGAAGGACGCCTGTATCTTTGTAGTGACTGGGTGTATTGATATGCCATCCAAAGTGTAATTAATAACTTCACCATGCACAAAGGGATATCCAATGTCTGCTTAATTTTTTTTACCAATAGGTGCCGTTTTTTGCGAGGCATTGGAGAACCTTCCTGGTCTTTGTGGTTGAATCTGTGTTTGAAATTCACTGCTGGACTGAGGGACCTTACAGATAATTGTATGTGTGGGGTACAGAGATGAGGTAGTAATTTAAAAAATCATGTTAAACACAGAGTGAGTCCATGCAATTTATTATGTGTTTTGTTAAGCACATTTTTACTCCTGAATTTATTTAGGTTTGCCATAACAAAGGGGTTGAATACTTATTGACTCAAGACATTTTAGCGTTACATTTTTTATGAAATCGTATAACAATTGAAAAATATAATTCCACTTTGACAATATGGGGTATTGTGTGTGACAGAAAATGACAATCCATTTTAAATTCAGGCTATAACACAACAAAATGTGGGAAAAGTAAAGGGGTGTGAAACATTTCTGAAGGGACTGTACTTATATATAATTTTTATAGCTAATTATTAAAGATTAAATGGGGAATGTGTTATTTAACACCATGACCAAATTATCCTAGTTTTTATATTAATCCCCTTTATTAAGGATTAAAGGGTGAATGTGTTAATAACTTTCAACAGGGTGCCTCCCGAGTGGCGCAGCGGTCTAAGGCACTGCATCACTACAGCCCGGGTTTGATCCCAGGCTGTGTCACAGCCGGCCGTGACACCCATGAGGCGCCGCACAATTGGCCCAGCGTCGTCTGGGTTAGGGGAGGGTTTGGCCGGCCAGGATTTCATTGTCCCATCGCACTCTAGTGACTCCTTGTGGCGGGCCGGGCGCCTGCAAGCTGACTTGCGGCTGCCTTCCGGGTTAAGCGAGCAGTGTGTCAAAAAGCAGTGCGGCTTGGCAGGGTTGTGTTTCGGAGGACGCCTCTCCCGAGTCCGTAGGGGAGTTGCAGCAATGGGACAAGACTGTAAATACCAATTAGATATCACGAGGAGAAAAAGGGGTAAAAGTACAAAATAAAATAAAAGACCATGACCAAATCATCCCAGCTTTGATGCTTTTTTGTTTTCTTTACTTTTGAATTCAAGATGAAGGGATGTGGTTGTAGGCCTGCACTTGGTAATATTAGGCCTACAATTGGTTATAGCTCTCATGACAAAAAATATCCCAAATCAATGTCTCAAAAGTGAATGTATATACTTCTCTCTTCACTCAAAGTAAGACGTTTCAGAGAAACCATGTCAAAGGGGACCCAGCCGAGGAGTGTGAGTGTGGGTGCATCACGGTCCCAGACACCAACCAAACAAGGAGGACCCTTTGGCAGACTGCGCAGGCTTCTGGAGATGTACCAGCTGCTCTGCACAGAGACCAACAGCCATTGGTACAGCACCTTCTCCAGAACAGCTGTTGACCAAGGTGTGCCTTAGGCTGTATTTAGTTACCACTAACACAATCATATTCAGACCTTGGCCTCATCCAGTTCATCAAACCCCAAGCATATTACAAACTCTTAGTATGAAAGTGCTTACAACTGTCAAACTGAATTATGCTTTGTACTTTTGAAAGAAACAAGCTTAAACAATGTATGTTGTTTTATTGTTGCCTTGAGAGAAGTTGGAAGTTGGAAAAGTAACCATATTTTCCATTAAATCTCATCTTTGGCAGTATGGCCAATGGCCATCCCTATTACATGGCTTTCAGTCAATTCAATTCACTTCCAGGTGTCTAAATATATTGCCAGTTGGAAGTTGAAAGAAAGGAAGCAATTCTTTATGTATAAAACAGGATTTTGTCATGGTTTTAGATCCATCATCAATCTGGATCAACTAAACAGAATGTCAGAGTATTACTGGGCAGTGATGGATTGGAAGAACTAGATGTCATGCCAAATATTACAATCACAACTCAGCAGCAACTTCTTAATGCTAATACCCAATAGCAGCGTTCATCACAGCCCACTGAGCCAAAACTGGTTGAATCAACGTTGTTTACACGTCATTTCAAACAAAAATATCTGTGTGATGACGTTGAATCAACATGGAAAACTGATTGGATTTGCAAAAAGTCCTCAATGTAAGGGCATTTCGTCTTTTGTTTCACCCAACTTTTTACCTAAATCCAATGACATGGTGACATTTTTGTTGATTTCACATTTAATTCACATTGAACTCAACCAAATGTAAATCAAAACTAGACGTTGAACTGATGTCTGTGCCTAGGGGGAGGTGCTTATATTCAACCAAAACAGTTAGACAGACAGACAGACAGACAGAAAGAGAGAGAACTCTGTATTTCAGATGCTCAGCATATGTTTGTCTCTGCTGTACATCACTAGTATTTCCTGACAAGAAAGGTCAGGTGGGAGAAGCCCCGCCCAGTCTGCAGCCTCTACTCAGAGCAGTACGGAGAGAGGGCTATACCTGCGGACAAGAGCTGCATATCTGGGTCCTCTCCTTGGGACACAGGGACATTGCAGATCTCGTGAGTCACTCACTAACTTTCTCACACACACACACACACACACACACACACATCCCAACGTTATCTCAGTGTATTAGCCAGGACTACTGCTTGTGTTCTGACCACATCCTTCAGACACATGACAAATGTAGCGGTAGAATAACCTGGAAACGTACAGACATTTTCAAAGATGAGTAGTCTTGAGGTTAGTGAATTGGATGAGTCCACTGGTAGTTGATCATGTCAAAGATATCCAGATTAAAAACATATTTAAACACTCTTGGAAGACAATAGAAAAACACTTATTTATTATTAGAGGCTGAATACCTTTCACACATATCCAGTTTGCTCCTTTATTCATGGAACCAGAAGGACAGGCTATCACCATGATATATTTAAACTAGGCTATGTGTAATACAAAGAAAAGAAGATCCCACACACTGTATTTACAAAGCGTCACTCATGTGCCAATATCTCGGCCTCATGGCCAACAAACACTGTCTCCTTACATTTACACACACGTTGGCGCTAAGACAAAGTTGTTTTACGCACAGACACACATCCATAAATACTTTTTAACTTTGAGCAGCCAGTACTTCACAAGACACAAAACCTAACGAGACACAAATGGGGAAATTAATAGGACATAGTATGACTGTTCGATGAGTGTGCAATGAGTTGGTTCAATGCTTTTCAATAGACATTGGTGAGTTACCCAATAGATCTGAGTTCAGTCCAGCACTCATGGCTCTTTTTTTAATCCCTTTTTTCATGAGTCATGTTTGCTATTTCATTGCAACACATCCAGATTTTAGAAGCCAGTGGGGAGTTCTTGAACAGTCTACTTACCCAGTCATGTTCAAGCTATACTCTGTATGATGCTCTGACGTTCAATACACTCACAAACCGCATGTTTACTTCTGCATGGGATAAGAGAAGTAAAGCCACAAATGGATGCTTATGTAACCAAGAGGTTTGTGAATATGTCCTGAATTGAAAGGTTTGAATGAATAAGAATACCTTGTATGTTGTCTGATTGATAGAATTACTTTCATTTAGATTATTAATTAGGGATAACAAGGGGATTTTCTTTCTTTCAGTCCCGGCTCTCTCATTAGATTAGCAATGCATCAACAATGATGATTACTGCTCCTTGTTTGTCCAATGACAAAGATCAACAATCTGGAAGGATTACAGTATGTATGGAGGAATGGTCTAAAATCTCTCCCAATGTGTTCTCCAACTCATTTTAGAAAAAGGCTCAGTGCCGTTATCCTCGCAAGGTGAGGTATTGAAAGTTATTGAAAACAGAGGTGTCAATAATTTTGACCCCTAGCTTTTTGAGAGAAAAAAAGTATTACTTGTTTTGCCTGCCTGCCTGCATGCATGCGCTCCTGCATGCATGTGTGTTTATGTGAATATGAAAAACAGCTATCATCCGGTATACAGACATTTTGAACACAGATGTGCCCGGCGCACAATAAACACCTAACAAATAGCAGAACTTCTTGTTCGCCCAATAGAGGAGTAAAGTATCTTGGTCCGACTCAGGACGCTAAAGGAAATGGGAGAACTCTCTGAAGAGTTATTTTCCCATGTCAGATGATTTACAATGGAGTGGAATGTGATTCAAACAGTAAATTGTTGTATAGCCGAGTTATCAGAACAGCCTGAATTTGTCGGGGCATGGACTCTACAAGGTGTTCGACAGGGATACTGGCCCATGTTGACTCCAATGCATCCCACAGTTCTGTCAAGTTGGCTAGATGTCCTTTGGGTGGTGGATCATTCTTGATACAAACAGTAAACTGTTGAGTGTGAAAAACCCAGCAGCATTGCAGTTCTTGACATAAACCGACAGTGTTGTGTTCGAGACCACCTAAAGCGAGACCGATTCAAGACGCAGACCGGAGCAAATCGAGTCAAGACCAAGACCGGAGGGGTGGGTGAGACCGAGTCAAGACCGAGACCGGGAGGGGGACGAGGTCCGAGACCGAGTCAAGACCGAGACACAGAAAAATGCAAGTCCAATTCAAGACCATGATTGTAATTTTGTCAAATCACCACTATAATAAGAGTTCAAAATGTCCAGTATTTCTGTGTTCATATTTCAGAACAACATATGGATTCTTTAGACATTCAAAAGAATGCATGCTGAGAGAAAATAGACCCACTCTACAAATTATTACTAACCCAAACACAGTGGGGAACAACGGGCCTTCTACGCCTTCAGAGAAGGGCTAAGGATTTATAAAAGAATGATTATAATAATATTATAATTATAATTATATTATTATTTTCAATGATGTTCTGATTTAATCTCTTCAGTTTTTGTTGGAAAGGAAAGGGATTTTTCTTTGCTGGTCTCTGGGGAGATACATCTAGCTAACTAAGTCAGCCATTGGCTAGACCATCAGTAGCTAGATAAATGCATCTGCCATTCAACTGTATTTGGGAAAAATTTTGGAGTGACAGTGGAATCAACCAATCACATTTTGACTTAATGGTTGGGACCATTTTTAGAGAACGTATGGAAACTTCTCCCTTCTTGAAGGCCAACAGGTCACTGTGTAATAGAGAGCAGTAGTTTTCCCATGCTCTAGGTATCTTTTATTGTTGGCTAGTTTGCAGCAGCTGCAATCAAAGAGGATGTTGTTGCTAATTTGTTAGCTTCTCCCTTTTCAAGAATAACTTCAAGAAGTTACATTTCAAATGATCATCATCTGATGAGTGGAACTGTGTTTTTTATTGCTTGCTGTTGTTAGCCATCTCTTTGAAAATAACTTATATGTGTGAAACATTGTTGCGTTTAAAGTGGAGCGACATCATTTTAGCAACATTAAATCTTATTAAAATCTGTTTATATACACCCCCAGGAAGAATATGACACTTTAAAAATATATATCTGACAAGCGACCACTTTTATATATGGTAATTTTCAGTTTTCCATAAATTCTTAGAACGTTTGGGAATTATGTATACTAAGGCATTTGTGAAAATTCTATAAAAAGATAAAGTGGGAAAGCGGCCATGTGTTTGAACAATTAATATGACTGAATAAAAACATATGTCTTGTCCAGGACCAATCAGAGCTACAGTAAGCCTTTATACAAACAATCCATTTGCCATACGGGCCTGCCATCATTCACTTTGAATTGGACTGTGTGTTTACAGGCAGTTGCAACAGCGCAACTTTAGATCATTAGAACGCATTTTCCAAAAGCCACAAAATACACCTGAATGGATAAGTATTTCTGCAAGTATGTAAACACCATGGGAGTCCTCTTACATTTAGTAACTTTACAATCCTAATGATCGAACAACGATGAAAAGGTAGGCTCTCTCTCCCTCAGTTATGCACAACAACAGTTATCATCAACAACAAGATCAACAGCTAATGCTAGCCAAAGCAAGATGAGCTTAAATCTAATGAAGGAACATTAGATAAACCCTCTCAAACTTTTTAAGCTAGTTGGCTGTCAAAATTGCACTGATAAACGATGGGGAATTGGGTAGAAGGATTACTTTATATTCCAGGTATTCTTTAAAGAGGTAGGGTTTCAAGTGTCTCCGGAAGGTGGTCAGTGACTCCGCTGTCCTGGTGTCGTGGGGGAGCTTGTTCCACCATTGGGGTGCCAGAGCAGCAAATAGCTATGACTGGGCTGAGCGGGAACTGTGCTTCCATAGAGGTAGGGGAGCTAGCAGGCCAGAGGTGGATGAAAGTAGTGCCCTCGTTTGGGTGTTGGGTCTGATCAGAGCCTGAAGGTAAGGAGGTGCCTTTCCCCTCACAGCTCCGTAGGCAAGCACCATGGTCTTGTGGTAGATGCGAGCCTCAACTGGAAGCCAGTGGAGTGTGCGGAGGAGCGGGGTGACATGAGAGAACTTGGGAAGGTTGAACACTAGACGGGTTGCAGCGTTCTGGATAAGTTGTAGGGGTTTAATGGCACAGGCAGGGAGCCCAGCCAACAGCGAGTTGCAGTAATCCAGACGGGAGATGACAAGTGCCTGGATTAGGACCTGTGCCGCTTTCTGTGTAAGGTAGGGTCGTACTCTGCGAATGTTGTAGAGCATGAACCTGCAGGATCGGGTCACCGCTTTGATGTTAGTGGAGAACGACAGGGTGTTGTCCAGGGTCACGCCAAGGTTCTTTGCACTCTGGGAGGAGGACACAATGGAGTTGTCAACCGTGATGGCGAGATCATGGAGCGGGCAGTCCTTCCCCGGGAGGAAGAGCAGCTCCATCTTGCCGAGGTTCAGCTTGAGGTGGTGATCCGACATCCACACTGATATGTCTGCCAGACATACAGAGATGCGATTCGCCACCTGGTTATCAGAAGGGGGAAAGGAGAAAATTAATTGTGTGTCGTCTGCGTAGCAATGCGAGGAGAGACCATGTGAGGATATGACAGAGCCGAGTGACTTGGTGTACAGAGAGAATAGGAGAGGGCCTAGAACTGAGCCCTGGGCGACACCAGTGGTGAGAGCACGTGGTGCCACGCCACCTGGTAGGAGCGACCTGTCAAGTAGGACGCAATCCAAGAGTGAGCAGCGCCGGAGATGCCCAACTCGGAGAGGGTGGAGAGGAGGATCTGATGGTTCACAGTATCAAAGGCAGCGGATAGGTCTAGAAGGATAAGAGCAGAGGAGAGAGAGTTAGCTTTAGCAGTGTGGAGAGCCTCCGTGACACAGAGAAGAGCAGTCTCAGTTGAATGACCAGTCTTGAAACCTGACTGGTTTGGATCAAGAGTTTTGGAGAGAAAAGAAAGAAGGGATACTGGTCTGTAGTTGTTGACATCGGAGGGATCGAGTGTAGGTTTTTTGAGGAGGGGTGCAACTCTCGCTCTCTTGAAGACGGAAGGGACATGGCCAGCGGTCAAGGATAAGTTGATGAGCGAGGTGAGGTAAGGGAGAAGGTCTCCGGAAATGGTCTGGAGAAGAGAGGAGGGGATAGGGTCAAGCGGGCAGGTTGTTGGGCGGCCGGCCGTCACAAGTCGCAAGATTTCATCTGGAGAGAGAGGGGAGAAAGAAGTCAAAGCATAGGGTAGGGCAGTGTGAGCAGGACCAGCGGTGTCATTTGACTTAATAAATGAGGATCGGATGTCGTCAACCTTCTTTTCAAAATGGTTGACGAAGTCATCCACAGAGAGGGAGGAGGGAGGGGGAGGAGGAGGAGGATTCAGCAGGGAGGAGAAGGTGGCAAAGAGCTACCTAGGGTTAGAGGCAGAGGCTTGAAATTTAGAGTGGTAGAAAGTGGCTTTAGCAGCAGAAACAGATGAAGAGAATGTAGAGAGGAGGGAGTGAAAAGATGACAGGTCCGCAGGGAGTCTAGTTTTCCTCCATTTCCGCTCGGCTGCCCGGAGTCCTCTTCTGTGAGCTCGCAATGAGTCGTCAAGCCACGGAGCAGGAGGGGAGGACCGAGCCGTCCGGGAGGATAGGGGACATAGAGAGTCAAAAGATGCAGAAAGGGAGGAGAGGAGGGTTGAGGAGGCAGAATCAGGAGATCGGAGGGAGAGGATTTAGCAGAGGGAAGAGATGATAGGATGGAAGAGGAGAGAGTAGCGGGAGCGAGCGAAGGTTGCGACCGCACATTACCATCTGAGTAGGGGCAGAGTGAGTAGTGTTGGAGGAGAGCGAGCGAGAGAGAAAAGGATACAAAGTAGTGGTCGGAGACTTGGAGGGGAGTTGCAGTGAGATTAGTAGAAGAACAGCATCTAGTAAAGATGAGGTCAAGCATATTGCCTGCCTTGTGAGTAGGGGGGGACGGTGAGAGGGTGAGGTCAAAAGAGGAAAGAAGTGGAAAGAAGGAGGCAGAGAGAAATGAGTCAAAGGCAGACGTAGGGAGGTTAAAGTCACCCAGAACTGTGAGGGGTGAGCCATCCTCAGGAAAGGAACTTATCAAGGTGTCAAGCTCATTGATGAACTCTCCAAGGGAACCTGGAGGGTGATAAATGACAAGGATGTTAAGCTTGAATGGGTAGTGACTGTGACAGCATGGAATTCAAATGAGGAGATATACAGATGGGTCAGGGGAAAAATAGAGAATGTCCACTTGGGAGAGATGAGGATTCCTGTGCCACCGCCGCGCTGACCAGATGCTCTCGGGGTATGCGAGAACGCATGGTCAGACGAGGAAAGAGCAGTAGGAGTAGCAGTGTTTTCTGTGGTAATCCATGTTTCCGTCAGCGCCAAGAAGTCGAGGGACTGGAGGGTAGCATAGGCTGAGATGAACTCTGCCTTGTTGGCCGCAGAACGGCAGTTCCAGAGGCTGCCAGAGACCTGGAACTTCACGTGGGTCGTGCATGCAGGGACCACCAGGTTAGAGAGGCAGCAGCCACGCGGTGTGAGGCGTTTGTATA
Organism: Coregonus clupeaformis; assembly: GCF_020615455.1. Lineage (NCBI taxonomy): Eukaryota > Metazoa > Chordata > Actinopteri > Salmoniformes > Salmonidae > Coregonus > Coregonus clupeaformis. The sequence continues at coordinate 20,767,945 of NC_059196.1, read as the reverse complement.
GCCTGTGCAGAGAGGAGAGAACAGGGATAGACAGACACATAGTTGACAGGCTACAGAAAAAGGCTACAATAATGCAAAGGAGATCGGAATGAAATTAACTAAACATCTGGGAAAGCGAGAGAGCGGGGCCTCCCTCACTTACGTTTCACTGAAACACTCAAATATAACTCTCCCAACTTCCACTTTAGAAATTATAATTGTTGTAAACTACAGCGGTTCAATGTTTCTAGGAATAGACTCTAACTTAGTTTATTCAGCTAACTTGGTACAGTATACTTCCGTGAAAACCGTCCAGGGCACCGAATCATGTGACGCCAACTAGCATGCCAGCCTCCAATAACACGGTTTAGCACCAATACTCGGTTACAACAACCACCAGTGTGTTAGCACGCCAAGCAGATCATTTGTGTCCGTGTCTAACGTTGTATAACGTTTTGGGTTAGTTTTGATAGTTTGAGTGAGTTAATTAGCTAGAATAGTTAGCATACTAGCTAGTCATTGCTCTCTGCATATGAGAGAAAAAAGTCAGTCACTCACCCACTCCTCCAATGGCATGACATGACATCCTCCTAGCAGCTAGCTAGCTATCTAGCTAACGTTAGGCGCCGTGTTTTCAGCTTGCTACATAAATAGATATGCTAGCCTATTAGCCACGTTATGACTAACTTGTGATCATTGCCCTTGCTAGTTTGATTGTATTGACATTCCCAGCCTTAGTTACATTCGTCCGCGTTTGTCCAGAATATTGAGTCATTGAAACTGAAACAGTGTGTCACGCCCTGGCTCTGGGGACTCTTTAATGTTGTGCCAGGGTGTTAGTTTCTATGTTTAGTTTTCTAGGTTTATGTTCTAGATCGTGTGGATCTATGTTGGCCAGGGTGGTTCCCAATCAGAGGCAGCTGATTCTCGTTGTCTCTGATTGGGAACCATACTTAGGCAGCCTGTTTGGCACAGTTAATTGTGTGATCATGATCTGTATAGGTTTGTGGTGTTTAACCTTTAGACTTCACGTATCGTTTTGTTGTTTTGTTGTTATTGTTAAAGTACTCATTAAAAGATGTACGCCTATCATGCTGCGCCTTGGTCCGGTTCTTACAACGATCGTGACACAGTGCATCCCAAATGGGAGGCAGCAAACAATGTACCAGGCCAGCTGTGATTTGAAACCTGATTGCTATATTTTTTGGACTACCAAGAAATGTATTGGTGAATTATATTAATCATGCATTGAACTGCATCCATCTATTCTACCAACAATGCCTTAGTGTATGTCATGGAACGTTGAGTCAAATATAAACTATTTTTGAAACCTCTTATAAAGTTGGTTTTGTAGCATAAACTGGGAATTTGATTGTCTGTTTGTTTCATATCTACAAAGTAGTTAAAACGCTGTCAGTTCCACTGTAAACTTTAGGTCACTGGTTACTTTGTGTGCTAAATGTGAAATGTTTTTTGCAATGGGAAGTAATAATTCGATTGGAAAATGCTTAATGGTTGTGTTTTTGTATTCTTATGATTGGGACCTACTGGCTTACTATGTCCACGTTTATGGACTGCTTATCCTTTAACATCATGCTGTGATTGCTGTCTTATGCAGTGGTGTAGTGGTGCCTGGAGAACTGGGTATACTCAAATCTTGCCAATAAGTTCCCAAACGGCCTGCCCAGCTAAGGAAAGGCACCCTGTGTGAGAATTCCTAGGTTTTCATATGTTCTTTATGAGTTTTCCTATACATTTTTCAGATTTTCACTCTCAAAATCACCTTTTGTTTAATAGAAAGAAATACCACAATTTGATGGTCGAAGTCCACAACAATGCTTAAACCACATCAATCTGATTGGGTGGGCCTGTCAGGGCCTGGCTCCCCAGTGGGTGGGCCTCTGTCCACCCAGGCCCATCCATGTCTACGCCCCTGATGCAAACAGCACATGATGACAATTGCGCATCACTAATAGCCTACTAACCAATACCTGGTTTGCATACCCATTGTTGCCTTAGTTAGCTTTTACTGGTAGATATCATAAATTGAAACGTGTTTCCTACCCTACCGGCTACTGATGTAATTCTTCTGTGAGCTGCTCCATGCCTCAAAAAAGATGAGAGCTGCACACTCTTGCTGCATGCAGATGAAATTCCGCTGAAACTAGGCTATGTGTGCAGCGCACATGTGAATATATTTAACGTGCTTTGTGATTGTGTACGCTACTTTGTGCAGATTTCTCTATTGTACTACATAATTGATAAATCGTATACCTCCACTACACTACTTGATACTCATCAATTGGGATTAAGAAAGAAGTGGGTATAAGGCTTATACCTCCGTATAGCCTCCAAAAAGTGCACTCTCCTACATGAGTGCGCTGGTATTACGGTTGCTGTCCTTTCAGAATCACGAACCTGTCACACACTGAAGGCCTATAGGTTCGCCACTGCGCAAACATGTCTATAATAGATATAAAGGCTGTTAAGATACTCTATTAATGTTTCAAGAAATTAGTTTATATATTTGGCCTGGCTAAGCGGTTTTATGCGCTGACTGAATGGAAGCTGATAATTATGAGTTTTTTACTCTGCTGGACCGAGACACTCAATATGTGGTCTCGAGACCAGACTACACTGCAAACCGGTGCTCCTGGCACCTACTACCATACCCCTTTCAAAGGCACTTAAATATGTTGTCTTGCCCATTCACCCTCTGAATGGTACACATACACAATCCTTGTCGCAATTGTCTCAAGGCTTATAAATCCTTATTTAACCTGTCTCCTCCCCTTCATCTACACTAATTGAAGTGGATTTAACAAGTGACATCAATAAGGCATTATGGCTTTCACCTGGATTCACCTGGTCAGTCTGTCATGGAAAGAGCAGGTGTTCTTAATGTTTTGTACACTCAGTTTTGTAATACTTTACTTAACCTCTGAGTCGTTGGGCTAAAATATTGAATTTGGTCTTTACTACTATAGCCCATAGAAACGCATTGAATAACATTCATAAATGGCTAAAAAAAGACAGTCAAAAAATATATCATAAGGAATAAGGCTTTGAAATGTCTGTCCTATATCTGGGAGAACACCATCGTGTTCGTGAGAGTCTCCCCTTTCCAAAGTGGGGTCATATTAGTTTGTAGCTCAAATGGTTCGAAGCTACAGACAGTTGACACATCAGCTTTACTGACTTCAGAAGACTGATTTTTGGGATGTCTCATGGTCTGACAAACACCGCTGTAGTTCGGCCACCTTCCACCACAGATGCGGGAGGCCAACATAGGCATTTGTGGTGGATTGAGACGCAGCCCATACAAAACTGAAGGATTTTGATGGGGATGTTAGATTGACGCAGACTTTTAAGGAATAAAGGGATATTTCACCCAAATTACATATTTACATTTTTGTTTTCTTACCCTGTAAGTCAGTGGTCACCAACTGGTCGATCACGAAAGTGTCTGAAAGACAAACTCCGCCTACCCGGCAGACCGGGAGAGCTGTGGCTAAATCAAGTGTGCCTACTGTGCTGGCCAATTGGATAGCTCAAATCACTGTGCCTACAGCGTCCACAACCCCGGCCACAGCAATGTTTGATGCTAGCCTACTTCACATTTCATAACTTTTAAAACAATGAAGAGAGAGACTGTCAAAGAATAGAGAAAAAATATGAGTGAGTTCATGTTTTTATTCAGCAATGTCAACACTGTTTTTATTCAATTATTTTACAAAACATAAAATGCACTTCTCCCTACTTCCACTCGCACTGCAGCTGAAATGAATGAGTAGCCAAGTGTATCGATAGGCCTGCATTTTTATTCTTAGCAGCTCGTCATATCTATTTTAATATCGAGGAATATTTCACTTTCTCTGGTCATAGGAACAACATGAATTTGTGCATGAGGCAGATGCGCATGCGGTGCGAATCGAGTTTCGCCATCAGGTGGAAGACGGTGTCTCCTCTCTATGGTCAGTCTCAACTGACTCCTGTCTCCTGAGTGGCGCAGTGGTCTAAGGCGCCGCATCGCAGTGCTAACTGTGCCACTAGAGATCCTGGTTCGAATCCAGGCTCTGTCGCAGCCGGCCGCGACCGGGAGACTCATGGGCGGCGCACAATTGGCCCAATGTCGTCCAGGGTAGGGGAGGGAATGGCCGGCAGGGATGTAGCTCAGTTGATAGAGCATGGCGTTTGCAATGCCAGCGTTGTGGGTTTGATTCCCACGGGGGGCCAGTATAAAAATAAAAAATAAAAAATGTATTCACTAACTGTAAGTCGCTCTGGATAAGAGCGTCTGCTAAATGACTAAAATGTAAATGTAAACTGAGAAATGGAGAGAGCAGGGACCATGAGAGGCCGACCTTCTGCTGCTCTCTCCCTCCCTCCGCTCAGACTAATGCTGTGTTCAAAACAACTGGGAACTTTCAAATCTCTGACTTCAGTGCGTTCAAGACAACTGGGAACTCAGGAAAAAAAGAGCTCAGACTGGAAATAATTGTTTTGAACGGTCATCCAACTCGGAATTTCAAGTCAGAAACTTGGGCATCTTTCTAGAACTCTGACCTGAAGATCACGGACATCATGATTTGACCTCGTTAATTTTCTGAGTTCCCATGATCATCAAATGCAGGTACCATCAGTCCAGTAAAATAAAAAAGCTAATTATTTGCAAATTATTTCAATTTATGCTACACGAACTGATCTATTTTGTTATTAAAGCTCAAGTTTTGAAATATGATATGGTCTGAGAAGAACAATTTTGGCGGGCAAAGCATATGCTGTGATAATGTATTAGGCCTACTGCACAAATCTCATTCCTACAGAACAGTTTTAATAGGTTAATGTTACATTTAAGTCACGTTTAAAAAAAATCGGAGCTGTAGATCTCGGCTTGCTTTTAGACTGCGAAAGTAATCTTGACTCAGAAAAAGTTGATGATCACTGCTGTAAGCAGTCTTTGGACAATGAGAAACAGCAATCCATCCTTTGGAGTCCCTTCCAAGATTTCGCAGGGATTTTCGGTGATATTTGTAGGCAAAAATGCTTGATTTTGCTCTCGCAATTCTGACATTTTGCATGGCAATATATAATTATTTTGCCCAATTTGTCGTGAAAATGTTTGTTGACAAGTGGCTTGATTTAACCGTATTATGCGGTAAATGTGCGGTGATTGGTTGAAATTGAGAGCCCTCTTTTTGTACTGAGAATATGGGCACAGATGTCAGTTCAAGTAAATTCAACGTGAAATCAACAAAACATTTCACCATGTCATTGGATATAGGTTAAACGTTGGGTAGAAAAAAGACTAAATGCCCTTATGTTTAAGATTTTTTTACAAATCCAATCAGTTCTCCACCTTGACTCAACATCATCTTATTGATTTTTTGGGGTTGAAATGACGTGGAAACAACGTTGATTCAGCCATTTTTTGCTATAGACATTAAAACCAGTAGATAGTGATATGCTGACATCATCCACGTATTCCTATGCAAAACTCCTGATTGCGCATGAAGCCGGAAGTATTTGAATTTGAAGTCCACCATATTGCTGAATGGGGCTGAATGGCACAAAAACATTTTTTTTGCTAAGGATCATGGTGAAAGTGGCCATGACTAGCAAAAGATCATGGGCGATATAGTCGTTTTCATCCTACCTAAGATAGTCAACCTTAATGTCTATGGCATGAGGGCGCGAGCCTCCTCGTAGCCTGCTGGCCCGTGATTGGTCTGTGTCAGCACGTGGTCCTGTGTGACGACAAATGTAGTAGTCAGAATGGATCACTATTTAATCAAATATCTCGATTTGTAGTAAACTTTAAAATAATTCAGCGTGGGGATCGGTGATAAACTAATTTTAGTGTCATGAACCCTGCGTCCTGAGTCGGTTCCTGCCTGTGTTGCCGTTTTTCTGCTCTGAATCTCCTGTTTCCTGAAGGTTCTTGAACGCTCCCTGCCTGGTTGCCGGGCGACGTTGCTAGGCGGGAGATCTCCCGATTACCCGCACCTGCATCTCATCAGCTATCGGCACACCTGGTCCTGATCATCACCCTTCATAAGCTCTGACCTGACATCCATTCCCTGCCGGATCGTTAGCCATGAACAGTATGTTTGTCAGCGTATCAGCCTCTGAGTTACTAGCGTTAGTTTTGTTGTTTTGCACCTTGTTGGCTTGCCGTGCCGTGTACTTACCTCCGTTTGTTTCTATCTACAGTCATTCTCCCGGAACCTTCACCCAACCCCTGCCTGGTTGTTGGCGGCTGCCGAGCCATCATTGGATCTGCCACTTCACCTCCACCAACTCATCTCCGCCACCCGCTCTGTCCCCTGGATTATTCTGCATCGTTTTTTGAATCTGTTAATAAATACTCACCTTCGTTCAACTCACCTTGTCCTGGTCTGCTTCTGGGTTCCGGCTTAGAAAACCGTGACATTTAGAGCACAAAACATCGTAATGTACATAGGCTTTCTAGGGCAGACCAGGGCTTTTGGCACTGCTAGGTTGCTACGTAGTAGCCGACCAGCAGAGCTTGTGACATCACGCTCCAGAACGGACACTGGAGGCCCGGTGGTAAGGCTGTGGGTGGTTGTGGTGAGTTTGAAGATTTCCCAGTCTGCAGCTTTGTAGTTGTATTGTATTATTCTGCTTATAGACTGGGCTAGGATGGGGAGTTGATCGCTCCCCACATCTCCACATACTGAGAACATGGTAACCTTGGCTGCTATTGGGAGGGTGCAGAGGTCTAGAGTGTTGACAGAGTTGTAGGGGGATTAATAGTGGGTTGGTTTATCATTCTGAGGATGGTGTTCAGTGCTGTACCGGTTGGGTTTGTGGTTTTATTGTTGAAGGTGGGGTGTTTGGCATTGAAGTCACCCATGATGACGACCTTGTGGGGATGGGATCAACCCCGGGGGACAGTAGATGGAGGCCAGAGTCAGCCTTGTTCTGTTGGACTGCATGACTCGGTGTGATTAACTCATTTTGTTTAGTTTGATCCGGGGTTATTGCAATGAAGGTCTTGTTATATGAAACACATTTGTTATATATGACTACACAGTGTGAGTTCCCTAGGATTTATTGGACTGTGTTTGTTAGTGTGGGTGGGGGGGGGTCTGGGGGAGGGGGTGTGTGTCTGCCTGCCTTCCTGCCTTCCTGCCTGTGTCTTTCTCTCTCTCTCACACTGTGTATTTGTCTTTGTCTGTCGGTCTGCTGGTGTGTCTGTCAGTCTGCTGGTGTGTCTGTCGGTCTGCTGGTGTGTCTGCTGGTGTGTCTGTTGGTCTGCTGGTGTGTCTGTCGGTCTGCTGGTGTGTCTGTCTGTCTGCTGGTGTGTCTGTCGGTTTACCATCTGTCTTTCTGTGTATCTGCTTCTGTCTCTGTCTGTTTTGAGTCTTTTAGTCATTGGGTCTTTGTACAGTCACGGTCAAAGAGATGCCCCTCCCAGTGTACTCTGTTCTCTGAACATGTACAATGCAGCAAGGGGGCTGTATTTCATGCAATACCATTATTTTGGCATCTCCACATTGTATACACTGCATGGAGGTTCGGATGGCTCTACTGGGGCCTTCAAGGAAATTCCTAGAAACAAATGTACAGATGTTTGCATAGAAGACGGGCCTCCCAAGGCCGCTGATCATATTCACATTCTTCAACAGCAGCCTCAGTTTTATGGTTCAGATTTTTATTGCCTCTCTATTGCGTTGTGTGTTTGTAGAATGTTTGTATGTTTGAATAGGTGATGAAAATGTCACGCTGAATAGGATTTACAACTATTTTGGGTCATCCTTCTCCCTCCCTCTCTCTTTCAATTCAATTCAAATACGTTTTATTGGCATGAATGGGTACCACTGTTACCAAAGCAATGCAATTATAGTATTATAGTTCATTCATACATTCAGTTCAATTCAACAAATGAAATTACTTACAGTAAATACACTATATATACAAAAGTATTTAGACACCCCTTCAAATGAGTGGATTCGGCTATTTCAACCACAACCTTTGCTGACTGCTGTGTATAAAATCGAGCACACAGCCATGCAATCTCCATAGACAAACACTGGCAGTAGAATGGCCCATACTGAAGAGCTCAGTGACTTTCAACGTGGCACCGTCATAGGATGCTACCTTTCCAACAAGTCAGTTTGTCAAATTTCTGCCCTGCTAGAGCTGCCCCGGTCAACTGTACATGCTGTTATTGTGAAGTGGAAACGTCTTGGAGCAACAACGGCTCAGCCGCGAAGTGGTAGGCCACACAAGCTCACAGAATGGGACCGGCGAGTGCTGAAGCGCGTAGCGCTTAAAAATCGTCTCTCCTTGGTTGCAACACTCACTGCCGAGTTCCAAACTGCCTCGGGAAGCAACGTCAGCACAAGAACTGTTCATATGGAGCTTCATGAATTGGGTTTCCGTGGCCTAAGATCACCATGCGCAATGCCAAGCGTCGGCTGGAGTGGTGTAAAGCTTGCCGCCATTGGACTCTGGAGCAGTGGAAACGTGTTCTCTGGAGTGATGAATCACGCTTCACCACCTGGCAGACCGACAGACGAATCTGGGTTGGGCGGATGCATAGCCCCAATACATAGTGCCAACTGTAAAGTTTGGTGGAGGAGGAATAATGGTCTGGGGCTGATTTTCATGATTCGGGCTAGGCCCATTAATTCCAGTGAAAGGAAATCTTAACGCTACAGCATACAATGACATTCTAGACGATTCTGTGCTTCCAACATTGTGGCAACAAAGGAAGGCCTTTGCCTGTTTCAGCATGACAATGCCCTCGTGCACAAAGCAAGGTCCATACATAAATGGTTTGTCGAGATCAGTGTGGGAGAACTTGACTGGCCTGCACAGAGCCCTGACCTCAACCATATCGAACACCTTTGGGACGAATTGGAACGCCGACTGTGAGCCAGGCCTAATCGCCAAACATCAGTGCCCAACCTCACTAATGCTCTTGTGGCTGAATGGAAGCAAGTCCCTGCAGCAATGTTCCAACATCTAGTGGAAAGCTTCTCCAGAAGAGTGGAGGCTGTTATAGCATCAAAGAGGGGGTCCAACTCCATATTAATGCCCATGATTTTGGAATGAGATGTTCAATGATCAGGTGTCCACATAATTTTGGTCATGTGAAGTATGAATGTTATCAGGGTTTCTCTCTCTCTATATGTATTATTTTCTATCTCTCTCTCCATAGCCCCATCACAACATCCCTAACCGATTACTCTAGCATTGGAGTAGGAGGACTGAGGTGGCTACAGTCTGGCATGGACGGAAACACCTATTTGCTGTCCCTGAGTGTGTGTAACTGTGGTCTTAGTGCAGAGCAGGTCAGAGGATCTATCCTGGCCTCTCTGGTCACTACCTGCGCTATAAAGGTAGAGATGACCACAATTCACATCTGTGGTTATTTTATGTTGCAATGAACTTGTTTACAGTGTTATTTATTGGTAACTAACTAGTTACTAACTGGTTATTGGTTATAAAGACACAATCTGAATATTGCCATGGATGGACAGTGAAGGGACATTTTAAGACGGAGCCGTTGCTATGGTTACTCACTGTAAAAAAAAAAAAAAGAAGAAGAAAAAAAAAGGCCGTCCTGCTCCTCTCCTCTCTACCTAAATTCCCCTCACAGTCCCTTTAATTTCCCTTAAGTCCCGTTAGTTTGGCTGCTCAGCCTACCTTAGTTATCCCTCACCCATCATAGCCCTGCCATTCCCAACCAATCAGAGCGCTTGGAAATGGGCATCTGGACACTGCACCCGCCCACTCAGGTCAGAGTGTTATCGTCATCCGTAGGGAGAAGATGCACATTTCTGAGGACTTTTTATTGTCGACAGTAACACGAATGTCTGAATGTTGTTGCAAGGGTGGTTTATTGGAGATTTGACTAATTACTTAATGTTACTTCGATAAGTTTCAGCCATATGTTCTACTTTATGGCTGTTAGTATTCTTTAATGTTAGAGTTGCCAATGCTGCTTTGCGTATTGTTTATCATATGTAGTATTATTCCGTACTGCCATAAGTGTTTTTATTGCATTGGTTGCACAAGTACTTTTGCAGAAGTGGTTTAAATTGTTGTGTTGGTGGACATGGTATTTTGCATGCACACGCTACCACAGCGTTTTCCATAGTGGCATTTATTAAGGTGTTCTATTGCGCTGCCATGTGCGAGCTTCTAGAGTCATCCCAGACAGTTCTTGGAGCTTGCTCATGCGCAGAGTAATTTATGACCCTGTGGCCCCAGGGCAGATCTGATAAGGTCTCAGCCTGGCAGATTCTTACACAAGGCTGGAGAGAGAGGGTGCCATAAATCTTGACCCTTTGTCAATCCAAGTAATTTGTTTCTCTCTCTCTCCAAGAGGTGAATGTTTAAGAGCGAGTGACAGACAGAGCAGCTAATGGATTTACTAACAGAGGAAGTTGTTTTGGGCAGGGCCAGGCTCTAAATTTGGCAGAAGTAATCGGGCCTGGGTAGGGTAGGGCCTGAATGTCACTGGCAATGGGTAGGGCTTGGGCTTAAAATTCATGCCCGTTCAGGGCTCTAACCCACACTGAGTTCCAAGCTCCAAGTTAAAGGGTGCTCGCTAAGTATATAAATAGTGCAATGATTAATATGGAGTGGTGGGTGTCTGACGGGTATTTTCTTCTCACAGACATAGCAAATCAAAGAGGAGCGGGAAGAGTGAAGGCAAAGACCAAAGGTAGTGCTGAAGAATCTCCACAGGATCCAGTTCGTCCTTGGCAAACCGAGATAGGGCTGGGGAGATGGATCACATCAGGGTCAAAGATATCATGAAAAACAGTCATGCCTATGTTCTGTTGCGTTTACAGCTTCATATAGAATTACATGATGGAAAGGTTCAAAGAGTTTATATGAATACACTTATAAAACACTTAAAAAAACAAAACACACCTGCACGCACAAAAACACACGCGCACACACATTTACTTGCACACACAGTCGAGTGGAATAGGAAACACTCTATCATCCACTTCTAACGCCACTGAACCCTGTTATAGTCTTGAACTCTACTCAGGACTGTCAGTGTGGTTCTCTCCTATCATTCATCAAATACCAAGCTATATTGTATGCCAAAAAAAGGGGGAAATTATGTTATTTTATACTAATACAATTGCTCAGAGAAAAAGAAAGGAACAAAATAAATAAAACATCTCAAAAAGATAGGTGTCAAAATGATTAACACCCTTAACATTGTTATAAATTAAATCAAACAATTAAATCTGCATTAACATTCTACTTTTTTAAGTTAATCTTCGTTAGAATCCTTAATTGAAACAATAACAAAGCGACCATTCCTGCCTCTGTTTTGGTAAAAAGCTGAGGAATGGGCCTGGAGAAAGGACTGAGCATCTATGATATCAAGATTATAGTTTTAACCATGTTTTGAGGCTATACAGTGTTTGTTAACATTTATATTGTTTACAAACATTGGAGTAAAACGTGCTTATATTTTGGATTCTGATGGGTACGACAGTTGAACCATGCTCATGAGGCATTTTATAAGTTATATTCTTCAAGAATCAATGGGTATATATCATTAATTTAAAGTCCAAAAATGGATGTAGCAATTAAGGATTCTATCTTTAAGGCAGTGCTTCCCAACTCCAGTCCTCGAGTACCCCCAACAGCACACATTTTTGTTACAGTCCTGGAAAAGCACACCTGAATTTTTTTTTTTTTATCCACAAAGAAATGGTTAATTGACCACAAAATCAACATTTTCTAATGGCCATTTCAGTCTCCGGACATGAACCACATTGAAGACCGATGGATACGCGCAGACCGAAGGATATCAAGGATCTGGAAAGATTCTGTATGGAGAAATGGTCTAAGATCCCTTCCAATGTATTCTCCAATCTCATAAAACATTATAGAAAAAGGCTAAGTACTGTTATCCTCGCAAGGGGAGGGTGCACAAAGTATTGAAAACATGAGTGCCAATCATTTTCACCCCTATCGTTTTCTCTGCGCAACTGTATTAGTATAAAATAATATCATTTTCAAAAAACAATGCGCATAGAATATAGCTAGGTATTTGTATTACTTATTTTATTATGTCTTTTTTGGTCATCTTTATCAAGGATGCCAATAATTTTGGAGGTGACTGTATTTCACCACCCCCTACTTAACCGTCTCCACTAGGCATGTAGGCGTAGGGCTGGGAGGCCAGATGAGACAGATGTCCTCTGTGTGAAAGGTGAGAGAGAGAGGAAGCTTCCTCTCTCTGCAGTGGGGCCAGGTTGAGACCAAGGGTCCTCTTCCTATCTTAGGAACACAGAGGTGAGGTGAGATACAGTACAGGCAAGGCTTAAAGAGATTGAACGGGATCTTAAGCACTTACAAATTCGCAACATATTGTGAAAATTGGAATTTGTAACATATAAAATATGTTTTTCTGCAGGACGTAACATATACAAAAGGGATGACGTTGTACACAATTGTGCACCATTTTCGGGGATGCGTTTTAGCTTGTGAGCGCTACTTTCTAAACTACTGGCTGAAATGATACAAAACCTTTATAAACACATCTTTATATTAGAGAGAGAGGCTTCACTACAGGAACTGTCTTTCACCCAATGAACAGTAATTCCTCTCAACAGGTTGCAGTGAAATGTTGCAGGTGTTTCTTTTTCTTTTGTCCATTTCATGCTACTTTTTTTTCTCTCGAGGCCGCTCTGGTTGTGCTCTGCTGCTTATGTAATATTTTCTTCAATAGAAAAATAGCATGCAAATATATCTCATGACAGAGAGGTTTTGTGTAAACAGTTATCATGTGTTCTGGGGAGTTTGAAGCCACTGCATCCTGTTCCCTGCCCCTCCTCCGGAAAGCAGCGGGATCCTCTTTAAATCCTCCGGAATCCTGTCCAAACAAACCGACCCGGGGCTTTTGTCTGTTCCTCATTTTAGTTTTTATGTTTTTTTTCACACAGAGGTCTCATCCCAGACCCTCCCATCCCCACCTACTGTTACTGGGAAGCATTTCTAACCCATGGTGGTCCGTCGTGGCTTTCATTATGGTCTATGAAGATCCTGATTTACAACTCAAACAATTCATGTTAAATCAGGCTAAACAGAGCGATTTACAGCGTGTTTCTGTTCAATTCTGTCAGAGGCACCAAGATTGAACACTTATTTGGAGAGATGCTTCGGGGCGTTAGCCCCTCATTCAATTAGGGATTAGATGTCTTTATTTGGCCATCAATCAGGATGATGAAGTGGTTTGACACCTGCCACGTTGACAACCTAGTTTGTTCTCATGGCAACTTGACCTTGGTTTTATTATTTCGGTATTATATCATTTAATGAAGGCTAAAGTTTTGGGTCACTGTCTAAAGGCAGAGGAAGAAAGGAAAGAAGAGGGGGAGCATTAGGACTGCAGAAGTTGGTATTTGGCTTGAGAAGCTCCACTAAGTCTGGACCAGAAGGTACCAAGGGACTACTGAACTTCATGCAGGTTATCTGCCGGCGAGTCTAAGAAATGTAATTGCCAATGTCTGCTTTTCCAGGACATGACACAGATGCACATGTACAGTGGGGGAAAAAGTATTTAGTCAGCCACCAATTGTGCAAGTTCTCCCACTTAAAAAGATGAGAGAGGCCTGTAATTTTCATCATAGGTACACGTCAACTATGACAGACAAATTGAGGAGAAAAAATCCAGAAAATCACATTGTAGGATTTTTTATGAATTTATTTGCAAATTATGGTGGAAAATAAGTATTTGGTCACCTACAAACAAGCAAGATTTCTGGCTCTCACAGACCTGTAACTTCTTCTTTAAGAGGCTCCTCTGTCCTCCACTCGTTACCTGTATTAATGGCACCTGTTTGAACTTGTTATCAGTATAAAAGACACCTGTCCACAACCTCAAGCAGTCACACTCCAAACTCCACTATGGCCAAGACCAAAGAGCTGTCAAAGGACACCAGAAACAAAATTGTAGACCTGCACCAGGCTGGGAAGACTGAATCTGCAATAGGTAAGCAGCTTGGTTTGAAGAAATCAACTGTGGGAGCAATTATTAGGAAATGGAAGACATACAAGACCACTGATAATCTCCCTCGATCTGGGGCTCCACGCAAGATCTCACCCTGTGGGGTCAAAATGATCACAAGAACGGTGAGCAAAAATCCCAGAACCACACGGGGGGACCTAGTGAATGACCTGCAGAGAGCTGGGACCAAAGTAACAAAGCCTACCATCAGTAACACACTACGCCGCCAGGGACTCAAATCCTGCAGTGCCAGACGTGTCCCCCTGCTTAAGCCAGAACATGTCCAGGCCCGTCTGAAGTTTGCTAGAGTGCATTTGGATGATCCAGAAGAGGATTGGGAGAATGTCATATGGTCAGATGAAACCAAAATATAACTTTTTGGTAAAAACTCAACTCGTCGTGTTTGGAGGACAAAGAATGCTGAGTTGCATCCAAAGAACACCATACCTACTGTGAAGCATGGGGGTGGAAACATCATGCTTTGGGGCTGTTTTTCTGCAAAGGGACCAGGACGACTGATCCGTGTAAAGGAAAGAATGAATGGGGCCATGTATCGTGAGATTTTGAGTGAAAACCTCCTTCCATCAGCAAGGGCATTGAAGATGAAACGTGGCTGGGTCTTTCAGCATGACAATGATCCCAAACACACTGCCCGGGCAACGAAGGAGTGGCTTCGTAAGAAGCATTTCAAGGTCCTGGAGTGGCCTAGCCAGTCTCCAGATCTCAACCCCATAGAAAATCTTTGGAGGGAGTTGAAAGTCTGTGTTGCCCAGCAACAGCCCCAAAACATCACTGCTCTAGAGGAGATCTGCATGGAGGAATGGGCCAAAATACCAGCAACAGTGTGTGAAAACCTTGTGAAGACTTACAGAAAACGTTTGACCTGTGTCATTGCCAACAAAGGGTATATAACAAAGTATTGAGAAACTTTTGTTATTGACCAAATACTTATTTTCCACCATAATTTGCAAATAAATTCATTAAAAATCCTACAATGTGATTTTCTGGAGGAAAAAAAATCTCATTTTGTCTGTCATAGTTGACGTGTACCTATGATGAAAATTACAGGCCTCTCTCATCTTTTTAAGTGGGAGAACTTGCACAATTGGTGGCTGACTAAATACTTTTTTTCCCCACTGTAACTCCCAAGCATGGCTTATTATTTGTGGTGTGTCATGAGGGTCAGTGGGGAATACATTTCTGTCAGAGATTTAGTCTGAGAGCCATAACTCTTATGGTCTTCCAGAGGGAGAAGTTCAGAGGAACAAAACAACCGCATCATTCAGGGTCTTGCCTGAAGACCTTAACTCTTTAACGGCATCATTTTATTTCCCACCTCCACCCTGCATCTCCACACCAGGTGCACTCCTCTGTGAACACTTAAACCAATTTACCTCCACTCCACTCTAGTGTTCTTACTGGAAATGTCTGATGCAATTAATCTGGTCAGTTCTTGTTGCTATCCAGCTAGACGTTTTCCTTCCAATAGCAGGAGGTTAAGTGTTCTCAGGGCACTCGTAGCATGCTCTACAAATAACCCCTATTCCCAGAGCATTTCTCCAATGTGTTATTTCTTATGGCCCCAGCTGCAGCACGTGGATAGGAGCTGCATACTTATATCCATCTAGAGGCTTCTGCTGCAGGCACGTGCACAGATAGGGCACATGCCCCTTTTGCCCTTCCAGTCTCCAAAGTGCCCTTTTCGGTGGTGGTATAATTTCACCAAACATGTTCGTTTTTTTTTTTTTAATAAAAAGGTCTTCATAAAATTCTCATCTATGCTTCAGTACCAAAAAGTTGAGTGTCTTGATTGTTGACCAATGACCAGTCATCAGCATTGGGTGCGCATATCCAGATTAGTGACCAGAAAGAACTTGTTTGCCTGCCAATAACAGAGTAGGCCTCCGTTTATCATCCATATAAAATACAGTTTAGCAATCTACTACTGTCATGTTGCCAGAGTAATAGGCTACCTGGTGATTTGATTGATCATTTTCATATTTCAGATAGGGTGGCTACTGGCTATTTGTTTGGGTAGCTACTGGCTATTTGTCGAAAGATAAGCAGCTGTAACTGTCACGGTTCAGACAGACGACAAGAGGACCACAATTGCGTCACACCAGAAAGTTTATTTAAACTTAAGGGGAAAGGGATGTAGGGAGTGAGTGAAGGCTCCAGGGGTTATCCCGTCCGATGTGCTGGGTCTGTGCCTCCCCCCAGTGGCAGCGATGCGTCCGATGACGCCGGTGGTTGGTGGTCCAGAAGTCCTGGGGGGAGGAAACACAGACACAACGGGCGGAATGAAACCAGGCAGCAGTACAGTTCAAGGGAAATCCAAAATACGTAGTAGCAAGGCAGAAGGCTGGTCAGAGTTACCGGGATTGAAGAGTAGTCAGGAGTCGTAATGGCAGAAGCAGGTCTGGATCTCCTGAGGCAGAAGAGTATCCCAAAAACAGGCAGGTCCGGGGACACAAAACCAGGGTGAGCCAGAAGCGCGAGCAAACAGGTTCCGGGTGTGAGCTTTGCAGACGATCTGACACCGGAGAGCTGAAAGACAGGGCCTTAAATACTGGGAGAGGTTAGTGGGTAATGCAGCGCAGCTGGCAGAGTAATTAGAGCCGAGCAGAGCAGGGACAGGTGGAGCTAGTTAGGCTGAGTAGAGAGAGGGAGGTGAGCAGAGTGGAAGATAGTGGAAACCAATTAAGGTGGTAACCCGGTGGAGTGAGAGGGCTCATGACAGAACCCCCCAAGGGACGGCCCCAGAAGTCCCAAGAGCAACACCACGCCGGGCGGGAGGAGGGGAGCCGGAGGAGGGCTAGAACTCCTCCGAACGGTCCGAGTGAACGTCCTCATCCTCGGAGGAAGCCGGAGGGCCGTGGTCGGGGAGATGGGACAGGTCCCGAGACAGGATCAGGCACAGGACAGGAAGCCGAGCGGGCCGGACGGTTAGGGACCCCTCTGGGGCGGCCCCTACGGATTGCAGGTTGATCAGGATGCCGTTGGTGGAAAGCGGTGATGAGAGTCCTATCCACAATCCGACTAGCTGGCACCCAGGTCCTTTCCTCAGGTCCGTAGCCCTCCCAGTCAATGAGGTACTGGAGACCCCTACCCCTCCGTCTGGACCGAAGCAGGCGGCGGACGGTGTAAACCAGACCACCATCGACGAGCCGTGGAGGAGGAGGACCAGGCGCAGCAGGGACCAGCGGACTCCTGGGCACAGGCAGGGGCTGCAGCAATCCGGCTGGGGGGCTGGCAGGACGACTTGTGTTGGTTGCAGATGGGGCAGGCTTGGACGAATTCCCGTACATCCTTCCTCAGAGAGGGCCACCAGAACCTCTGGGCGAGCAGGTTGTAAGTGCGGGTGGAGCCAGGGTGACAAGCTAGGCGGGAGTCATGTCCCCACTGAACGACCTGGGACCTCAGGTCTTCGGGGACAAAAAGGCGGTCAGCTGGGCAAGTGCTGGGACCTGGCTGGTTACGGAGAGCCTCCAGCACCTGTTCCTCAACAGCCCAGGTCAGAGCTGCAACGATGCAGGGACTTGGCAGAATCGACACAGGGTCCTTGGAGGGGTCAGGAGCGGAGTTAGTAGGTACTGGCCGAGGGGGTAGTGCGGCAGCAAGCAGGCAGGTTCGGTGGCAGTCCTCTCCCCACTCCCTGATCACCCCGGTCACCCAGTCGAGCTGAGGGTTGTGCCGGCGGAGCCATGGGTAACCCAGGATGAGGGGTTGGCCTGGAGAGGGAAGCAGGTGAAACTGGATAGTTTCTTGATGGTTTCCGGACAGACCCATCGAGACCGGGGCCGTGACATGAGTGACCGATCCGAGTAAGTGTCCGTCCAGTGCCCGGGCAGGAATAGGAGGTGTCAAACGGAGGTTCTCCAGTCCCAGTTGGCGTGCCAGCTTGATGTCCATTATGTTGGCTTCGGGCGCCAGAATCCACCAGAGCAGCCAGGGTGTGAGTTGAGTCAGAGAGGCGGAGGTGAACTTGCAGCAGGGGTTTGCGGTCGGAGGACTGGATGGTCATTGAACTCAACCGGACTCCCCTATGCCCGGTGAGCTTCGGCCCTTTAAAGGGCAGGTTACCACACGATGTCCATCACCTCCACAATAGAGGCAGAGGTTTGAGGTGAAGCGTCGCTGGCGCTCTGCAGGAGTGAGAGAGGCTCGCCCAATCTCCATAGGCTCAGACTGATCAAGCTGACCTGGGTGAGTGGCAGTAGATGACAGGAGCCCAGTCGGATCTCTCCGAATGCCGGTAGTAGGTGGACCTTGGCGCCCCCCTCTCACGACGACGGGTCTGTATCCCTCTGTCGATCCTGACAGTCAGTGCGATGGCTTCATCAAGAGTGGAAGGCAGTTCATGGGAGACCAACTCGTCCTTGATATAGTCAGCCAAACTATGGAAGAACGCGTCCACCAACGATGGTGTGTTCCAAGAACTTCGTCTAGCCAGGGTTCGGAAGTCGATGGAATGGTCTGCGACTGTACGTCTGCCTTGTCGAATACTGAACAGTTCACGAGACGCCTCTGCGGTTGGTGAATCCAGGTCAAACACCTTCAGCATCTCCTCAGCAAACAGGTCGAAGGTTGCACATGCGGGGGTTTGACGTTCGAACTCTGCTGTTCCCCAGAGTCGAGCTCGGCCCGTCAGGTGAGTGATGGCATACCCAACTCTAGCCCCCTCCGTGGCGAAGGTCCTTGGCTGCAAGGAGAACTGAAGTCGGCAGCTAGTCAGGAATGGCCGGACCTGGGTAGAATCGCCGTTGAACCGCTCGGGGTTTCCAATCTTGGGTTCCGGAGCAGCGGCTGCAATGACCGGGGCAGGTAACTCGGGGGCAGGGCTGGTGGGCAGACTGGCTGGGGTCAGGTTGGTGAGGAGTTGAATGATCATGGCGAGTTGTTGTTGCTGCTGCTGGGACTGCTGCTGGTGCTGCTGGAACTGCTGATGCTGTTGGTGGCCGACCTGAAGCAGAGAGGAGATGACGCCGCTCATGCGGCCTAGCTCTCTCTCAGTGTGTTCCAGGCGTAGCATGGCGGTGGGTTGCTCAGGCTCTTCGGTTTCCATGTCGGGGGAAGTGTGCGCTGAGTCCATGATGGTCAGATCGTACTGTCACGGTTCAGACAGACGACAAGAGGACCACAATTGCGTCACACCAGAAAGTTTATTTAAACTTAAGGGGAAAGGGATGTAGGGAGTGAGTGAAGGCTCCAGGGGTTATCCCGTCCGATGTGCTGGGTCTGTGCCTCCCCCAGTGGCAGCGATGCGTCCGATGACGCCGGTGGTTGGTGGTCCAGAAGTCCTGGGGGAGGAAACACAGACACAACGGGGCGGAATGAAACCAGGCAGCAGTACAGTTCAAGGGAAATCCAAAATACGTAGTAGCAAGGCAGAAGGCTGGTCAGAGTTACCGGGATTGAAGAGTAGTCAGGAGTCGTAATGGCAGAAGCAGGTCTGGATCTCCTGAGGCAGAAGAGTATCCCAAAAACAGGCAGGTCCGGGGACACAAAACCAGGGTGAGCCAGAAGCGCGAGCAAACAGGTTCCGGGTGTGAGCTTTGCAGACGATCTGACACCGGAGAGCTGAAAGACAGGGCCTTAAATACTGGGAGAGGTTAGTGGGTAATGCAGCGCAGCTGGCAGAGTAATTAGAGCCGAGCAGAGCAGGGACAGGTGGAGCTAGTTAGGCTGAGTAGAGAGAGGGAGGTGAGCAGAGTGGAAGATAGTGGAAACCAATTAAGGTGGTAACCCGGTGGAGTGAGAGGGCTCATGACAGTAACATCACACTGCCTTCAATATTATGGGATAAAAATATGTTGGGCTAAGTTATTACAATTTGTGTGAGGAATAATAGGGCTACTCAGCTGGCAACGAGCACTCTGCAGGCAGGCTGCCCTCCAAAGTGACAGAACATGCTTTCCATCTGATCCTGCAACCTCCACTACAAGTATGCCATTTGATTTTGTTTGCTCTGGAAGTGGAAGTGACACTCCAACTCAATCATCAAGTTTGCAGACAACACAACAGTAGTAGGCTTGATTACCAACAGTGAGTGCTCTGGGAGTGTGGTGCCAGGAAAATAACCTCTCACTCAACATCAACAAAACAAAGGAGATGATCGTGGACTTCAGGAAACAGCAGAGGGTGCACCCCCCTATCCACATCGACGGGACCGCAGTGGGGAAGGTGGGAAGCTCCAAGTTCCTTGGCGTACACATCACTGACAAACTGAAATGGTCTACCTACACTGACAGTGTGGTGAAGAAGGCGCAACACAGCCTCTTCAACCTCAGGAGGCTGAAGAAATGTGGCTTTGATAGGCCTACACTGAGTATACAAAACATTAAGAACACCTGCTCTTTTCATGAGAGACTGACCAGGTGAATCCAGGTGAAACTTATGATCCCTTATTGATGTCACTTGTTAAATCCACTTAAATCAGTGTAGATGAAGGGGAGGAGACAGGTTAAAGAAGGATTTAAGCCTTGAGACAATTGAGACATGGATTGTGTTTGTGTGCCATTCAGAGGGTGAAATGGGCAAGGCAAAAAATGTAAGTGCCTTTGAATGGGGTATGGTAGTAGGTGCCATGCGCACTGGTTTGTGTCAAGAACTGCAACGCTGCTGGGTTTTCCACGCTCAACAGTTTCCCGTGTGTATCAAGAATGGTCCACCACCCAAAGGACATCAAGCCAACTTGACACAACTGTGGGAAGCATTGGAGTCAACATGGGTCAACCTGGTGGGGTGCAACTCAATATTAGGAAGGTGTTCCTAATGTTTGGTATACAGTTAATATTATCTGCTAACATGATTGACTTTCAGCTCCCAATGCAGGTGTAAAAGGCAGTTTATATCTTGCTTTTTAAAAATGCATCACCGTTTATGGCTGTAATGGCAGGCTACATTTGCTCAGCAATTGTGCGCACATGTTCGCATGCACGGGGGTCGCAAGTTTTGTACAACTCCTTTTTTGGGGTCGCAGGTCAAAACGTTTGAAAACCACTGGGATACATGATAATGGCAACAAATGGAGTTGGGTTGGATATAAATTTAGTAATCGTAGGCTACAGTATTTCTTACAATCTTCTATTTTGACTGGAAATGTGTTGGTCATTGTTAATAAGTGCAGCATTTATTCCACTTCAAAATAGTTTAGCTAAATACTTTACTCATCAGATGGTGCTGCTTTCCCCTCTTCTTATAATAATTGCTCAAAGAGTCTGTGACCGCTGGTTGCGCACATGCTCCCCAAAAGGTCTGTGCATGGCCCTGTTCTACTGTGACATATTTGTATTGTGTTGCTGGTATTTACATTGTTCTGTATGCGTGATTTAAATATTGCTGAGAGCATTGATATTGTACACGTTAAATCTTTAGATTCTGGGCTGGTTTCCCCGACCCAGATTAAGGCCATATCTGGACTAAAAAGCCAATTTAATGCATGAAGATTCTCCAAGGAGCATGTTTTTAGTCCGAAGTAGGCTTAGTCTGGGTCTGGAAAACCGGCACTATATCTGACAGTAATTCAGTAATTCATATAAAAACATAATGGTCTGCTGCTATTCTTCTTTGCAGTCGTGGAAAAAGTACTAAATTGTTATACTTGAGTAAAAGTAGAGATACCTTAATAGAAAATTACTCAAGTGAAAGTCACCCAGTAAAATACTACTTGAGTAAAAGTCTAAAAGTATCTGGTTTTAAATGTACTTAAGTACAATGGTGGAAAAAGTACTCAATTGTCAAACTTCAGTAAAAGTACAACGTAAAAGTAAATGCTATACATAAAATTCCTTATATTAGACATACCAGATGGCATGCTTTTCTTTTTATTTACGGACAGCCATGGGCACACTCCAACACTCAGACATCATTTACAAACGCAGTATGTGTTTAGTGATTCTGCCAGATAAGAGGCAGTAGGGATGACAACCCGTTATATTGATAGGTGTGTGTGAATTGGACCATATTGCTGTCCTGCCTGAGCACTCAAAATGTAACGAGTACTTTTGGGTGTCAGGGAAAATGTATGCGAGTAAAAAGTACATATTTTCTTTAGGAAGGTATTGGAGTTAAAGTAAAAGTTGCAAAAAATAGAAATAGTAAAGTAGAGTACAGATACCTATAAAAACTACTTAAGTAGTACTTCACAGTATTTTTACTTAGTCACCTGAAAGAATAGGACCTTACCGAGAACGACATTGGAGATATTGGAGAGAAACTGGCTGGCTGATGAGCTGACGAATCACCTGGCAAGATGGAGTGGACTGGCTTTAGTACTCCAGCAACAATATTCTAAATACTGTGAGCATGCGTTGGTTGGAGTCTCTTCAGAGTGTAACATTTTGATAGGTCTCTCCAGTTAGCCAGCCTGATTTCTCACAGTGTGTTGTATTTTCTATTATGCCCTGGCTTTCCCTAGCTAAACTGCATCCTTTAAAAGTCAGTGAGCACCAACATATTTGCTGCCATTTCAAAGATTGCCATGGAAGTGAAATCTTTGAAAAATAAACATCAAAACAATGTATAGTGTACATACAGTGCTTTCAGAAAGTATTCACACCCCTTGACCTTTTCCACATTTTGTTGTTACAAACTGAATTTCAAATGGATAAAATGTTGGGGGTTTTTGTCACTGGCCTCCACACAATACCTAATAATGTCAAAATGGAATTACAGTTGAAGTCGGAAGTTTACATACACTTCGGTTGGAGTCATTAAAACTAGTTTTTCAACCACTCCACAAATTACTTGTTAACAAACTATAGTTTTGGCAAGTCGGTTAGGACATCTACTTTGTGCATGACACAAGTAATTTTTTACAGACAGATTATTTCACTTATAATTCACTGTATCACAATTCCAGTTGGTCAGAAGTTTACATACACTAAGTTGACTGTGCCTTTAAACAGCTTGGGAAATTCCAGAAAATGATGTCATGGCTTTAGAAGCTGCTGATAGGCTATTTGACATCATTTGAGTCAATTGGAGGTGTACCTGTGTATGTATTTCAAGGCCTACCTTCAAACGCAGTGCCTCTTTACTTGACATCATGGGAAAATAAAAAAAAATCAACCAAGACCTCAGAAAATAAATTGTAGATCTCCACAAGTCTGGTTCATCCTTGGGAGCAATTTCCAAACGCCTGAAGGTACCACGTTCATCTATACAAACAATAGTACGCAAGTATAAACACCATGGGACCACGCAGCCGTCATACCGCTCAGGAAGGAGACGCATTCTGTCTCCTAGAGATTAACATACTATGGTGCGAAAAGTGCAAATCAATCCCAGAACAACAGCAAAGGACCTTGTGAAGATGCTGGAGGAAACAGGTACAAAAGTATCTATATCCACAGTAAAACGAGTCCTATATCGACATAACCTGAAAGGCCGCTCAGCAAAGAAGAAGCCACTGCTCCAAAACCGCCATAAAAAAGACAGACTACGGTTTGCAACTGCACATGGGAACAAAGATCAGACTTTTTGGAGAAATGTCCTCTGGTCTGATGAAACATAAATATAACTGTTTGGCCATAATGACCATCGTTATGTTTGGAGGAAAAAGGTGGCAGCTTGCAAGCCTAAGAACACAATCCCAACCGTGAAGAACGGGGGTGGCAGCATCATGCTGTGGGGGTGCTTTGCTGCAGGAGGGACTGGTGCACTTCACAAAATAGATGGCATCATGAGGAAGGAAAATTATGTGGATATATTGAAGCAACATCTCAAGACATCAGTCAGGAAGTTAAAGCTTGGTCGCAAATGGGTCTTCCAAATGGACAATGACCCCAAGCATACTTCCAAAGTTGTGGCAAAAAGCTTAAGGACAACAAAGTCAAGGTATTGGAGTGGCCATCACAAAGCCCTGACCTCAATCCTATAGAAAATGTGTGGGCAGAACTGAAAAAGCATGTGCGAGCAAGGAGGCCTACAAACCTGACTCAGTCACACCAGCTCTGTCAGGAGGAATGGGCCAAAATTCACCCAACTTATTGTGGGAAGCTTGTGGAAGGCTATCCGAAACGTTTGACCCAAGTTAAACAATTTAAAGGCAATGCTACCAAATACTAATTGAGTGTATGTAAACTTCCGGAATGTGATGAAATAAATAAAAGCTGAAATAAATAATTCTCTACAATTATTCTGACATTTCACATTCTTAAAATAAAGTGGTGATTCTAACTGACCTAAGACAAGGAATTTTTACAAGGATTGAATGTCAGGAATTGTGAAAAACTGAGTTTAAATGTATTTGGCTAAGGTGTATGTAAACTTCCGACTTCAACTGTATGTTTTCGGGAATTTTTTAAAAATTAATACAAAATGAAAAGCTGAAATGCCTCGAGTCAATAAGTATTCAACCCCTTTGTGATGGCAAACTCTGTGTGCAATAGTGTTTAATATAATTTTTGAATGACTACCTCATCTCTGTACCCCACACATCCAATTATCTGTAAGGTCCCGCAGTCGAGCAGTGAATTTCAAACACAGATTCAACCACAAAGACCAGGGAGGTTTTCCAATGCCTCGCAAAGAAGGACACCTATTGATAGATGGGTAAAAATAAAATAAAAAAGTAGACATTGAATATCCCTTTGAGCATGGTGGTTATTAATTACACTTTGGATGGTGTGTCAATACACCCAGTCACTACAAAGGTACAGGTGTCCTCCTAACTCAGTTGCCGGAGAGGAAGGAAACCGCTCAGGGATTTCACCACGAGGCCAATGGTGACATTAAAACAGTTACAGAGTTTAATAGCTGTGATAGGAGAAAACTGAGGATGGATCAACAACATTGTAGTTACTTCACAATACTTACCTAATTGACAAAGTGAAAAGGAAACATGTACAGAATAAAAAATATTCCAAAACATGCATTCTGTTTGCAACAAGGCGCTAAAGTAATACTGCAAAAAATGTGGCAAAGCAATTAACTTTTTCTCCTGAATATAAAGTGTTCTGTTTGGGGCAAATACAATACAACGCATTACTGAGTACCACTCTCCATATTTTCAAGCATAGTGGTGGTGGCTGCATCATGTTGTGGGTTAGCTTGTAATCGTTAAGGACTGGGGAGTTTTTCAGGATAAGAAAGAAAACTGAATGGACCTAAGCACAGGCAAAATCCAAGAGGAAACCTGGTTCAGTCTGCTTCCACCAGACACTGGAAGATGAATTCACCTTTCAGCAGGACATTAACAGGTCAAATCTACACTGGAGTTCCTTACCAAGAAGACAGTGAATGTTCCTGAGTGGCCGAGTTACAGTTAACTTAAATCTGCTCCAAAAGCTATGGCAAGACCTGAAAATGATTGTCTAACAATAATCAACAACCAATTCGACAGAGCTTGAAGATTTAAAAAAAAGAATAATAGGGATATTTTGCACAATCCAGGTGTGGAATAGCTCTTAGACTTACCCAGAAAGACTCACATCTGTAATCGCTGCCAGAGGTAATTCTAACATGTATTGACTCAGGGGGTTGAATACTGATCTAATCAATATATATTAGTGTTTATTTTTACATTTTAATTTTTACAAATGTTAAAATTATTCTTCCACTTTGACATTGAGTATTTTGTGTAGATCATTGACAAAATGACAATTAAATCGATTTTAATCACACTTTGTAACAAAACAAAATGTGGAAAAAGTCAAGGAGCGTGAATACTTTCTGAAGGCACTGTATTGTTTAGATATGGTTACATCTACGTAGTGTCAAATACATGTTTGGAAAGGCCTTTGCAACAATCTGACAATCAGCCCTACAGAATATACACTAACTGTCATGAGCCCTCTCACTCCACCGGGTTACCACCTTAATGTGTTTCCACTATCTTCCACTCTGCTCATCTCTCTCTCTCTACTCAGCCTAACGAGCTCCACCTGTCCCTGCTCTGCTCGGCTCTAATTACTCTGCCAGCTGCGCTGCATTACCCACTAACCTCTCCCAGTATTTAAAGTCCCGTCTCTCAGCTCTCCTTTGTCAGATCGTCTGCAAAGCTCACACCCGGAACCTGTGTGCTCGCGCTTCTGGCTCACCCTTGTTTTGTGACCCCGGACCTGCCTGATTCTTGGATACTCTTCTGCCCCAGGAAAACCAGACCTGCTTTCTGCCATTACGACTCCTGACTACTCTTCGACCCCGGTAACTCTGACCAGCCTTCTGCCTTGCTACAACGTATTTGGATTTCCCTTGAACTGTACTTCTGCCTTGTTTCATCCGCCCGTTGTGTCTGTGTTTCCTCCCCCCCAGGACTTCTGGACCACCAACCACCGGCGTCATCGGACGCATCGCTGCCACTGGGGGGGGGCACAGACCCAGCACATTGGACGGAATAACCCCTGGAGCCTTCACTCACTCCCTACTTCCCTTTTCCCTTAAGTTTTAATAAACTTTCTGGTGTGACGCAATTGTGGTCCTCTTGTCGTCTGTCTGAACCGTGACAGTACGATCTGACCATCATGGACTCAGCGCACACTTCCCCGACATGGAAACCGAAGAACCTGAGCAACCCACCGCCATGCTACGCCTGGAACACACTGAGAGAGAGCTAGGCCGCATGAGCGGCGACATCACCTCTCTGCTTCAGGTCGGCCACCAACAGCATCAGCAGTTCCAGCAGCACCAGCAGCAGTCCCAGCAGCAGCAACAACAACTCGCCAGGATCATCCAACTCCTCACCAACCTTACCCCAGCCAGTCTGCCCACCAGCCCTGCCTCCGAGTTACCTGCCCCGGTCATTTCAGCCGCTGCCCCGGAACCCAAGATTGGAAACCCCGAGCGGTTCAACGGCGATTCTACCCAGGTCCGGCCATTCCTGACTAGCTGCCGACTTCAGTTCTCCTTGCAGCCAAGGACCTTCGCCACGGAGGGGGCTAGGGTCGGGTATGCCATCACTCACCTGACGGGCCGAGCTCGACTCTGGGGAACAGCAGAGTTCGAACGTCAAACCCCCGCATGTGCAACCTTCGACCTGTTTGCTGAGGAGATGCTGAAGGTGTTTGACCTGGATTCACCAACCGCAGAGGCGTCTCGTGAACTGTTCAGTATTCGACAAGGCAGACGTACAGTCGCAGACCATTCCATCGACTTCCGAACCCTGGCAAGACGAAGTTCTTGGAACACACCATCGTTGGTGGACGCGTTCTTCCATAGCTTGGCTGACTATATCAAGGACGAGTTGGTCTCCCATGAACTGCCTTCCACTCTTGATGAAGCCATCGCACTGACTGTCCGGATCGACAGAAGGATACAGACCCGTCGTCGTGAGAGGGGGCGCCAAGGTCCACCAACTACCGGCATTCGGAGAGATCCGACTGGGCTCCTGTCAGCTACTGCCACTCACCCAAGTCAGCTTGATCAGTCTGAGCCTATGGAGATTGGGCGAGCCTCTCTCACTCCTGCAGAGCGCCAGCGCCGCTTCACCTCAAACCTCTGCCTCTATTGTGGAGGTGATGGACATCGTGTGGTAACCTGCCCTTTAAAGCCGAAGCTCACCGGGCATAGGGGAGTCCGGTTGAGCTCAATGACCATCCAGTCCTCCGACCGCAAACCCTTGCTGCAAGTTCACCTCCGCCTCTCTGACTCTACTCACACCCTGGCTGCTCTGGTGGATTCTGGCGCCGAAGCCAACATAATGGACATCAAGCTGGCACGCCAACTGGGACTGGAGAACCTCCGTTTGACACCTCCTATTCCTGCCCGGGCACTGGACGGACACTTACTCGGATCGGTCACTCATGTCACGGCCCCGGTCTTGATGGGTCTGTCCGGAAACCATCAAGAAACTATCCAGTTTCACCTGCTCCCCTCTCCAGGCCAACCCCTCATCCTGGGTTACCCATGGCTCCGCCCGGCACAACCCTCAGCTCGACTGGGTGACCGGGGTGATCAGGGAGTGGGGAGAGGACTGCCACCGAACCTGCCTGCTTGCTGCCGCACTACCCCCTCGGCCAGTACCTACTAACTCCGCCCCTGACCTCTCCCATGTCCCAGAATGCTACCATGGTCTCAGAGAAGTGTTTAACAAAGCAAGAGCCACATCTCTGCCCCCCTCACCGACCGTACGACTGTGCCATCGACCTCCTCCCTGGAACAGCCCCTCCAAGGGGCCGTCTTTGTTCGTTGTCTGCTCCTGAAAGAAGGTCCATGGAGGACTACATCAATGACTCTCTGTCCACAGGATTGATCCGTTCATCTTCATCTCCGGCTGGTGCTGGCTTCTTCTTTGTGGGGAAGAGGGACGGATCTCTTCGCCCCTCATCGACTACAGGGGACTCAACGACATCACAGTGAAAAACCGTTACCCTCTCCCTCTGCTCACCTCTGCTTTTGAGTTGCTCCAGGGAGCCACTGTTTTTACCAAGTTGGATCTCAGAAACGCTTACCACCTAGTGCGGATCCGGGAGGGAGATGAATGGAAGACCGCATTCAATACACCAACAGGCCACTACGAGTATCTGGTTATGCCTTTTGGCCTCACCAATGCTCCTGCTGTGTTCCAGGCTCTAGTGAATGATGTACTGCGGGACATGTTAAACAAGTTTGTCTTCGTTTACCTGGATGACATCTTAATCTACTCCAGAAACCTGTCTGAACACACCCGCCATGTCCAGCAAGTCCTTCATCGTCTTCTGGAGAATTCCCTCTACGCCAAGGCAGAGAAGTGTGAGTTTCACGTCAAGACAGTGGCCTTCCTGGGGTACATAGTGGCAGAGGGAAGTATCCAAATGGATCCTGCCAAAGTATCAGCAGTCACGTCATGGCCAGTTCCGGAGAACAGAAAGAAGCTGCAACAGTTTCTGGGGTTTGCTAACTTCTATAGAAAGTTTATCCGGAACTACAGTACCGTTGCTGCCCCTCTCACTGCTCTAACCAGCACCAAGCAACCCTTCACCTGGACCCCAGCAGCCGACAAGGCCTTCAGTACCCTCAAGGTAAGGTTCACCTCCGCTCCCATCCTCCAGATGCCTGACGTGGACCGGCAATTCATTGTGGAGGTGGACGCCTCGGATGTGGGAGTTGGTGCTGTGATTTCTCAGTGGGCTGCGGAGGATAGGAAGCTCCATCCCTGTGCCTTTTTCTCACGTCGGTTGTCCCCCTCTGAGTGCAATTACGACATAGGGAACCGAGAGCTGCTGGCTGTGAAGCTTGCCTTGGAGGAGTGGCGTCACTGGCTGGAGGGGTCCACCATTCCATTTCTCGTTTGGACCGATCATAAGAACTTGGAGTACATCCGCACGGCCAAACGGTTGAACTCCAGGCAGTCCCGCTGGGCCCTGTTCTTCACCAGGTTTAATTTCACTCTGTCATACCGGCCTGGATCACGCAACACCAAGCCAGACGCCCTCTCCCGTCAATTCCAGAAGGATGACAACCCCTCCAAGGATCCTGTGTCGATTCTGCCAAGTCCCTGCATCGTAGCAGCTCTGACCTGGGCTGTTGAGGAACAGGTGCTGGAAGCTCTCCGTAACCAGCCCGGTCCCAGCACTTGCCCAGCTGACCGCCTTTTGTCCCCCGAAAACCTAAGGTCCCAGGTCGTTCAGTGGGGACATGACTCCCGCCTAGCTTGTCACCCTGGCTCCACCCGCACTTACAACCTGCTCGCCCAGAGGTTCTGGTGGCCCGCTCTGAGAAAGGATGTACGGGAATTCGTCCAAGCCTGCCCCATCTGCAACCAACACAAGTCGTCCTGCCAGCCCCCAGCCGGATTGCTGCAGCCCCTGCCTGTGCCCAGACGTCCCTGGTCTCACATCGCCCTTGACTTTGTCACGGGGCTGCCCCCCTTCAAGGGGCAAGACCGTCATTCTCACCATAGTTGACCGATTCAGCAAGATGGCACACTTCATTCCCCTCCCCAAGCTCCCAACCGCCAAGGAGACCGCCCAGGTGGTCCTGGAACACGTCTTCCGGATCCACGGACTGCCAAAGGATGTAGTTTCTGACCGTGGTCCACAATTCTCCTCCGCTTTTTGGAAGGAGTTCTGTCACCTGCTGGGAGCCACAGTCAGTCTGACTTCCGGATTCCATCCCCAATCCAATGGGCAGTCAGAGCGGGCAAATCAGGAGCTCGAGAAGGCACTGCGATGCATGACTTCACGCAACCCCCACTCCTGGTCGCAGCAATTGACATGGGTGGAGTACGCACACAATTCTCTGACCTGCTCTGCCATCGGTATGTCCCCTTTCCAATGTGTTTATGGATACCAGCCTCCTCTATTTGCCAGTCAGGAAGGGGAGGTTACTTGCCCATCTGCACTTGCGTTTGCCCGTCGATGTCGCCGCACCTGGTCACAGGCCCGAGCCACACTTCTCAGATCCGTTGCCAGCTACACTACCGGGGCCAACCGTCGGAGAATCCCTGCTCCCACCTACCATGTTGGTCAAAGGGTGTGGTTGTCGTCAAGGAACCTGCCACTCAGGGTGGAGTCGCAGAAGTTGGCACCTCGGTTCATTGGCCCATTCCCTATCATAAGAGTGATTAGCCCAACTGCTGTCCGGCTCCAACTGCCTAATTCCATGAGGGTGCACCCCACTTTCCATGTGTCTAAGATTAAGCCCATTCATGAGAGTCCGCTGGTCCCTGCTGCGCCTTGTCCTCCTCCTCCACGGCTCGTCGATGGTGGTCTGGTTTACACCGTCCGCCGCCTGCTTCGGTCCAGACGGAGGGGTAGGGGTCTCCAGTACCTCATTGACTGGGAGGGCTATGGACCTGAGGAAAGGACCTGGGTGCCAGCTAGTCGGATTGTGGATAGGACTCTCATCACCGCCTTCCACCAACGGCATCCTGATCAACCTGCAATCCGTAGGGGGCCGCCCCAGAGGGATCCCTAACCGTCCTGCCCGCTCGGCTTCCTGTCCTGTGCCTGATCCTGTCTCGGGACCTGTCCCATCTCCCGACCACGGCCCTCCGGCTTCCTCCGAGGATGAGGGCGTTCGCTCGGACCGTTCGGAGGAGTTCTAGCCCTCCTCCGGCTCCCCTCCTCCCGCCCGGCGTGGTGTTGCTCTTGGGACTTCTGGGGCCGTCCCTTGGGGGGTTCTGTCATGAGCCCTCTCACTCCACCGGGTTACCACCTTAATGTGTTTCCACTATCTTCCACTCTGCTCATCTCTCTCTCTCTACTCAGCCTAACGAGCTCCACCTGTCCCTGCTCTGCTCGGCTCTAATTACTCTGCCAGCTGCGCTGCATTACCCACTAACCTCTCCCAGTATTTAAAGTCCCGTCTCTCAGCTCTCCTTTGTCAGATCGTCTGCAAAGCTCACACCCGGAACCTGTGTGCTCGCGCTTCTGGCTCACCCTTGTTTTGTGACCCCGGACCTGCCTGATTCTTGGATACTCTTCTGCCCCAGGAAAACCAGACCTGCTTTCTGCCATTACGACTCCTGACTACTCTTCGACCCCGGTAACTCTGACCAGCCTTCTGCCTTGCTACAACGTATTTGGATTTCCCTTGAACTGTACTTCTGCCTTGTTTCATCCGCCCCGTTGTGTCTGTGTTTCCTCCCCCCCCAGGACTTCTGGACCACCAACCACCGGCGTCATCGGACGCATCGCTGCCACTGGGGGGGGGCACAGACCCAGCACATTGGACGGGATAACCCCTGGAGCCTTCACTCACTCCCTACTTCCCTTTTCCCTTAAGTTTTAATAAACTTTCTGGTGTGACGCAATTGTGGTCCTCTTGTCGTCTGTCTGAACCGTGACACTAACGAATAGCAAAGACAAATGACTTAATTCATGTCTCCTCATCATATCAGATGTCTTGCACTCTATTGTTTCTTCCCATCCACAAAATTGACATCCAGAGAAACATGAATACTCCTTTAATATATTTTGTCTATATAGTATTTGACTCAGTTTCTAACCCAACTTACCCACATCCTCAGAAAATGCTACAGGGATGAACCCCATGATCATAAAAACAGTTTTTGTATTACCCTCTCACTAGTAGGATGAGTACATATACACCATGTTTTAACAAAACGTTACATACCATGTACTTTATAGTTCTTTATTATTTATTCTAGGCTAAAAGCAAATGAATGAGTGAAACTCTGTGGGAAGAAGTCAATCGAGGTTTCTCAAGGGACTGAGGCAACAGGAGACAAAATCACAGTGCAGAGCATGACAGTCGTGTGGTCCTCTGCGATTGAGTAGAGGACTTGGAGGATGATGGGGTGTAATTGCCTCAAAAGTATACAACCCTGTGAACGCAAGACCTGACTCAGCTGTACATCAACATTCCTAGTCATGCTATGTTTTGGAAAATAATAAATTGGGTTATGGCACGTATGTGCATCAGGCTGGAGTTTTTTTGGATGAAATTGCAGTTTTGATTGCCTTCTATTGACGTTTTCTTTCCTTCATTAGGACCTTGCATAGATAAACTAGGTTATTGGAAATAATTTTCCTGTTGCGCTACAGTGACTTTGAAATCCAGCATTTCCTGATGAAATAACCTAGTTTGATTATTTCATACATATGGCTTATACATATATCACTTCACATAAGGAGAGAGGACACCACTGAGATCAAAACAGAGCTGTGTGTATGAATAATTTGAGAACAGTGGTTAGATTTAATTTAATTGTCTCCAAACATCTGTATTGAATTTTGAGAAAGTCTGGTGTGGATACAGTATTCTGTCAAATAAGCAATATATACAACCTAAAAGTTGAGTACCATTATTAGTTTAACTGTAGGCATTTCAAGTGTGCTTTTTTTTACTCAATTCATTGCAAAAGTACAACTGAGAAACCGTAGCCATACAGTATATAAAAAACTAAACACACACACAGCAAAATAGCCAGAACAGAACGGTGCACAATACACAATAAGAGCATCTGCTACCTTTCTTAGCTACTTGAGGAGACCTACACTGAAGTATTTTATCTTCATTCACAGTTGGCTACCTTTTAATCTTTGGCTCCGCCATCTGTTTGTTTGGTAGTACTGCAGATGTGTTTTAGCGCACGCTGGTTTGTTTGCTCTGCTGGGCTGGCTACAAAATCGTAGCTAAATGCTAACACCACGGACTAGCTAGCTTCTTTCGTCCATTTTGTTTAGCTGTTAGCTAGCCTATTCTATGGCAGAGATGGAAGACGGTGAAGAGCCGGGTTTAGTTCACTCTCACAGCTCTACTTCTGGGT
The DNA here is from genome assembly GCF_020615455.1 of Coregonus clupeaformis. Lineage (NCBI taxonomy): Eukaryota > Metazoa > Chordata > Actinopteri > Salmoniformes > Salmonidae > Coregonus > Coregonus clupeaformis. Next base: position 20,734,793 of record NC_059196.1, on the reverse strand, counting down.
CAAAATCGAGTAGTGACAAGATGTTTTCTCTCAAGAAATGGAATGCTGTGGCAATGTGGAGCTGGGATGTGGAGTGCGATACATGCGCCATTTGTAGGGTGCAAGTTATGGGTAAGTTTGTTTGAATCAGTGATTTAGCTAGTCAGCTACCGTAACAGTAGTATACCCATAGCCAACTCTTGATGTGCATTAAGCTAGCGAACAACAACAAGATAAATACAGTAGCTTAGTGGTCAGACAGTCACCTAAGCTGATTAAGAGATGACCGTCATCATGGGCAGACCGAGAATGCTTCCTAGTTGGATAGCTTAGCTTGCTAGCTACCAAATAGAAAACTAACGTTAGCTAGCTACCTAACTAATATAGCTAACGTTAGGAGGTTAACGTTAGAATTCAGAAAACATGGCTCAAGTCATTGCAAGGAGTCAAGTTAGCTACAGTAACTAGCTAACCTCGCCTGGGAGGACGGAATTGCTATCAAATTAGACAGCTGTATCAGTCCATTTGTCACCATACAGGAATGGTCAGCGACAGCTGTGCGCTAGTTTAGTTAGCAAAGTTTCCTTGATATGTACCTTCTCTCCACAGATGCATGTTTGCGGTGTCAGGCTGAAAATAAACAAGAGGACTGTGTCGGTAAGCCACTTTAAACGTCTTAGCCCAACATTAATAAAGCCCCAAAGACACCAGACAGTATAATTTTGTGTTATCAGACCAGCGGTAGGTATGACCCTGGGTCTGCTCCAGTGTTTGGGAAACCTGGATACTAATGTTATAGATCCTGAACCTGGCCACAACTCCTACTGGTCTCACAGCAGGAGATGTGTATGTGACAGATATACCTGGGTTCCTAGTCTGGTATATGGGGTTACAATTTGAAAACGGCAAGCTATCTTAACATTGGTAAAGCAGAGTTTGTCCTGTGTATGCTGAACACAACGCTAGCGTTAAGTGCGCTCGCCTTGCAAAATATATGTTTATTCGATGAGGTTTAACGGCGGTTGGCATCAATTTGTTGCATTACCGCCACCTACTATATTGGAGTACAACTCCCTTATATTTTGATTGAAAAATAAAATTAAGAAATAACACTACACGCACAAATGCAAAAATATTATTAATAATTAACACCACCCTACTCCACTATTTAAATATATTCATTCCTACCTCATGCCCTCAACCTGAAATGATGGGACATCACCACTTAACACTCCCTGTAACTCTTCTGATGTCAAGTCTCGCACACCCAAATACCTCTCTGCAGCTGCCACCACAACCTCAATTTTCTTTGACTTATGTTCCATCCCTGCAGTACAATTAATAACCATTGCTAAAAATGCTAAAAATCCAATCTTACTGAAACATATATCACTTGTTGCCTATCCCTCTGTACTGGTACATAGCCACTACTCTCACCACTCCTCCCCCTTGACCCATCTTCCTCTACTTTCTTCACTGCCTCAGCATATGACTTCTTCACTACTCTTACTCTGGAAACCTCAACCTGCCTCTTTCGCACAGGACATTTCTGATCCCCAGCCCCATGGGCACCCCTACAATTAGCACATACCACAACTTTCCCCAATGCTACACATTCCTTTGTCTCATGCCCTTCTGCACACTTCTCACACCTTGGAACCTCCCTCCTACACACTGCTGCCACATGCCCATAAGTTTGACATCTGTAACATCGTAATCCATTCGGCACATAAGCTCGTACAGGATAACTTATATATCCTAACTTCACTTTGTCAGGCAAAGTCACGCACCAAACGACGAGCATCACAAACACCGGGAATCTTCCCCTTCAGTTGGTCAACTTTTACATTTACTGCTACCCCAGTAATCACTCCTTTCAATGGCGCCCTTTTCTTGAGCGCGAAACAATTCACAATTCTTTCCCCCATTTGTTTAACTCTGAGCGCCTTCTCCCTCTGACCAACAGAAACACAAACAATTATCACTAGACCACTTCTGGTTACCCTCACCGATTCCACTATACCCAACGCTTTTTTCACCCATCCTGAAATCACAAATGGATCAGCCAAAAGCCAAGGGTCAATTTTTCCAAAAACTTCACTCCTACTGTCACAGACTCATCTTTATCCTGACCCTCTGTGCAAGCCTCGGGCTCCGAGTACTTCACCACACCTACCACCTCCGATACTTCACCCTCATTCACTTCCATTTCTCCTCCTGTCTTCAGCTTACTTTGCTTACATTTTCTACCATTCTTCTTTAACAAACCTTCTCCCTTTTTTCTGCCATTTTTTACCGACTCAAGCTCAGTCTTCCTCCCTCTCTCTCTCTTAGACCTCCTCTGCCTCTCTTTTTCCCTCCATTCCTCCTCCGTCATCCAAGTATACGTCTCCTTATGATAATACTGCACTTCTCCTAACATACATCTGTTTCTTGCTTTCTCAAGGGACGCCATTTACCGGAACTCAAAATAAATGTACACGTTATTCAATCGTTTCATCCAAACTGCTCGCTCTCGTCTGCGTAGCCAGGCGCTAAAATAGAACTTGGTTCTATTTTGGATGCTTGACGCGCTGCAAGTCCCGCCTCTCCCATCTCCTCATTGGCTTTAGGAACATATAGCCACGTGGGTGATTGAAAGATTAACTGGGGTCCACACTCCAGTCCAGTAGGTGGTGGTAATGCACCTTAAAGTTGGTTGCCAATCGCCATATAAAGTCAGAAGAAGAAGACTGAAGGAGGAGAGATTACTAGAAACTAACTAGGTTTACCCTTTTATCTGTGGATTAATTGTCCGAGTAGAGGACCTTGTGTATTTCAGGTAAAATAACAACCCAATGTTTATCTCAGTACAAATTAGCTAGCAACAGCAAGCTAGTTAGCTAAATTGCCATGAATGTTTCATGCATTTCGACCTGTCCCCAAATTGATATAGTTGGTTCAGAGTTTGTTTTGATATTTCAACCTGCGTGTCCTGATCGCGTCTGGTGTGGATGGACAAAATTAGCATGCGTGCTATGGCGCACGCCCGCGCGTACCCGATCTAGTCAGCATGTTTGGATACAAATATTGGTTGTGTGTGTACCAACATGCATTACCATGTATTCTGCTCTTCTGCTGACATGCTGAATTTGAAAATACCATGTAGCACACAATTTCATAGTGTGCTTCTGTATCCCCTCTCTCTTTCACAGTGGTATGGGGAGAGTGCAACCACTCTTTCCACAATTGCTGCATGTCTCTCTGGGTGAAGCAGAACAATCGCTGTCCACTGTGCCAGCAGGACTGGGTCGTGCAGAGAATCGGCAAATGAAGTCCCTCTAACTTCCCCATCCCACTGCAAGTTTGGACAGGAAACCGGAACCTTCTATGTACATGTCTGTGCATGCTGCTGTCATTCCTTCGACGTTAAGATATAGAATGAATGGCCAATATCCTGGTGAAGATGTCCTTGCCCCACTGTTTGATGGAAACGTTGGCAGGTGCAGGGCAATGCTGAAGAACTCTGAGGATAGGTGCTGCGCTTGGTGTCTTTAACTTTTTTGTGTCGTCCAAGATGTTTTTGTGAGAAAGTAGTTATTAAAATAAATAATCTAAGTTTAGTGTTGTTATTTCTTCCTTTAGCATTTTAATGTGATGGTTTATTGTTATGGTTGCATCCCCTCAGAAGTCTGAACTCAGACCATGAGGTGTCTGCTTTCCTTGCTACCCGGAAGAGCCCATTTGAAACCTCACCTACTTATCAAGACAATGTTTACAGAATATCTACTATTGCCTCTGCATCGTGTGTAGGCTATTGGGGTTTGGATCCTTGGTGCTGCAGGGACTGTATTTAGTCCCGGCAGACGCAACCAGCAGGAGAGGAGCACTCCGAGTCAGTCAACCAATCAGAGAACTTCCCAGATTCCATAATTGGGGCATTATAATTGCCTAATACATGCCAATCATACATGTCACACATGTCTATAAGAATAGTCAAATTCAACTGATGAAATAATCATGAGTTAAACTTTAAATACTATATATTCCGCTTATATCATAACATGCATTTCATTTTGATGGATATTTGCATGCCTATAGCCAAAGTTTGGAAGCATTTTCCTTCCTGATCTTGTCTATGGTAACAAGCAGCCATGTATGTTGTGTAGGAATGAAACACCCAGTAGCTTCCATGTGGGAAACAATTCAAATTAGACCTGTAGCAATGCCCACTCTGTACAACACACCTTTTCCTATGACTGAACATACCATGCTCTGCTTCTTCAGCAACTTCATGTAACATTTCATAGACAAAAACGATTTAATTCACTTTGTGTATACATGCACAACTCCTTGCATTCAAAACAGCTCCTGTAGTTGTGCTGATTTTGACTGAGTTGGCAAGAAGATATGACACAATACCTGTGTTGCGTAATAGCTGAGATGATGTATATCCAGTGCAAAAACATGAAGGAAAATAAGCATTTGTGTTTCACTTTGATACTGTACATATATACACATTTTACAGTATAATATATAGTCATAATCCTGCCTGTTTTCTGCTCTTCAGCCAAAGCACACCTGTTTTGGCACAACAGAGCTTTAAATAGACCCAGCTTACCTACATGTTTTATCAAACTTGGCTACTCCTCATGGTTTTAGGCTATTATACTTGGCATTGATCTTGCCTATAGTGCTGTCTATGGGCTATCTTTAGGGCTTAGCAGAATGGCAGCGATCTCCAAATGCAGCTCTCTGTTCCTTTTTTAGTCCCAGGTCAGGATTTGTGGAAGTCATCCATGACTTCTGCCTGACTCCTGACCTGTGGCTAACCTTTACTAGACCTCTCAGAAAGCACTTGAATAATCTATACTTCACCATCATCATCACTAAATAACAGGAGCAGTATAGCCTAAACACGAGCAATCTGCAGTTCAAATAACAACAAAGTAAACCACCTGCCACTGTTTCGGTAAACAGCCGAGGGATGGGGCTGTAGAAATGTAACCACTTAAATTCATAGACAAAGCTATGAATGCGAGGACTGACCATCATTGAGATACAATGTTTGTTTACAATTACATTGTTTACAAACAATTGAGTAAAACAAGCTTATATGGGTTCTGATGGTGTATGACAGTTGAACTAAGATCATGATGCATTTACATTCTTCAATACTCAACGGGTATTGTACAGTATCAATTAGAAAGTCAAAAAATGTATGTGCCAATCACAGATTGCATACAGTAATGTTGTATACTGTACTGTAGGTTAAAATGGTAATAAGCCTAGACAATAAACTGGGCAGGCCAATGCTAATATGTGTACCTGAAGCCAACAGGAGCCAATGCATTATGAAGCCAATGCATTATGATGTGGTTGTAATGCATTGTAAGACTTATCATAAGTACAGTATGTGTATGATCCCCTTAAAATGTATTGGTATCATCAAATAATGATCCTGACTAAATAACATACTTTTTTATATGTTGAAAATGTGCTACATAGAGACAATTTATTATAAACCCTATTATTAGACATAGAGTACATGCCTGTAACAAGTAATAATGCATTATACATCTCGGTAAAATGTTACCAAAAGGAGTATCTTTCTGACTGCCTTTTCCTGGTAAGACAAAGAATACCTATGTCAATACCCCAGAGGTTAGCAGTACACAGATGCACAGATTACATGGTGTGCTATAATGGTTGAGTGAGCTCATCTTTGAGTTTCAGTAAGAACACTTCCCTCAGAACAGTTCAGAGTAGACCTATTAAGCTTGAGTGACATGTTATTTAACCTGATAACCTGAAGGTGAGAGAGCCACTCCACTGGGCACTAGCAGTCACAGGGTGCTGGAGAGGATCTTACAGTTATGTTTAGGCTACACCTAACAACCGATTACTACACACCCTAGCCTACTAGCCTACACCTGAGAGAATTAGTGGGTCTCAGACACGTTTGACCCTAGACCCTGGCCTGATCAAGGCTATGTATTTGCCTTGATTTGATTACATCAGAGATGATTGTGATCTAGTGTAAAACTTGATTAATCCGAATGTGTTCTCCTACGATTACATCATTTGTAGGTGTTTAGAATGTTCCTCATGCTTTTTGGCATATTGACATAAAGAATAGGCAGAATATGAATATAATGAAAAATGCTTTTATATTAAAAGTCTGGTGGAGTAAATGAATGTGTTCTCTTCTCATAACAGAATAGAAATAGCCTATAGCTGAAGTGGTTATTCTAAAGAGATCTTTCACTACTTCTTGAGAGAATTGAATACACAGTAGGCCTATGTCTATGTCATTAAATCCATTGATCTCCTAAACCAAACATTGTCTTCAGAAACGTAGTATTTTATCACCTCGATGTGTAGCCAAATTGATTTGAACTCTTAGTTTACATCTTTCTATCCATAATATTATGACACCCAGGTCAGCACCTCACTACAGTTACGCTGGCATTGTCCCTATCTAAGTTGGTATCCTGCTAAATATAGACCGACCAAAGCTTCTTAAGTAAGAAACTACATAAGTTCCTTTCCGTGAGCAGCGTCCATGAATGAGCACACACACACTTAAGAGAAAATCCCTCATGTGCTATTTAATTCTAGATGAGGCATTACGTGATTGAGTTAGAGAGAGTGTCTTCTCGTGTGGCGCAGGTGTCGGAGCTGCTCAGTCACACCAGTGACCTGGAGAGAATTGGACACACTACAGGGAAAGAACACAGTCTCAGCATCACTTTACCGCAACCTTAGCTCCCTGCTCAGCCACACTGTGTAGTAGGGACAACCCAACACAGCAGCCGCCAACATGTGTGACATGGGGGGATTGGATAATCTGGTGGCGAACACGGCCTACCTTAAGGGGGGTGATGAAAAAGAGATGCGGAAGAGGCGGCGCAGCCTGTCCCTGCCCAAACCAGAACAGTGCACGTCCATCCGCGCCGCGGTGGGGAAAGATTTTGAGATGCTCTGCGAGAGGCAGCCCATAGGGAAAAAGTTTTTCCGGCAGTTCCTCCTGGAGTCCAACCCGCAGTACGTGGCGGCCGCAGAGTTCCTGGACGAGCTAATCGACTGGGATCTGGCGGAAGGCGCTGGCAAAGATAAAGCGAGGATGAACATCATCAACAAGTTCTGCAAGGCTGACTCCAAGAGCTTTCTGTCCTACCTGACGGGAGAGGTAGCGGACAAGTGCAAAGCAGTGTCGGACAAGGACTTTGAAGACGTGATGATGGGCAAGGTGAAAGATGCCACGCGGGAGTACCTGAAGGAAAAGCCCTTCACAGAGTACCAGACCAGCCCTAACTTTGACAAGTTCCTGCAGTGGAAAGAGTACGAGAAACAGAAAATCACTGATAAGTATTTCTATGAGTTCAGGACCTTGGGAAAGGGAGGCTTTGGAGAGGTAAGTAACGTTTACAGTGCAGCTGCCTAACTGAAAACGGTAGTGAAATATTATAGTTCTAAAATGTAAACTTAAACTGTTTTAGCACTGTTTCTAAGGGTATGCAACAGTTACAGTGAGAATGGGGATGGTACAAACACAAATGATAAGGGATGATAAAGAAGTCACTAAAATTGATAATTGTTTGTACCTCATCTAACTACATACTGCCCAGCTAACACATTTGGTTCCTTGGAAGTTGTGGGAATGTTACGTTTTTGGTTTCCAATTGGTTCTGAGAACGAAGCCATAAGTTTCCTGACCAGTAAAACAGAATGTTTTTTTTTTACGTTCTGAGAACAGAATTTAAAATGTCACCTATTCTGGGAACTTACATTTTTAGGTTGCAGGGAGGTTCAGAGAAAATTTTACTATAGTTCCCTAAACGTATTCCTGGGAGGTTTTATTAACGTTCTGAGAACATGTTTCAATAAGACTTTTAATAACAGTGCTAGCTTAGTTTGGGTTAACTGTTTTGAACTCCAAACACAGATAGGACACATGGAAATTCCTTTGCTTAGGCATTAATCATGCAAACACGTTTATTTTTTGTTGTGGCACGGCGTCAGTGAGATTATTTTGTTCTTCTGTTCTCTATCGATGGAATTAGTCCACTGTGCCACCAGGATGGAGCTAGCATGCCATGTTTTTTTTCTAACTCATACAAAGCTGTTCATTTTAGTCTATTCAAACAGACCCCATTTCAAAGGAAACAGGCACTCATTAAGATCACATGTGGGCGCGGGAAACCTGTAGGAAATGTTATGCTGTAATACTGAAACTCCCACAGAAGAACGTTGTTTCTAAACGTCCTCAGAACAATGTGAGAACATGACTTGAAGTACAACCATGAGGAAATCTGTAAGAAACATTATGCTGAAGTACTAAAATTTCCACAGAAGAATGTTGTTTCTTAACATTCTCTGAACTATTTGAGAACATTCCCAATGTCAAACCAGTTGGACAATGTTCCTAGAACATTTCCAACATTTTAATTAAATGTAACCATGTTTTAACTTTTAGGAAACGTTCTGTTAAATTAATGAAATACCTAGAAAATATTTGTTTTGTGTCAAGTTCCTTAAAGGTTGACTTCGGTTAAAAAACCCAAAAAGAATGGCTTAAAACTGTATAACTGATCAATGCACCATCATACCAGGTCATTTAATGCTTAAAAACAAAAACAAAATGGATAAATAAGATATTTGGCTACAGAAGTGCCATTTCTTACCGATCTCTACAGCTTCCGTCCAAAAACAAACCCAGTGAAATGACGTCAACACATACTGGAGGAATTCCTGGCTAGCTAAAGTGGCTAGCTTAGCTAACGAACTAGCTATGTTGGTCGCGGCGTGCATGACCAGAATGGCACATCGACGAACCACCAAAGACGCACCCCATTTCTTGTTGAAAAATTGAGAAAGGGGCAGATCATTTTTCGTGCCCAAAGACTACCATTAAATGTGCTGAGAATGTTCCAAAGCTAAGCAACTATCCTGCACCATTCCCAGAAAGTTGTGTAAAGGTTGTATGCAAAATAACCATAGAACAACCACGCTCTCACCAAGCTCTAAGAAACATGTGGTTCTCAGAACGTTTTGTGCTAGCTGTGTTATGTGCTAGCTGGGTGATCTTATCATGCATTTATCAAACATATTCGTTCTAGTCTCTCTCTATCTCTCTCTGCATAGGTGTGTGCCGTGCAGGTGAAGAACTCAGGCCAGATGTACGCCTGCAAAAAGCTGTGCAAGAAGCGTCTGAAGCAGAAGAATGGTGAAGGCATGGCGCTACTGGAGAAGCAGATCCTGGAGAAGGTCAATAGCCTGTTCCTGGTCAACCTGTCCTATGCCTACGACACCAAGACCCACCTGTGCCTCGTCATGACCCTGATGAATGGCGGCGACCTCAGGTACCACATCTACAACATTGGCGAAAAAGGCCTTGAAATAGACCGCATCAATTACTACATTGCACAGGTCACCACAGGAATCCTCCACCTACACGCCATGGATATAGCGTACCGAGACATGAAGCCGGAGAACGTGCTACTGGACAGCTTCGGCCAATGTCGACTCTCGGATCTGGGGTTGGCCGTGGAGCTGCCTGGCGAAAAGACCATCAATCAAAAGGTAAGTGCTCTGATAGGCTGAGATGAACTCCATCCTTGTTGTTTAATGACTGTATGTTAACAACAATGATTCTGAGTTGTTTTTAGAGCTAGGGTGAGATTACATGGTATTTCAAGTGAGATGACATGGTATTATGGATAGGGATATATCTACAGTGAGGGGAAAAAATTATTTTATCCCCTGCTGATTTTGTACGTTTGCCCACTGACAAAGAAATGATCAGTCTATAATTGTAATGAGATGTGTGCAAACCTGGTGGCCAACTACAAGAAACGTCTGACCTCTCTGATTGCCAACACGGGTTTTGCCACCAAGTACTAAGTAATGTTTTGCAGAGGGGTCAAATACTTATTTCCCTCATTAAAATGCAAATCAATTGATAACATTTTTGACATGCGTTCTTCTGGATTTTGTTGTTGTTATTCTGTCTCTCACTGTTCAAATAAACATACCATTTAAAATTATAGACTGATAATTTCTTTGTCAGTGGGCAAACGTACAAAATCAGCATGGGATCAAATACTTTTTCCCTCACTGTATGGATAGGGATCTATCCATAATACCAGGGTTTTACATCATTACCATCCCACTGGGCACAAACTGGTTGAATCAACGTTGTTTCAAAATAATTTGTCAACGTATTGTGATGTGGAATCTACGTGGAAAAAGTCATCAACTGTTGTTTTGAGGGTGAAATTTCAACCACATGATTATGTCATCATGGAAACCAACTATCAACATAGACAAACCATGTATAAAATATGTTGAATTTGTACCTTTAAAACAACGTCAGATCTTCAACGTTATATCCATTATCAGACAAAAAAAATAGGCTGGGCCACACCTCCTACTGGAGAATTGATCTATCTACAGCTACCCTTTGGGCTCCCATCCAGGGTTTTAACCAAGCCCAGCTATGACATTTGTCACTGACTATTACCAATGTGCTATCTTGAGTGATTGTTGAGAGATCTCCTCTTAAAAACTAGATAGATTCACTGTTGCTATTGAAGTCATTCCAAAGGGTATAGATTTAACAGAGCAAATGAAATGTGACCATACTTTATCACTCATATATCATTAATCATGCTATTTAGGCCTATATAGAATTTGCAAAGTCATCAACAACTATTGATTCAATTCAACCCAGAATTCAACTATAAATAGACAATACAGTAGGCCTAGTGTTTCAGGCTCTGGTTGATTTCAAATGTTATGATATTTAGTTATATTGAATTGTGTTTTGTTGCCAACACAACCAAATATCAACATTTGAAAGAGATGTATCTTCTGCTTGGAGAGTTCCATCTGTGCCACTGATTTTAGTCTGGCTGTAATTCCAGTTTGTCTACAAAATAATAATTGACATGTTGAATTCTCAAACAAAAATCTAAATTAAAGAATAGGACTAAATCAAATCAAACTATTTAAAGTGCATTTAAAGTTTGAATTGATTTAGTCTTCTTCTTTAACTTAGATGTTTGGTTGAGATGGAGACGTGAATCCAACATATATAAATTATTAATTTGTCAACAAACTGCAATTCAATTCAGTGGCACAGATGAAACTATCCAATAAGAAGATACATCTCTGAAATACAACAAATAGCCTGTTAACTTGTCGACAAATAATATGTTGAATTCACGTCTCCAACTCAACGAAAAATAAAAGTTAAAGAATGGGTTTAAGCCAGTGGCTCAGATGGAACTATCCAAGCAGGAACTATCCTTTAAATGTAATAGTATAAAGCGTGCATGTTCAAGATAGCATGCATAGGTCGTCGCAGGTCTGTGGAGATCTTCACAATTGCTGTAATAATCTGTGAAGAATCTCAAACGGAATTGGTCATTTGCACAATGTAATTTTAATGTTATTTCTACTGCAATCCAGGTCATTTGGTTCTGCTATTAGATTAAGCACAGTGATAACACATTAGTCTGATGTATAAATAAACTAAATATCTGACATTGTTTTCCCAGGTGAATTTTGCTGTGCTTTTAAGTGGTTGAAAGCGCAGTGACATTTGGGTGACAACTAAACCAAAATTCAGACATTGTTTTTCCATTGGATTTTGGTTGTGCTTTTAGGTGGTTGAAAGAAAGCATAGTGATAACACATTGGAAATTCAACGAACTTTTGCCTGTCTTTTTGAGTGGGTGAATATAGGTTGTAATCTCATTGATCAACGTCTCAACCAAATATTACCCAATTATCAACATTGAAATGACGTTGGGTGGCCAGTGGGATGTGACCTGTTCCACATTAGTTACCGTCCATGACATTGACCTCTCTGTCACCCTCTACGACTCAGGCTCCCTATTGAGCCATAGGAGGGACACTTCTATCCACACTCATATACAGTCGACTCCTGATTAATGCAATGACCTCCAAATATCTGAGAAGCCAATAAAAAGGTTAGCCTATATTTGAATTGAAACTGGTCCGTGAACTACAACACACTTCACTCTCATTTACCTGCAGTCACTCACTCACTGTTGAGTGAAACATTGGGCCCTAAAACAGGCTTGTCCCATTGGGGATTGCCCTTGACCAGGGGCTCAGAGCGTTAGCCCCCAGCCCACTAATCTTAGCATTACTCAGAGGTGGCTGGGATCTGTCTGCGAGGAGAGGCTCAGTCCCAGTAGGTATCCACTCAATGGAGAGTGGTGCAGCCCAGGGGGGGCTTAGGTCAGTGGTGCTGATGTAACAAAAGAGCTTTGGTAGAATTCAGGGATATTAGGTCTAGCTATGGTGAGCATAAGGGTAGATTCACGTATGTAAGGGTGGAATCAATCAATCAATCAACAGTTGTGCTATGCCACAACCAATTTGCCACTGGTTAGCTCAACTAAGTGAAGTATTGTGCTCTAGTCCACAGTTGATTTAACACTGAACATTTTGTTGCTATGGTATGGAACCCTAGAACTAGGCCTAACCCCTCACTTCTTTTTCTCTGTTTCCTTCTCTGTCATCACACCTCTGTCCTCTCCTCCTCTCCTCCTCCCCTCCTCCCTCTCCTCAGGCTGGCACAAGTGGCTACATGGCCCCAGAGATCCTGAAGAAAGAGCCTTACCGGATGTCAGTGGACTGGTGGGCACTGGGCTGCAGTATCTACGAGATGGTGGCAGCTCGCCTGCCCTTCAAGGACTATAAGGAGAAGGTGCAGAAGGAGGAGGTGGCACGGCGCACCCTCGAGGATGAATGCAAGTACGAGCACAAGAACTTTGACGAGGGCACCAAAGCCATCATAGACCTCTTCCTCAAGAAGAAAATTGAAGAGCGTCTGGGATGCAGGACCAAGTAAGAGCTGACCACAGTTTCAGCCCAGAGATATTCCTGACTACATGGCCAGACCAGAAACAACTCTAGGGCCCTCTAGAGGTTTTCCTGGTCAGGTCACATGTTCAGGAAAAACACCTGGTTGTAGGTTCTAGGTATCACATAAGGTGGTTTGGGGGGGAATGTATATTTCTCTGACTTCAGTGTGTTTCTCTGTCATCCAGGAACGAGGACCCAAGGAAGCATGAGTGGTTCAAGGGCATTAACTTCCCTCGACTGGAGGCGGGGCTGATCGACCCACCCTGGGTTCCCAAGCCCAACGTGGTCTATGCCAAGGACACGGGGGACATCAAAGATTTCTCAGAGATCAAGGGCATCGTGTTTGACGACAAAGATGACAAATTCTTCAAGGAGTTCAACACGGGGGCGGTACCCATTGCATGGCAACAGGAAATGATTGACAGCGGACTTTTTGAGGAGCTGAACGACCCCAACAGGAAAGAGTCGGCCGCTGGATTGGACGACGAGGAGAAGAAATCAAAATCCTGCACACTTTTATAAAAGCCCCCCTATACTATAGTTAGCTTTGAAAATGACAAAAGTCCAATCTCATTAAGAACATTGTAACGATAATCATATCCACAAAAAAAGATGTGAAGTGGTAGTAAAATCCAGGAACAGGTCAAGACGGGTCCTACGGGGGGCCAGTATGAAAAATAAAAAAAGAATGTATGCACTCACGGAATTGTAAGTCGCTCTGGATAAGAGCTTCTGCTAAATGACTAAAATGTAAATGTAAGACACATATTTCCACCTTTTTTGTGGATATGATTATTCCTGCTCTCCTACATTGTAATGATCATGATAAACCACAGCACTTACGATGATATCAGGAATCGATAAGGTGATATAGGTCATTTTGCCTATATCATTGGGCAGGGTCAGTGTCTGTGGTAGAATCAACAGGAAAAAGCTAGACTAGAGCTAGAATGGGGTCTGTGCTTTACAGGCACTGGCAGAGTTGCAGTAGCAGGCTTCTACCACAAGGTGTCCCCAGATATCTAGATATGTGAATATTCACAAGACAGTCTTCTCAATATTGACATGCGTGTAACATCTTGCCTTTTTTTTAAATGCATATGGGAAGATCACCTGTTCATTTTTGAGTGAGATGTGGTTTTATTGGATTGCAAAGCTTTAACTCTTAAAGCCTTAGAGAGCATGAACTCTCACTCCTTCACAAGTATATCCCAATGACCAACAAACGCCCAAACTACATTTTAATAAATGTATAAAATACCTATAAAATGAATCTTACTGTGTTCAGTCTTATAAGCTATTTGTAATAGTATTATGTAGGGTTTCTTTCAAGTGCACTATGTCAATGTATATGCTAACTTATTTTCACCCATTAATTACATTTAAAGGCCCAATGCAGCTGTGTTTATATCAATATCAAATAATTTCTGGGTAACAATTATGTACCTTACTGTAATAGTATTCCATTGAAATTGACAAAAATAGCTTTTTTTGCAAATAACTATTTCTCAAGCAAGAATGTTGCTAGGACTGTATGGGAGTGGTCTGAGTGGGGAGGGGAAAACTGAAAACTAGCTGTTATTGGCAGAGAGGTTTGTAACTCTCTTTGTTATTGGTCTATTAATTAATGTATCACCTGGTGATATCACCAGGCAAGCCAATACTCCCGCCCATGCAAACCTGCTGATTAGTTCCTGTGTAGATTGTATTTTCAACAAGCAACTATCAGGAAATAACACTGATCAAATTGTGTTAGTTTCATCAGCTGTTGTACGATATGATACAAAACACAGGAAAAACATAATTTTGACTGCACTGGGTCTTTAAGAATGTGTGCGCACCATAATGCACCTTACTAATTAAGTATGTTAATTTAATTAAGAGACTGAGATGATCATAGAGGATTTTGGTGTCTGTATGGAAGGTTTATTATAGTCTGTGTATGAGTTGAATGGATCTCACAAGAATGTCAAATCAAAAGCTGGTCCTGTTTTGTGCTTGTGTCTTTGTTACATTGAGCTTCTTGAAGTGACATTTGATTTGCATTTTTTTTGAAAGGATTGGGGATGCTTGTGGTATGTGTATGCTGAATGGAAAGGTGATATGCGCAATAGGACATTGTTGAAAATCAAAGAAATAATGAATGTTTTTTGTATATTTATCTTTGTGAATGTTCTTTTTATATCCCTGTATAATCTGTGTAAAATCTGTTTAAATTTAACCTCAAGTACCCTTTTCTCTGCCTGAATTTCTCCCACTTGACTTGAGAGCCGGTATGCTTAATGTCACAGTCTTTTGCCCTAGCGAATTAATCTCCAACTGCCTCAATTCTCACAATACAGATATAATCTACCCATGCTAATTGCATCTATCTTCCCCCATTCAACACTCAGATCAGATGTCAAGCAGTGTATGTTTTCATAACATATTACTGCCAGGGCTCCATTTTGTATCCGATAGATATCCTTTACTAATGTATTGAAACCCAAACTCTGGCGTGTAAGTCTTACAGTTTGGCGAAACACAGACACATTTGTGAACAGGTTTTTAATGTGTGGAACATAAACATTTGCGGTGCTAAGTCCTGAGAGAAGCGACCTAACAGGACTGAGGTGTTCTGTTGGTGTGTGTCTGCCGTGGGATTAGAAGTGGTTTAGATGGAAACCCAAGACACAACCGGAGCCTCATCACACGTAATGGCAGATGAGGGAGTCATCTGTGGACGACGTGTTGACAAAATCAACCCGTTGTCAGGTCTTGTGGAACATGGTTTTTACCAGGCACCTATGACCTTCAGCCAATGTTTAGTTCCAGGGCCTTTTGGAGCAAGGAGTGCAACTGTGGCCTTCCAAAACGGCCCTGCTGCAACCTCGGCCCCCACATATACACACTCCTGTCCTACACACACACACACACACACACACACACACACACACACACACACACACACACACACACACACACACACACACACACACACACACACATACACTTGTTACCTCTGTTGTGGGAGTGGGTATTAGAGATCAAAGCGGGACAGGGTGTAATTTGGGATGTGTGTTTGTTACATGCTTATGCTCAGGATTAACTTCAAAGGGCTGCAGCACACTTCATGCCAGGGTGGTATCACCCCCTTCTCCTCCTGAGGAATCAGTGTGTTTGCGTGTGTGTGTGTGTTTGCCCCGTGTGTGTGCGCATGCGTGTGTTTATAATATGCACATGAGCGTGTAGTATAGGTGAGAAATGGGTAAACAGTAGACACAGAGCCTGTTGTCTGTCCAGAGGGAGAGCCCAAGCCAAGCGTGTGGGAGGATGAGGAGGAGGGCTGGTCATTGCTCCCTGTCTGACTCTCCACTCCAGGCAGTTTACTTTACCACAGGGGAACTGTTTAGCTTTTGGTTTACATTCAATTTCTCCAGCTTCATTACTTGAATTTTTCACATTTCCACAAATAAGTGAATTCCTCTGTGCCATCCAACAGAAACATGGTGTCTGTGTTTGATGTGCTTCACCCTCTGAGGCCCAGTGTGCTGTATCCATGGAGCCAGACCTCAGAGCCAGGGTGGAGAGGAGGTAGGAGTAGCAGGCCTGGGAGACACACAAAACCATGCGAGTGCGCGTACACACACACATACAGTACAGTACACACACACTGCATCCTCTCTCTACCATGGTCCCAAATTACATCCTCCCTCTGCCACCATCACCTGTCACTTACAATAGAGACCTTTCCGTCAAACACCAAATCCCAAAGAAACGGGTTGGTTGGAGCTCATCAAAAGTTATTGAACTGCAGTGTACTGCTTACTGCTGTGTCTTGCCTCCAGACTGTAGGGTGGCAGAGGAACAACACATCAAAAGAGTGAGAGAGGATATATAATGATAGAGATACGGTATTGAGGAAACATTTTACGACATATACTCCTTTTCCTGAGTGCTGAGAAATGATGATGCATGTGTTAATGTACTTAAAGGCAGCATGCTGCCTCTGGGGTTACTAGCAGAGCATTCCTTGCCAGTTAAGTGTGTGTGTGTGTGTGTGTACGTGCGTGTGTGTGCGCGCTTGTGCGTGCGTGCATGAGAGATAGTCATAGTGTCTTGGACGCAGGTAAGATTCCTCCCTGTCGGATCTGTCTCCCATAACCATTACACACAGTAATATAAGTTGTCAGGTACCATGCCTCTCCAGTTGTATTTTAATTATGCATTCTTTGTTGCGGTAGTAATATGACTGATGGTTGGCACAGCAGGCGGTCTGAACTGGTTCCAAGGCCATCGCAGTGTGTCTACTCAGATCATGTCCCCTCACCTGTCTCTACCTCACTTAACTTCACAGTGTGTGTGCATGTGTGTGTGTGTGTGTGTGTACTCAGATCCTGTCCCCTCACCTGTCTATTCCTCACTTAACCTAACACTGTATACCAATTGACCCAGGCAGCCTCACAGTTGAAATACACAGATCTATTTTAATTTAATTTCAATCACAGTCCATTCAGGAAATTTGATGGAAATTAAATTAATGAATTTAAAAAAAGTGTTAATCTGTAACTACAGATCATTTTCTGTGCTTAAATAGATTTCATCCCATCTAGGAGCTGTTTTCCATGTCCATGGGTGAAAACAAGTAGGCCAAAGTTGATGATCCTCAACCACCCTTTAAGGCTTTACAGTGCAGTACCGTGCCCCAGACCTGAATTAAAAAACTATTTGAAACCTTTCAAATACTTTGAGCATTTACTCTAGCCGGCCATTACGACGGCGATGACGTGGATGTCGATTAAGGCAGCCCCCCGCACCTCTCTGATTCAGAGGGGTTGGGTTAAATGCGGAAGACACATTTCAGTTGAATGCATTCAGCTGTACAACTGAATAGATAACCCACTTTACCTTTCCATTAGTGCCATGTGGCCAGGGTTTGCCATTTTGGGAATAATCTATTGGTCTGTTAAGCCAGAAATGCTCAATAAAGCTCAGATAAAGTATTTGAAATGATTTGAAATTGTATTTGAACCAAGGTATAATCCTCAGTCCCCTGTTAAGTTTACAGTTGAGAGGTCAGGAGCAGTACAATGCCCTCAGGGGTACTCTGTCTTATTTTGACAGACACACTCATTTAAGAATCACTACTTTGGGCTCTGTGGCCCCGTCTCGCTAGACTGTCAATCAGTTGGTATTTAGGTCCGTCTGAGCTCAAGTTGCCTTTTCAATCACTGTAGCCGAACGCCTGTTGTAAATACTTTCACTGGTAACATACCAATACCACATATCTAAACTATGTGTAACTCAATCTGTCATATTTATAGTTCTGTTGAATGACATTTTACATGCAAAGGCAAGCAAAGATACAGTAGTGTGCTCTACAGATTAATGAACTAGACAGACCATTTTATATGAGAAACCACACCACACACACACACACACACACACACACACACACACACACACACACACACACACACACACACACACACACACACACACACACACACACACACACACACACACACACACTGAGCCCAGATGTTACTGGACTTCCTATGTTTATCGCAGCATGCATAGTTGACTCTTCATGTCCTGCAGAACATTATTCGGCCCTGTGCACTTTTCCACTGTACCTGTTTTAAACTACAACTCCCATCAGGTCACCATCCAGCCCTCTTAGAAGAGGGCATTCTCCAAACAGCAGCTCTAGTCACATGCTTTGTCAAGCCATTATCATATCAACATCTTCATGGGTTGCTTGGCTGAGAAGTTGGAATAAAAGGTGTACTGGATGGATCAGTTTGGCATGGTCACACACACATGTATGCATGTACACACAAGCACACACACACAAACTTCCCTTCCCTGCTCACAACACATACACACACACACATATGCCACGGCCCTGGCACCTCTGAAAGCAGCCTTTCGATGCCGTGGCTTCTCATTTGCCGTTTGGGTTGGCATCGGACAGGCTCTCCTCTCCCATCCCGTGTGGGCCCAAGGCCCCTCCGGCCCCCCTCTGAAAGATTAATGTAGCCTGCAGGGAGTCAAACTGCTCTCACCTGTTGTCTCTGGCAGCCCGAGGGGAGACGATTAGCACCCCTCGCTGACAATATGCTCTTTGTTCTCCTTCCCTATCTCACTCGTTTTCACTGCCCTCGCGCTCGCTTCTCGCACTGTCTGCCCCTCTCTCTCGCTGTGTCACTCTCTCTCCCTCTCTCTTACTCGCTGTCTTTCTGTTACTCTCTCTCATTCACTCTCTCTCTCTGTCCTTTCCTAATGCCCTTGTGGGCAGAATGTGCAGTGTGTGGAAAACAGTTGAGCACTTTATCGCAGATCATCGTGGTAATCCTGTACAAATAGATTGTGTGACGGGGCGGCACATATGCTGCGGAGGTCTCACCATCCTAGCTTTAACTCATCTCAGGGCAATTTTATGAAGATTTAGAGGTTGAACGCTTAGTTTTAACATTAGTTTCATGGTACATACAGTAGATTAGGTCAAAAGTTCCAGAAAATCTGCTTCCTGAAACACTGTTCCATTCTGAATGTATTAGCATCCATTAGAGGGGACTACCAGGCCTCCCATAGATATCTGTGTGGTGGGAATGTGTGAGAGGGCCTGTGTCCCTTATGGCCAGGGAGGGCATGAGGGAGGGCGTGCACGCACGCACACACACACACACACACACACACCGGCCAGGCAGAGCATGCATGTGTGCTGTGCTGAGAGCATAAAGTGTGTGATATTTCCACTGCAAAGGGTCAAGGCTTCACAGCTGTATAAGGAAGAACTCTGTGAGATCCGGGTAAGCTGATAGGCTCCTCTTTACATATAGTGTATAGAGCATAGTGGAACCCATTGAAGGATATTGGTTCCCTAGAGGAACATACCACATTGAAGGAGTGTGTGTGGCACATTATGGAGAAACTTGTCTGATGTCAGTCTGTTATCACCCTCAGGGTAGTGTTGTGTGACTGTATGTAATACTGTAAATTACCACCATACATATTATCAAAATATTCCCTCTTTCACAAGTTATTGTTCCCCACGATGAAATTGGGGAGGGGACTGTGGATCTGTCGCCGTCCGTTAATACGTTTGTACGTTTGTTTGTCACACTCGAAATCTCAGACAGCACTGGCCTGATTTTGACGAAACTGATGAATGATGCGTCTTGGCATAGAGATCCATCGTTTACAAAATTACACTGATTGGCCTAAGGGGGGCGCTGCATCATTCGTGGGGAAAGACTTGTTTATTGTTGCCTTGTTTACCATTTTGAGAGTTCACATTACTCATGCGGCAACCCTATGGCCTGTATACAATGTAAATCGATATGACATTTCATTGTAGTGATTAGGGTTAGTCAGTTTGGTTTAGAATTACATGATAGAACATCAATCACTGTTATATCATTTTGCTGAGTCATACTGATTAGTCATTCACCCAACCCTTAACAAAATAGACACATTTGTATTAACACATCTCCATGCTGTTTGTGGAAGGAGCTGCAGGCCTTCCTCTGAGTGGAGGAGAGCAACCCAGGAGAGGCAGTAGCAGATCTCCTGTCAGCATCAATCTGTAGCAAATGTTGCCCCTGTGGGCCATTAGGAATACAGCCATCGCCATGCTTTAGGGCGCCGCAGATAGGCCCTGACAGATTGAGTCCCCCTCTGGAGCTCAACCTCCCTGCTCTCAGACATACTCAAGCTTTATTAGAACTCCAATCTCCCCCAGAGGAACCGCGTTTCCCAGCATGACCTGCTCCACTCTTGGCTCTTGATTGGCTGACGGCCCCTGACGCTCTCCCGCCCATGGCTCTGATTGGTCAGGGGCTATCCCGGCCGTGGGCACAGCCAATCCCGCGGCAGAGGAAACGGGTAGGACACATGTGCAGTAAATCAGACGGTCCTGGGTGTACTTCCAGCCAGGACAAAACACCCAAGGAAGCAAATGAGGTAATCAGTCTGCGCAGCAGCATATCATCTCCTTAACTGAGATACACAGAGGTCTCTGTATGGAGGTCTCTCTCAGCCATACTGTAGCACACAGTACAGCTATGCCAGAAACTACTTTGTGTGATCAAACTACCGGAAATCAGTCAATTTCAATGGAAGACGGGGACGCAAGGAGACATTGAGCGATTGAACCGTTGGCGACGAGACCAGGCGACCACAGATTGTCAAAGCTGAACACTTGATAACCAATCGGAGGAAGGAAGGTCTTGCAAATTAGCTTTGACACCATGCTGGAAAGGCTTACAACCACCATGCTGTTTTTTATCCTGTACCCACAAAGGGAGATCTTGGAGGTTCCTTGCTACAAAGTATAGCTTCTGGTATAGCCGTACTGTTGGGAGGGTTTAGCCAATCTACACTGAAGTGGGTGTCTGGCCTGATGACAACCTGAGCCATGACTGATTATTGGGCAGCGTTGATATGATCCTATCTCTGACAGGAAGGTTTAACACCGACACACTGAGCTGTAGGGCCCACTCACCTAAACAGGATAGACCACAGAGTGAGATATCTATTGGATAGACACTTTAGTCTGTCATAAGAATAGAATTATGCTTATACAATAATACTTTTATAGGATCTCTACGGTCATAAGCTTGATCTCTGTCACCTTACCAGGATCTGTGGTCCATCAGATGGTAACTTGTTCCGGAACCTCTGGGGAGTCACAATGGAAGCTACAGTAACACACAGAGTGGTCAGGATGTGAGCAAGTCTTCCTTCCCTTCCTCTCTCATTGACTCTGTCATGTATCCAGACTCTCTTTGTATACTGTAGGTCTACTGTATCATATGGGTGTAGAAAACCAGACCATGATATGCAATGCTATGAGATTTGTCTGCCAAGGAAACCTGAAACTGCAGCTTTTAGCCCACTGTTATCTCTGAGATCTGCTTCCTGTGTTGTACAGTATGTTATAGGGGTGCTCTATCTCGCTCTACCCCCCTGTGGTGGTGCATATGGGAGGAGGGGATGAGGGTCTGAGGAACTTTCTTACATGCGTCACGCTAGACCTCCCTCGCTGCACACACAAAGCTTAAAAAGCACTGTTCTGTTCTCTGTGCAGTTAGTTACATAGTTACTAACAGATTGAACACATGAGGGGTCACTGTTCAAGGGCCTTTCCAAATTAAGACACCTTTGAATTACAATGGCTTATGATGGATATGTTTTAGGAACAGTCAAAGCCACGTTGTGGGCTTTGACTGTGTCGGTGCAGCAGTTTCCTCTCCTTTGATGAAGGTGTGTGTTTCTGTGTGTGTCTCTGTGTGTGTGTGTGTGTGTGTGTGTGTGTGTGTGTGTGTGTGTGTGTGTGTGTGTGTGTGTGTGTGTGTGTGTGTGTGTGTGCGTGCGTGCGTGTGCGTGTGTGTGTGTGTGTGTGGAGGGACGAGGGGTGCTGCATGTTCTATAAGCATGAGAGATTGATGTACAGTTGAAGTCGGAAGTTTACATACACCTTAGCCAAATCCATTTAAACTCAGTTTTTCACAATTCCTGACATTTAATCCGAGTAAAGATTCCCTGTCTTAGGTCAGTTAGGATCACCACTTTATTTTAAGAATGTGAAATGTCAGAATAATAGTAGAGAGAATGATTTAGTTCAGCTTTTATTTATTTAATCACATTCCAAGTGGGTCAGAAGTTTACATACACTCAATTAGTATTTGGTAGC
Organism: Coregonus clupeaformis; assembly: GCF_020615455.1. Lineage (NCBI taxonomy): Eukaryota > Metazoa > Chordata > Actinopteri > Salmoniformes > Salmonidae > Coregonus > Coregonus clupeaformis. Next base: position 20,712,253 of record NC_059196.1, on the reverse strand, counting down.
ATTGCCTTTAAATTGTTTAACTTGGGTCAAACATTTCGGGTAGCTTTCCACAAGCTTCCCACAATAAATTGGGTGAATTTTGGCCCATTCCTCCTGACAGAGCTGGTGTAACTGAGTCAGGTTTGTAGGCCTCCTTGCTCGCACACGCTTTTTCAGTTCTGCCCACACATTTTCTATAGGATTGAGGTTAGGGCTTTGTGATGGCCACTCCAATACCTTGACTTTGTTGTCCTTCAGCCATTTTGCCACAACTTTGGAAGTATTGTCGTGACGTGACTTACTTTAATGTATGACTGTTATTTATCAAATCACCTAACTATGTTTAATTGTTACTCGATTAAATTAATCATGTAACAATTAACTCATTAGGAATTTGGGACACCACAGAATACGTTTTTTAACGAATTATCATCTCCCGAATTAAACTCTTAGAAGATATACATGTTATATATCGATAACAGTCACTTGTTAAATAATTACCTCTTATCAGTCTCATTCTTAACGTCGCATAATTGTTGAACCTGCAAGAACCCTAACCTTATTGATGAATCAGCAATACACAAATTAATTATTTATTTACTAACTAACTAAATAATAACACAATACACACATAGGTTATTGATTACTAACGTAATACAATGAAAACTGGTCCCTAGTGGACTGGACAGTAATCAATGCTTGGGTAGAAGGAGGGACAGAGTGGAAGGGAGAGAGAGATTCAAACTATCGTGGTTACTTTGGAGACTATGCTCACAGTAATCATAATACCTATGCACCCGAATAACGCTAATTCGGATTAGAAATGCAACATGTATTTATGTGTTGCTGTCTTCGATAGTTGAGTTGATGATGTAGGACTCTGGTTTGCCCACCAGAGATCTCAATGTCCTTGGTAGAGTTTCTGGTCATAGTGGTAGTTAGAATGGATACTTCAGACGTACCAGCAGTTGTCGGAGAGGGATTGTCCTTTCCAACTCGTGTCTTTAGTGAAAGTTCTCTAGACGACTATACATACCAGCTGCAGACTGAAATGATAAGGTCTTGTGCATTTCTTCTTCTTCACCTCGTGTAGAGGTTGAGAGTTTCAGAGTTTCTCCATTTCAAACGTGTCGACTAACATCTCACGTTTTCTGGTCTTTCTAATCTAACCATTTTGTAACGTGTAGCTTCACGCTTCTTGGTCTTGTAGAGTGTCAACCATTTTGAGCCGTGGGGCTTGCTGGTCTGGTAGAAATTAAACCTTTTGCAACGTTTAGCTCACGCTTCACGTCTGCTGGTCTGAGGTGAATTTCGTCACATGGCTTTTTATGCACTCGGGGTAAAAGGGGCATTCCATCATGTTTGTGCTCATCTGGGCGTGGCCACTGACTGAGAACAAATCAATATGGAAAACAATCATCTCATCTAGAATGCTAAAATCACATTGTTATCTTCACAAAAGTATTATTATACTTAATCATTCGTTTTATACAACAAATAGATGCAAACCTCATAACTGGGAAGTTTACCCCCCCAGAGAAACAGTTATGTTGTTCCACCGTCTTTAATGACATCACAACATAGTAACGAATTTGACATGATTGTTCTTTAAGTCCCCACCAACCATTTCCCACATACTTTTAAGTAGGAATGTTGTTTCATTATCCACTTTTGGATGTTGGAGTTTTGGCGGGAAGACTTCCTTTGTTAACAAAGGGGTCCTTTCTCCCAATACTTCATGGCAAGGAAGAGAAAGTCTCTGCAAGGAATTTATGACCGGTCATAAAACTGTCCCCCAGGAAAGGGGGTGTTCAAACCTTTGCCTAGCAGGAATCTTTGATCCTCAGCCTATGAGGGCAAGTCATGACAGTATGCTTGGGGTCATTGTCCATTTGGAAGACCCATTTGCAACCAAGCTTTAACTTCCTGACTGATGTCTTGAGATGTTGCTTCAATATATCCACCTAATTTTCCTTCCTCATGATGCCATCTATTTTGAAGTGCACCACTCCCTCCTGCAGCAAAGCACCCCCACAGCATGATGCTGCCACCCCCGTGCTTCACGGTTTGGATGGTGTTCTTTGGCTTGCAAGCTGCCCTCTTTTTCCTCCAAACATAACGATGGTCATTATGGCCAAACAGTTTTATTTTTGTTTCATCAGACCAGAGGACATTTCTCCAAAAAGTACGATCTTTGTCCCCATGTGAAGTTGCAAACCGTAGTCTGTCTTTTTTTATGGCCGTTTTGGAGCAGTGGCTTCTTCCTTGCTGAGCGGCCTTTCAGGTTATGTCGATATAGGACTCGTTTTACTGTAGATATAGATACTTCTGTACCTTTTTCCTCCAGCATCTTCACAAGGTGCTGTTGTTCTGGGATTGATTTGCACTTTTAGCACCAAAGCACGTTAATCTCTAGGAGACAGAACGCGTCTCCTTCATGAGCGGTATGACAGCTGCGTGGTCCCATGGTGTTTATACTTGCGTACTATTGTTTGTACAGATGAACGTGGTACCTTCAGGCATTTGGAAATTGCTCCCAAGGATGAACCAGACTTGTGGAGGTCTACAATTTTTTATTCTGAGGTCTTGGCTGATTTCTTTTGATTTTCCCATGATGTCAAGCAAAGAGGCACTGAGTTTGAAGGTAGGCCTTGAAATACATCCACAGGTACACCTCCAATTGACTCAAATGATGTCAATTAGCCTGTCATAAGCTTCTAAAGCCATGACATCATTTTCTGGAATTTTCCAAGCTGTTTAAAGGCACAGTCAACTTAGTGTGTGTAAACTTCTGACCCACTGGAATTGTGATACAGTGAATTAATCTCTCTGTAAACAATTGTTGGAAAAATGACGTGTGTCATGCACAAAGTAGATGTCCTAACCGACTTGCCAAAACTATAGTTTATTAACAAGAAATTTGTGGAGTGGTTGAAAAACAAGTTTTAATGACTCCAACCTAAGTGTATGTAAACTTCCGACTTCAACTGTATATACAATGGGGAAAAAAAGTATTTAGTCAGCCACCAATTGTGCAAGTTCTCCCACTTAAAAAGATGAGAGAGGCCTGTAATTTCATCATAGGTACACGTCAACTATGACAGACAAAATGAGGAAAAGAAATCCAGAAAATCACATTGTAGGATTTTTAATGAATTTATTTGCAAATGATGGTGGAAAATAAGTATTTGGTCAATAACAAAAGTTTCTCAATACTTTGTTATATACCCTTTGTTGACAATGACACAGGTCAAACGTTTTCTGTAAGTCTTCACAAGGTTTTCACACACTGTTGCTGGTATTTTGGCCCATTCCTCCATGCAGATCTCTTCTAGAGCAGTGATGTTTTGGGGCTGTCGCTGGGCAACACGGACTTTCAACTCCCTCCAAAGATTTTCTATGGGGTTGAGATCTGGAGACTGGCTAGGCCACTCCAGGACCTTGAAATGCTTCTTACGAAGCCACTCCTTCGTTGCCCGGGCGGTGTGTTTGGGTTCATTGTCATGCTGAAAGACCCAGCCACGTTTCATCTTCAATGCCCTTGCTGATGGAAGGAGGTTTTCACTCAAAATCTCATGATACATGGCCCCATTCATTCTTTCCTTTACACGGATCAGTCGTCCTGGTCCCTTTGCAGAAAAACAGCCCCAAAGCATGATGTTTCCACCCCCATGCTTCACAGTAGGTATGGTGTTCTTTGGATGCAACTCAGCATTCTTTGTCCTCCAAACACGACGAGTTGAGTTTTTACCAAAATGTTATATTTTGGTTTCATCTGACCATATGACATTCTCCCAATCCTCTTCTGGATCATCCAAACGCACTCTAGCAAACTTCAGACGGCCTGGACATGTACTGGCTTAAGCAGGGGGACACGTCTGGCACTGCAGGATTTGAGTCCCTGGCGGCGTAGTGTGTTACTGATGGTAGGCTTTGTTATTTTGGTCCCAGCTCTCTGCAGGTCATTCACTAGGTCCCCCCGTGTGGTTCTTGTGATCATTTTGACCCCACGGGGTGAGATCTTGCGTGGAGCCCCAGATCGAGGGAGATTATCAGTGGTCTTGTATGTCTTCCATTTCCTAATAATTGCTCCCACAGTTGATTTCTTCAAACCAAGCTGCTTACCTATTGCAGATTCAGTCTTCCCAGCCTGGTGCTGTAACGATCCCGGCAGTCTGAGTCGGGTCCTGTCTGGTGACTAGTTTTTCCTGTTCGTGATCTCCAGTTTCCCGAGGGTTCGGGAACGCTCCGGGGAGCTCTCTTGTTTTCCGCACCTGCATCCCATCAGCAATCTGCACACCTGGTCCTGATCATCACCCTTCTTAGGCTCTGGCCAAACATCCAGTTCCTGCCGGATCGTTAGCCATGAACAGTAGGTTTATCAGAGTATCAGTCCTAGAGCTTCTAGCGTTAGTTTTGTTGTTTTGTACCTTGTTGGTTTATTGTTGACTTACCTCCGTTTTTGTTCCATCTCCAGTCACTCGTCCGGAACCCTCACCCTACCTCTGCCTGATGGTCGGCGGCTGCCGAGCCATCATTGGACCAACAACTGCACCCTCAACAACTCATCCACGCCGCCCGCTCTGTTCCCTGGATTATCCTGCACCTTTTTGAATCTGTAATAAACCCTCACCTTCGTTCAACTCTCCTTGTCCTGGTCTGCTTCTGGGTTCTGTCTGAGGGAACCGTGACAGAACGATCCGGCCAGTAATGAACCCAGCGGACCTGGACTCTGTTCGCCATGCCATTACCCATCAGGAGAAGATGTTGGGCCATCATAGCACGGTACTACAGGAGATCGCGTTGTCAGTTCGGAACCTTTCTACCGGTCTGACGGAGGTCCAGAACCAACGCAAGTTTCCGGTGGAGGATCCACTACCGGTTTCACCCATCTCGCCTGCCGCTTCTGGAGCTGTGTCCTTCCGTGAGCCCGAGGTTCCGACGCCGGATAGATATGAGGGGGAGCTGGGAAGATGCCGTTCCTTCCTTATGCAGTGTGGATTAGTGTTCGATCTACAGCCCTACTCTTATGCCACAGACAAGGCTAGGATAGCCTTTGTGATTGCGTTGCTGCGTGGTCGAGCGCTGGAGTGGGCTTCAGCCGTTTGGGAACGACAAGACCCCTGCATGGCTTCATACCAGGGGTTCACGGCCGAGATGAGGAAGCTCTTCGACCATTCCGTCCGAGGGAGGGACGCAGCTAGGCGCCTGTTTTCGCTTCACCAAGGAACTCGCAGCGTGGCCGACTTCGTGATCGAGTTCAAGACGTTGGCGGTGGAGAGTGGGTGGAACGAGGAGTCTCTGCAAGCGGCCTTTTACCAGGGTCTGTCGGAGCAGCTCAAGGATGAGTTGATCTCCTATCCGGAGCCTAGTGACCTGGACAGCTTGGTAGCCTTGTCTATTCGGGTGGATAATCGAGTCCGAGAGCGAAGGAGGGAGAAGCAATGGGGTCCGTCCAATCGATCAGCTTCTCAGTTCCCAGTCGGGTCGGGTGGTGGACCAGAACACGTCGATCATTCTCCACCACAATGGATTAGTGGAGAGGTCCTCTCTCCCGATTCTGAACCCATGCAAGTGGGGCGGCACGGGTTAACCAAGGAGGAGCGTCAACATAGACGTAAGACCAACTGCTGCCTCTACTGTGGTAGCTCGGGACATTACATCTCCACTTGTTCCCGGCGGTCGTCAAACTGCCCGGCTCGCTAAAGTTGGGAGGACTTTTAGCGAGCCAGTTTCAACCTCTCAGTACCTCTGTCAGACCCCGTTTCCCGGCTACCCTTGTGAACAGGAATCAGAGCTTAGCGCTTAACGCTTTTATCGATTCAGGTGCCGATGGAAGCTTTCTTGATGCCGAGTTGGTGGAACAGCTGGGGCTTTCCAAGGAGCAATTGCCGGAAGCCATTGAAGCGACCACTCTGAACGGCAGTAGTCTGGCACGTATCACGATGAGGACTGAACCGGTTAAGATGCGGTTGTCGGGGAATCATTCTGAGATGATTTCATTCTTCATTCTGCCGTCTTCCCATGTTCCTCTGGTCCTTGGATACCCCTGGCTGAAGGAACACAATCCCACGTTCGATTGGGTGACGGGCAAGGTAACGAGTTGGAGCCTTGATTGTCATGCTAACTGTCTCAAGACTGCCTGCCCCCATTCGGTTCCCAGTCAGGTGATTGAGGCTAAACCCCCAGATTTGTCCCTGGTTCCCGAGACATATCACGATTTGGGGGAAGTTTTCAGTAAGCAGAAGGCTCTGTCACTCCCTCCCCACCGACCATATGATTGTGCCATCAACCTGGTTCCTGGAGCTGTCTACCCCAAGGGAAGGTTATACAGTATCTCCCGACCTGAACGTGAGGCGTTGGAGACCTACATCAAGGAGTCCCTAGCTGCTGGTCTCGTTCGGTCCCTCGTCATCACCCCTGGGGGCAGGATTCTTCTTTGTGGGTAAGAAGGATGGCTCTCTTCGACCGTGTATTGATTATCGGGGGGTTGAATGACATCACGGTCAAGAACAAGTATCCCCTGCCCTTGATGAGTTCTGCCTTCGACTCCTTACAGGGTGCTACGGTGTTCACCAAGCTAGACCTACGCAATGCGTATCACCTGGTCCGGATCAGAGAGGGGGACGAGTGGTTGACGGGTTTCAATACACCGATGGGTCACTTCGAGTATCAGGTGATGCCGTTTGGACTGACCAATGCTCCAGCGGTATTCCAGAGTATGGTGAACGACGTCCTGAGAGATATGATCGGTCTCTTTGTGTTTGTTTACCTGGATGACATTCTGATCTTCTCGAAGGAACCTTCCGACCACGTCCAGCATGTCCGGCAGGTTCTGCAGCGATTGTTGGAGAATCGCCTGTTCGTGAAGGCCGAAGTGCGAGTTTCACGCCCACACGACATCCTTTCTCGGGTACATCATCTCCAGGGGAGAGATTAGGATGGACCAGGAGAAGGTTAGAGCGGTTCTGGAATGGGCCCAGCCCGGTACGAGATTGCAGCTCCAGAGATTTTTGGGGTTTGCGAATTTCTACCGCAGATTCATCCGGGATTACAGCCGTGTGGCCGCTCCATTAACTGCCTTGACTTCCAGTATCAGGACCTTCAAGTGGAATCCGGAGGCGGATCGAGCGTTTCTGGATTTGAAGAGGCGATTCACCAACGCACCGATTCTCTCTCAACCGGACACGGCCCGTTCAGTTCGCCGTTGAAGTGGACGCGTCTGATGTGGGAGTTGGCGCCATCCTGTCGCAGCGATGCTCCACGGACAGTAAACTCCATCCCTGCGCCTACTACTCTCGTCGCCTTTCGCCTGCGGAGAGGAATTACGATGTGGGTAACCGGGAGCTTCTCGCGGTGAAACTTGCCTTGGAGGAGTGGCGCCACTGGTTGGAGGGGGCGGAGCAACCGTTTATTGTCTGGACTGACCACAAGAATCTTGCTTACGTGCAATCGGCTAAACGCCTCAACTCCCGTCAGGCCAGGTGGGCGTTGTTTTTCGGACGATTCAAGTTTTTCCTGACGTTCCGACCTGGATCTAAGAACGGCAAGGCGGACGCCTTTGTCCCGGATGTTCTCCAAGACGGAGGAGAGTGGGTCCAAGACCGAGACAATTCTCCCCCGGAACTGCGTCGTGGGAGCAGTTATGTGGAAGATTGAGGAGGAGGTGCTGGCGGCCCTTCGGACTCAGCCCGGTCCCGGTAACGGTCCACCCGGTCGGTTGTTTGTGCCTGAGTCGGTTCGTCCTGCTGTCCTCAAATGGTCCCACGCCAGTAAGATGGCTTGTCACCCTGGCGTGGCTCGGACAATGGCGTTTCTTCGCAGACGTTTTTGGTGGCCTGCCATGGCCGAGGATACTCGGGGTTTTGTTGCTGCCTGTCCAGTGTGTGCGCAGAATAAGAGTACCAATCGGCCCAGCTCTGGACTACTTCACCCCCTTCCTATTCCCCGCGACCATGGTCGCATCTGGCCCTGGACTTCGTCACTGGGTTGCCCACTTCTGAGGGGAACACGGTCGTTCTGACTATCGTGGACAGATTCAGCAAGTTCGCCCACTTTGTGCCAATTGCCAAGCTTCCCTCTGCCTCGGAGACGTCCGAGATCCTGGTTAGGGAGGTTTTCAGGGTCCACGGTTTGCCCAGTGATATCGTTTCCGACCGTGGCCCTCAGTTTACCTCTGCTGTCTGGAAGTCCTTCTGTTTGGCCATTGGAGCTACAGTCAGTCTCACATCTGGTTTTCACCCCCAATCCAATGGTCAGGCGGAGAGAGCCAACCAGAAGATGGAATCCACGCTACGCTGTCTGGTCTCTTCCAACCCCACCTCCTGGGTCTCTCAGTTGCCTTGGGTTGAGTATGCCCACAATACTCTCCCTACATCTGCCACTGGGATGTCTCCCTTCCAGTGCCTGTATGGCTACCAACCTCCCTTGTTTCCTTCTCAGGAGAAGGAGCTCTCAGTGCCTTCTGTTCAGGCCCATATTCGTCGTTGCCACCGGACCTGGCATCGGGCCAGAAAGGCACTCCTTAGAGTTTCGGACCGGTATCAGCTCCAGGCGAATCGTCGCCGGATCCCCGCTCCCACCTACACCATCGGAGATAGGGTCTGGTTGGCCACACGGGATCTTCCTTTACGGACTGAGTCTAGGGAAGTTGTTACCGAAGTTCATTGGTCCGTTTGTGGTGGAGAAGGTGATCAATCCAGTGGCAGTTCGACTCAAACTACCGAGGACGCTCAGAGTCCATCCCACCTTTCATGTCTCCTGCCTCAAGCCTGTCTTCCTCAGTCCTCTGTTGCCTCCTCCGCCTCCTCCTCCTCCTCCTCGGATGATCGGAGGTGGTCCTGCCTACACGGTGCGTCGCATCATGGATTCCAGACGGCGGGGCCGGGGTTTCCAGTATCTCGTGGACTGGGAGGGGTATGGTCCTGAAGAGAGGAGTTGGATTCCGCGGCGACAGGTCCTAGATGCTGACCTCATCAGTGATTTCTACCGCCTCCATCCTGGCGCTCCGGGAGGTCCGCCCGGTGGCGTTTCGTCGGAGGGGGGTACTGTAACGATCCCGGCAGTCTGAGTCGGGTCCTGTCTGGTGACTAGTTTTTCCTGTTCGTGATCTCCAGTTTCCCGAGGGTTCGGGAACGCTCCGGGAGCTCTCTTGTTTTCCGCACCTGCATCCCATCAGCAATCTGCACACCTGGTCCTGATCATCACCCTTCTTAGGCTCTGGCCAAACATCCAGTTCCTGCCGGATCGTTAGCCATGAACAGTAGGTTTATCAGAGTATCAGTCCTAGAGCTTCTAGCGTTAGTTTTGTTGTTTTGTACCTTGTTGGTTTATTGTTGACTTACCTCCGTTTTTGTTCCATCTCCAGTCACTCGTCCGGAACCCTCACCCTACCTCTGCCTGATGGTCGGCGGCTGCCGAGCCATCATTGGACCAACAACTGCACCCTCAACAACTCATCCACGCCGCCCGCTCTGTTCCCTGGATTATCCTGCACCTTTTTTGAATCTGTAATAAACCCTCACCTTCGTTCAACTCTCCTTGTCCTGGTCTGCTTCTGGGTTCTGTCTGAGGGAACCGTGACAGGTGCAGGTCTACAATTTTGTTTCTGGTGTCCTTTGACACCTCTTTGGTCTTGGCCATAGTGGAGTTTGGAGTGTGACTGTTTGAGGTTGTGGACAGGTGTCTTTTATACTGATAACAAGTTCAAACAGGTGCCATTAATACAGGTAACGAGTGGACAGAGGAGCCTCTTAAAGAAGAAGTTACAGGTCTGTGAGAGCCAGAAATCTTGCTTGTTTGTAGGTGACCAAATACTTATTTTCCACCATAATTTGCAAATAAATTCATTAAAAATCCTACAATGTGATTTTCTGGATTTTTTTTTCTCAATTTGTCTGTCATAGTTGACGTGTACCTATGATGAAAATTACAGGCCTCTCTCATCTTTTTAAGTGGGAGAACCTGCACAATTGGTGGCTGACTAAATACTTTTTTCCCCCACTGTATGGTGTCCTGCAGATAAGTGGACTACGGCATAACAAGCCATAGGGAAACACATTCTTGAATAAAGACTGTCTGTTTAGCAATATATGTTTGGCAATCCTGTATGTATGGAGATTGTAACTGTGGTTGTCAATAGTTCCTTTGGATGTGGGTTTGATGTGGAGGTTTCAATAATCAGTCATACAAACACTTGCTGGAACAAGTCAGAGGAAAGAGATTCAGGTACACATATTAAACTTGAGGTGTAGTTTTTCCAGGAGCAGGTTGAAGGACAAGGATGAGGTGCGAAAGCATCCAGCAGGCTTTGGGACAAAAGAAACAGTCTAAAGCAGATTTTATATGTCCCAATGCAACCGAAAAACCCTGTGTCCTTTGGCTGCCATTGAATGTGTGCTTCATACTCTCACACCTTGAAGAATGAACCATTTATTAATGGTGGGGGTGTACTGCCAATCATAGGTGTCCATACTTTGGAACGAACACACAAGTCGTCAGTTAACGCTGTGTATTGCTCCACATTCAGAATATTGGGATAGATTCATCTGGGATACTTGCAAAGGTAGAGATATCAATTGTGGTGTGTCAACAAGGGATTTTTCCTCTTCAGAGAATTAACTGATTTCGTCTCACATTATTGTTGTTCCAACCCTCTTTTCGTGTCAGCCCATCTTTAATCTCATCCTGATTTTGGATGTTTGTTAGAGCTCAAGAAGTAGCAGCCTGTATTCGGCTACGTTTAGGAGTCTTTCCTGGTCAGTTATTTGTATTTATTATGGGACTACTCTTCCTGGTGTCCAGCAAAATTAAGTTATACATTTTTTTAAACATTACAATACATTCACAACAGATTTCACAACATATTAAGTGTGTGCCCTCAGGCCCCTACTCTACTACCACACATCCACAAAATCCATGTGTACGTGTGTGTATAGTGCATATGTTATCGTGTGTGTGTATGCATGTGTCTGTGCCTATGTTTGTGTTGTTTCATACTGTCCCCGCTGGTCCATAAGGTGTTTTTTAAATCTAATTTTACTGCTTGCATGAGTTACATGATGTGGAATAGAGTTCCATGTAGTCGTGGCTCTATGTAGTACTGTGTGCCTCCCATAGTCTGTTCTGGACTTGGGGACTGTGAAGAGACCTCTGGTGACATGTCTTGTGGGGTATGCATGGGTGTCCAAGCTGTGTGCCAGTAGTTCAAACAGACAGCTCGGGGCATTCAACATGTCAATACCTCTCACAAATATAAGTAGAGTGAGGGAAAAAAGTATTTGATCCCCTGCTGATTTTGTAAATTTGACCACTGACAAAAACATGATCAGTCTATCATTTTAATGGTAGGTTTATTTGAACAGTGAGAGAAAGAATAACAACAACAAAATCCAGAAAAAAATTGATTTGCATTTTAATGAGGGAAATAAGTATTTGACCCCTCTGGTCGAGTATTTGACTACTGTTTTTCTGCAAAGGGACCAGGACGACTGATCCGTGTAAAGGAAAGAATGAATGGGGCCATGTATCGTGAGATTTTGAGTGAAAACCTCCTTCCATCAGCAAGGGCATTGAAGATGAAACGTGGCTGGGTCTTTCAGCATGACAATGATCCCAAACACACCGCCCGGGCAACGAAGGAGTGGCTTCGTAAGAAGCATTTCAAGGTCCTGGAGTGGCCTAGCCAGTCTCCAGATCTCAACCCCATAGAAAATCTTTGGAGGGAGTTGAAATTCTGTGTTGCCCAGCGACAGCCCCAAAACATCACTGCTCTAGAGGAGATCTGCATGGAGGAATGGGCCAAAATACCAGCAACAGTGTGTGAAAACCTTGTGAAGACTTACAGAAAACGTTTGAGCTGTGTCATTGCCAACAAAGGGTATATAACAAAGTATTGAGAAACTTTTGTTATTGACCAAATACTTATTTTCCACCATCATTTACAAATAAATTCATAAAAAATCCTACAATGTGATTTTCTGGATTTTTTTTCCTCATTTTGTCTGTCATAGTTGACGTGTACCTATGATGAAAATTACAGGCCTCTCTCATCTTTTTAAGTGGGAGAACTTGCACAATTGGTGGCTGACTAAATACCTTTTTCCCCCGCTGTAGATAGGTAGGGTACAGTGTACAGCAGAGGGCTCTGAACGAGTGTGGGTGTTCGATACCTGGGGTGATGTGAGAGTGCCCTGCCTGCCGCCTCCAGACCCAAAAGAGCGTTGACGACTACGTGTGGTGTACTTTCCCTTCGTGCCACCAGAGTGGCACTGTCGCTGTCGTCCTCCGCTCTCTCGGATGGCGGCTCCCCCCAGCTTCATCAGCTCAGGATCCGAGTCAACCGGGGTGGAAATGGGCAGACCCCTAACAGGACGTCCTCTGGCTGCCAGCAGGTTATCCAAACGAATGGCCATGTCCACCAGTTGCGTGAAAGACAACATGGTGTCCCGGCAAGCTAGCTCCCGTCGGACGTCCTCCCGCAGATGGCACCGGAAATGGTCGATCAGGGCCCGCTCGTTCCACCCAGACCCCACTGCAAACGTCCGAAACTCCAACGCGAAGTCCTGCGCGGTCCTCGTCCCCTGCCTCAGATGGAACAGCTGCTCGCCCGCCTCTCGAACGGGTGATCGAAGACCGCCCGAAAGAGGCGAGCGAACTCCCCGTAGTTCTCCAACGCGGCTCCTCCTTCGTTCCAAAGCGCGTTGGCCCACTCCAGGGCTTTCCCCGAGAGGCAGAAAACGAGGACGGACACCTTCTCCTGCTCTGTTGGGGCCGGCCTGAAGCTGGAGAAGTAGAACTCCAGTTGGAGGAGGAATCCTTGGCAGAGCGCCGCCGTCCCGTCGAACGCCCGTGGTCGGGATATCTGGATCCCTCCGGGTGCTGGGGTGTAGGTGGCTGGATCCGGTTGGCCAGCTGGTCTCGACAGATTGGGTCCTGTCCTCTCCAGGCGTTGGACAACCTGAAGAACCCGATCCATCGCTTCCCCCAAGCTGGCCAGCATCGTGGAATGCTCCTGGACCCGTGCCACGACTCCAGGCATGCACTCCTCTCCCGCTGACTCCATAGCGGGTGGGTGATTCTGTGATGAGTGTGATAGAAGGAGTCAGGCACAGGAGGGTAAATCACCAAATACAGAGTTTATTCCGTCGTACACAAATGCGCTGGATAGCGACACACAAAAACAGGCACAGGGGAAATATCTACCCCGGCAATACAAAGGGAGAGTAGCTCCACCGAGCTACACTACTCTCACAAATAACAATCACCCACAAGGACAAGGGGGGCAGAGGGAACACTTATACACAGACTAATGACGGGATAAGAACCAGGTGTGTGTAATTGACAAGACAAGACAAATGGAATTATGATATATGGAGCAGCAGTGGCTAGTAAGCCGGTGATGACGAACGCCGAAGCCTGCCCGAACAAGGAGGGGAGGCAGCCTCGGCGGAAGTCGTGACATATACAGTGGGGGAAAAAAAGTATTTAGTCAGCCACCAATTGTGCAAGTTCTCCCACTTAAAAAGATGAGAGAGGCCTGTAATTTTCATCATAGGTACACGTCAACTATGACAGACAAATTGAGAAAAAGAAATCTCCAGAAAATCACATTGTAGGATTTTTTATGAATTTATTTGCAAATTATGGTGGAAAATAAGTATTTGGTCACCTACAAACAAGCAAGATTTCTGGCTCTCACAGACTTGTAACAGGCCTCTCTCATCTTTTTAAGTGGGAGAACTTGCACAATTGGTGGCTGACTAAATACTTTTTTTCCCCACTGTACACTATATTAGGCCCAGCCTTTGGAACTTTGGTTTTCCTAGATATGGCTACTATATTGTGATCACTACATCTGGTGGATTTGATCTGCAGCATAAGTAAAGATGTGATCAATACATGTTGATGATTTAATTCCTGTGCTGTTTGGATCTACCCTGGTAGGTTGATTGATAACCTGAACCAGGTTGCAGGCACTAGTTACAGTTTGAAGCTTTCTCTTGAGTTGGCAGCCTGATGAAAGCCAGTCAATATTTAAATCACCTAGAAAATATATATCTCTATTGATATCACATAAATTATCAAGCATTTCACACGTTATCCAGATACTGACTGTTAGCACTTGGTGGTCTATAGCAGCTTCCCACCAGAATGGGCTTTAGGTGAGGCAGATGAACCTGTAGCCATATTACTTCAACAGTATTTGACATGAGATCCGCTCTAAGCTTTACAGGAATGTGGTTCTGAATATAAACAGCCACACCTCCACCTTTGGCATTACTGTATTTTCTGTAGATTGTATAACCATGTATTGCTACCACTGTATCATCAAAGGTATTATCTAAGTGAGTTTCAAAGATTGTCAGAATATCAATGTCATCTTTTACTAGCAAATTATTGATTTCATGAACCTTGTTTCTTAAGCTACATATGTTGACGTGGATATTTTTAACACTTTTCTGGGATTCTTGATTGTTTTTCTTGCTTTACTGGGAAGCTTAACAGAGGTAGAAATGCTCAAGTTATTTATGTCAGTGCTAGGGCACACCGCCTCAGTGCTAACAGCATAACTCTGGTTCATAGGCACATTACTGCATACAATAGCTGTAGGATCAGCAAAGGTATTCAGGGCAGTAAGAGGGACATAAATTAGGTTGCTTACATTGTGTCTTCCAACGCTCCTGGGATAATGTACATTTGCTGAAGCATTATGACAACTCACCGACATAACGGTAGGGATTAAACGGTAGGGATTAAACGGTAGGGATTGCTGGGCTTTGGTCATTGATAAGTCATTGTCTCAGCGCAGCCTTATAATGCTGTCATGTGGTCTGGAAAAACTCATGGCCCTACGCTTAACCTCTGCAGCCATGGTTGATGCTAGCTCTCTGCTAGCTCTCTCTGGGGAAGCCTGTATTGACTCTGAGGTAATGCTCGCAGGCACAGCGGCAGTAAAGTGATCCACAAGCTATCAGCAGGCGATCAGATAGAAGAAGGGATATCAGTGCCATCTCAGGCATGTTCCAACTCCTGGGTTGGGCTGCATTCTCTCCATTACATTATACTATATCTTGGGTAACGTTACGATACTACAACTCAAAATCGGACCAGGGTAAATATCATAGAATCAAAGATGAAGACATTAATGTAGACTGTCAGACTGCCCATCAGGAGAGTGACTCTGTTCATCTTTGTGTTTTGTAGTTGCTTTTTGTTTCTCTAAGTTTCCCTCCCTCCATGCCACCCAAACTAGATGTAGCAGCGCTATCTAGCATTCCCTGTCAACACAAATCAAAGAATATGACTCTGAGATGCAGAGTTTCCCAAACCTGAAATATCCAGGCACGTTGAAACACAAACTGCCGCTCAGATTCTATTCAGATAGCATAGGCCTGGTCTTGAATAAAACACAATTTCTTTCTGCTCCAAACTTTTTGACACTTTTTAAGAACAAGGCATAACACTGTCTGACCTGGCCCCCACCACCATATGCCAAAAATGATCATACAAGTTTCTCTTTGTATCCACTTTTAAACATTAAGGAGAAGAATTGAGCCTTTGTATGAGGGAGGTTGTGTGTTTATACAACAGCGCCAGCACCAGGAACAAGAGAAAGACCCCATTGCTGCCGGTAGAAGAGGGAAAGACTTGGAGTCTGGGGGCTGGGGAGTAGAGGTGGAAGATGGAGAGAGAGAAAGGAAACCTTTGAGTGACAGTAATTTAGGAACCTGGGCTTTTTATGACTTTCCTGCTTTAAGGAAAACATGCAGTTCTTGGTACAGCATTTCGGACTAAATCAAATGGGCCTTTTTCCTCGTCAGATTTTGTGTGCAAGGGTTTTACATCTCCTGTCTATGTGTGTGCTTGTGTGTGTGTGTGTGTGTGTGCGACTGTGCGTGCGCTCGGGGTGTGTGTACATGCATGTGTCTGCCGATGCATTTGTGTGATGTGTGTGTACTCAAAGAGATTAAACACTTTGTCAAAGAGTGTGGAAGCATGAAAAACTCAAGACTCGCATTATCATGTTCATCTGGGTCCCCTGGTCTTGATACATCAAAATGTAAGCATGTACTGTACCACAGTTCTTTGAGTCATGAGAGGTTCACACAAACTGCTTGTAAAATTGTAATACATCTGAGTGTTTTTATCCTAGCATAATCACGTTGTGTCCCTCACTAAAGTGAAAATGTTCTGACCCATGTTCAGCTGCACTGAAGAAAATTATTTTGTTTTCTATTATCTTGCAGACAACAGAAATGTGTATTTTGCTCACAACCCAATTTGTATTTTGCTTACAGCCCAACATATGTAAAAGAGGAGATATATTTTTCAAGTTCAGCATATTCATGCCTACTGACAGTGCAAATAGGATTTACAGTACAAAAGCCCTGTATAATCTCACAGGAAGCTGTCACCACCTCAAAATGTTGAAATTCCACCGCCAACAAATTATCGCGAAGGGGAACAATGTGTAACAACAAGACATTCCCTTAATGGCTCCACTGATTGATTTATGTTTTCATTCACGTCGAAGCAGTCGAAGAAATGAATAGGAGCCCTCATGACCCTCTCGCCTCAGCCCGCCTCAGCTTCGTGCATACAGCGCTCAGGGAGGCTTGAGGTTTCAAAACCACAGTGACCTTTTTTCTCCCTCTGCTTAATTTCTGGAGTTTTTCCCCCCGAAACGAGACACTGGATAAATTATGTTCAGTATGAAGGCCTCCTTGTTCACTCAAAATAAGAAAGAAAGAAAGACACCCTGGTCTGGTAACAGAAGTTCCAGAAGTTCCAAATAAATTCCCCTGAAGCATGTACTTTTGGGCACACTAGTTGGTTGCAGTAGGACTAGTGGCTGGTATATGTGAGATGGAGAGGACTAGTGGTGGAGAGGAGAGAAGGGGAGCCTGTCTCATTTCTCCATGATGGATGAGCCTATTAGCTGTTCGGAGTAAGTCCAGGTTTAGCCTTACACCTCACAACCAGCGCCTCGTGACAGATATGTGTTGATTATGGCAGGTGAAATGAATGGAGGATGAATTCAGTGGTTCTGGAGGTTTGGACAATGCAAAATGGTTGGCTTTTATACTAAGATTGGGAGAGCCCTTCAGTCCGGTGTGACATATGACAAACAGACCCAACTAAACAGATTCTATATTCTACTACAGTGCCTTCAGAAAGTACTCACACCCCTTGACTTTATCCACATTTTGTTGTTACAGCCCGAATTTAAAATGATATTTTTTGTCACTAGCCAACACACATACCCCATAATGTCAGAGTGGAATTATGTTTTTGGAAACTGTTACAAATTAATAAAAAATGAAAAGCTGAAATATCTTCAGTCAATAAGTATTCAACCCCTTCGTTATGGCAAGCCTAAATAAGTTCAGGTGTAACAATTTCCTTAATAATGTCACATAATGACTTCCAACGACGATGTGGTGAGGAGCAGCAGCTAACTATAGAGGCTGTGTAGCTCCAACTATATTTTAACTAATTATTCAACGCCTAGTTACACATTTTGTTAACTAATTGTCCAAAATATCAGTTATATGGAAAAACGACTTAGAAACGCACAAAAACAGACACCTTTGACGAAAACCACAAAGCGTCGTCTCTAACTGCAGCTAGCAAGGAAAATGGTGAGAAGAACAGCCTGATGACCCAGTTCTAAATGAGATTCGCAAAATGAACAAAAATCTCGAAGAGAAAATTGTGAAAGTGGGCGAAGGTATGGCTGAAATAAAACATAGAGTGGGTGCACTGAAAACAAATGTGGAAACTCGACAACCAAGTTACAAACGCAGAAAAGAGGATATCAACCCTGGAGGACAAGAACACCCGCCTAAACGATACTGTTGAAAAAATGGAGACTGTGATCGAAAAACTCGAAGAACGACTTCAATACCAGGAAAGTTACAGTCAGAGAAACACACTTCGGATCAGAGGGGTTCCCGAAATCCACATAAATACGGGAGATTGTGTGAAAGACATTTTACGCAACCTATTTGATAACACACCGGAGGATGTTAACAACATGACCATCGAGAGAACACATCGGACACTGCACCCAGGACCAGTCCCACGCAACCCCGGGCCTATACTGGTGAAATTCTTACGATACACCGATAGGGAGAAGGTCCAGCTCAGAACTAAAGAGCTCAGGCCTTTTCACTGGAAAGGGTCAAGGGTGGAGTTTTTCACTGACTTTTCCAAGGAGGTTCAGGACAAGACAAATGGGTTCACGGAGGTGAGGCATATGTGCATGAAACGGGGACTGAAATACTTGTTGCAATATCTTGCCGTGTTCTGGGTTACTGTGAGAGGATCACTACGTCGTTTCACAGACCCAAAGGAGGCAAAGAAGTGTGTCATGGACGTCAATGAGGCCGAACAAATTGAGTAGCGTGGAAGGCTATGGAAGATCCGCATGGTGGCAGTGGTTCATTACGGATGGACAACCATTTTTCTTTAAGGGGATAGAACCTCCCATGTTGTGAGTAGTAGTCTCATTGAGTGTTTATGCTACAAATGCTGCCTATAATTTATTTTTCTGGTTTACAGTTGACATCATTATAGTACTAGATTAAGCAGGAATATAGTCCAAGCATATCATTCTGTATTATGGTTATAGTAGGGATAAACATATATTATTTTAAGTTTTCACTCTAATAACAGCAATAGTGGGTCAATATAGGCCATAACAGGCGTGTTTGTGCCATGCGTGATGAGCACAACCCAAAGTGTTAGTCAGTTTATTTTATCATTATTATGACCTATACCGGTCTCCCTTGTGTTTGACCTCACCTTACATCCCTGTCTTTTGGAATTAGACAGTTCATGTATCAGTCTACATGAGAAAGGTAATCTCTTCTCTTTGCGAGAATAATAATCAGCCTGTCTTTATGTTCAATGTTTTTGGTTGATCTATGTCATCTCTATGACATGTCATCTCTGTAATTTCAAAATGTAAATGGTCATGCTTATATTTGGTGTTGGTAAAACGTTCTTATTCTAGTTGGAGCGTCAGTGCTTGGAAGACCTCAGTACACTTCACACGGATGAAGGCCTGGTTTAGGGGGGAGGGAGATTTTTCTTTTGTATTTTATTTTTTTTGTACCGTGTGGGGTTGGGATATGTTTATGACATATTGTTCTATGGGAAGTTTAGTGTTCTAGGTGGAGGGCATTACCAGTCATTCACTTTCATTGATTCGCTAAGCAGTGGCTATCAGAAACGCATTGATTTAAAATATTATAATGCTCGCACGTTTTGGTAATAATATATTTACAACCTTTCAGATATAATGACCAATGTGATTAAAGTTACGTCGTGGAATGTGAACGGATTAGGTTCATATTTAAAAAGACGTAAGGTATTGAATTATCTTAAACAAAACAATTCAGACGTGATTATGCTCCAAGAGACCCACCTGCTGGAAAAGGATGCTCCTAGGGTGGGAGACAGATGGGTGGGCAGTGCTTCCCATAATACATTCAACCCAAAAAAAGAGGTGTCTATTCTATTTTCCAAAAGTATACATGTTCAAGTGGAAAAAGAGTTTAAGGACAAAGAGGGACGAATGTTGATTTTACTTGTAAAGATTTCAGGACAAAACATAATATTGGGAAATATTTATGCTCCAAATGAGGAGGACCCAGACTTCTTCCTTCAATTTAACAAAATAATACTGGATTTCTGTGATTTTCCTCTGGTACTAGGGGGGGATTACAATCAGGTCACTGATGCTTTTTTTGATAAATCCAAAACTGGTCTAACCAGGACCTCAAAAACTCAAGAAGCAGTTAAAACACTGTGTAAAGATGCTGGTCTTTATGAAATTGAAGAACAGCGCCGGAGAAGATGGCTGCCGTTTTACAGCCCTCTAACCAATTGTACTATTATGTGTGTTTTTCCACGTTATTTGTAATTTATTTTGTACACAATGTTTCTGCCATCGTCTCTTATAACCAAAAAGAGCTTCTGGATATCAGGACAGCTGTCACACCCTGGCTCTGGGACTCTATATGTTGAGCCAGGGTGTGTATATTCTATGTGTTGTATTTCTGTGTTGGCCAGAGTGGTTCCCAATCAGAGGCAACGAGTGTCAGCTGTTGCTGGTTGTCTCTGATTGGGAGCCATACTTATAGAGGCTGTTTTCCCACATTAGTTGTGGGATCTTGTTCCTTTCGGTGTGTTCCTTTTGGCCATCGGCAGGATAGAACGGCTGATTCCGGTAAGACAAGGGGTGGCGGTCTGTGTATATTTGTAAACAACAGCTGGTGCACAAAATCAAATACTAAGGAAGTCTCGAGGTTTTGCTCGCCTGAGGTAGAGTATCTTATGATAAGCTGTAGACCACACTATTTACCAAGAGAGTTTTCATCTATATTTTTCATAGCTGTCTATTTACCACCACAAACCAATGCTGGCATTAAGATTGCACTGAATGAGTTGTACAAGGCCATAAATCAACAGGAAAACGCTCATCCAGATGCAGCGCTTCTAGTGGCCGGGGACTTTAATGCAGGGAAACTTAAATCCGTTCTACCTAATTTCTACCAGCATGTTAAATGTGCAACCAGAGGAAAAAATACTCTAGACCACCTTTACTCCACACACAGAGACGCATACAAAGCTCTCCCTCGCCCTCCATTTGGCAAATCTGACCATAACTCTATCCTCCTGATTCCTGCTTATAAGCAAAAACTAAAGCAGGAAGCACCAGTGACTCGGTTAATAAAAAAGTGGTCAGATGACGCAGATGCTAAGCTACAGGACTGTTTTGCTAGCACAGACTGGAACATGTTCCGGGATTCTTCAGACAGCATTGAGGAGTACACCACATCAGTCACTGGCTTCATCAATAAGTGCATCGATGATGTCGTCCCCACAGTGACCGTACGTACATACCCCAACCAGAAGCCATGGATTACAGGAAACATCCGCACTGAGCTAAAGGGTAGAGCTGCCGCTTTCAAGGAACGGGACTCTAACCCGGACGCTTATAAGAAATCCCGCTATGACCTCAGACGAACCATCAAACAGGCAAAGAGTCAATACAGGACTAAGATTGAATCGTACTACACTCGCTCTGACGCTCGTCGGATGTGCCAGGGCTTGAAAACTATTACAGACTACAAAGGGAAGCACAGCCGCGAGCTGCCCAGTGACACAAGCCTACCAGACGAGCTAAACCACTTCTATGCTCGCTTCGAGGCAAGCAACACTGAAGCATGCATGAGAGCACCAGCTGTTCCGGATGACTATGTGATCACGCTCTCCGTAGCCGATGTGAGTAAGACTTTTAAGCAGGTCAACATTCACAAGGCCGCAGGGCCAGACGGATTACCAGGACGTGTACTCCGAGCATGTGCTGACCAACTGGCAAGTGTCTTCACTGACATTTTCAACATGTCCCTGACTGAGTCTGTAATACCAACATGTTTCAAGCAGACCACCATAGTCCCCGTGCCCAAGGACTCTAAGATAACCTGCCTAAATGACTACCGACCCGTAGCACTGACGTCTGTAGCCATGAAGTGCTTTGAAAGGCTGGTCATGGCTCACATCAACAGCATTATCCCAGAAACCCTAGACCCACTCCAATTTGCATACCGCCCCAACAGATCCACAGATGATGCAATCTCTATTGCACTCCACACTGCCCTTTCCCACCTGGACAAGAGGAACACCTACGTGAGAATGCTATTCATTGACTACAGCTCAGCATTCAACACCATAGTGCCCTCTAAGCTCATCACTAAGCTAAGGATCCTGGGACTAAACACCTCCCTCTGCAACTGGATCCTGGACTTCCTGACGGGCCGCCCCCAGGTGGTAAGGGTAGGTAACAACACATCTGCCACACTGATCCTCAACACGGGGGCCCCTCAGGGGTGCGTGCTCAGTCCCCTCCTGTACTCTCTGTTCACCCATGACTGCATGGCCAGGCACGACTCCAACACCATCATTAAGTTTGCCGACGACACAACAGTGGTAGGCCTGATCACCGACAACGATGAGACAGCCTATAGGGAGGAGGTCAGAGACCTGGCCGTGTGGTGCCAGGACAACAACCTCTCCCTCAACGTGACCAAGACAAAGGAGATGATTGTGGACTACAGGAAAAAAAAAGAGGACTGAGCACGCCCCCATTCTCATCGACGGGGCTGTAGTGGAACAGGTTGAGAGCTTCAAGTTCCTTGGTGTCCACATCACCAACGAACTATCATGGTCCAAACACACCAAGACAGTCGTGAAGAGGGCACGACAAAGCCTATTCCCCTCAGGAGACTGAAAAGATTTGGCATGGGTCCTCAGATCCTCAAAAAATTCTACAGCTGCACCATCGAGAGCATCCTGACTGGTTGCATCACCGCCTGGTATGGCAACTGCTTGGCCTCCGACCGCAAGGCACTACAGAGGGTAGTGCGTACGGCCCAGTACATCACTGGGGCCAAGCTTCCTGCCATCCAGGACCTCTATACCAGGCGGTGTCAGAGGAAGGCCCTCAAAATTGTCAAAGACTCCAGCCACCCTAGTCATAGACTGTTCTCTCTGCTACCGCACGGCAAGCGGTACCGGAGTGCCAAGTCTAGGTCCAAAAGACTTCTCAACAGCTTCTACCCCCAAGCCATAAGACTCCTGAACAGCTAATCATGGCTACCCGGACTATTTGCACTGCCCCCCCCACCCCATCCTTTTTACGCTGCTGCTACTCTGTTAATTATTTATGCATAGTCACTTTAACTCTACCCACATGTACATATTACCTCAACTACCTCAACTAGCCGGTGCCCCCGCACATTGACTCTGCAACGGTACCCCCCTGTATATATAGCCTCCCTACTGTCACTTTATTTTACTTCTGCTCTTTTTTCTCTCAACACTTTTTTTGTTGTTGTTTTATTTTTACTTTTTTTGTAAAAAATAAATTCACTGTTGGTTAAGGGCTGTAAGTAAGCATTTCACTGTAATGTCTGCACCTGTTGTCTTCGGCGCATGTGACCAATAAAATCTGATTTGATTTGATTTGATATATGGAGATTGATCAATCCAACCGCTCGTGATTACACATTCTTTTCAAATAGGCACACTGTTTATTCACACATCGACTACTTTCTGATCTCACATTCTCTCATAGATAAAGTGGGTGCTTGCAGTGTAGGCACGATAGCTATGACAGATTATGCACCCATTGATCTGGCTGTTGGAATAGGAGAAGAAAGAGAAACATGTAAATGTTGGCGAATGAACACCAGCCTCTTACTGGACAAGGCGTTTTGTGAATTCCTTAAAACACACCTTACGATATTCTTTGAAACAAACAACAATAGTACAAAACAGGTACATGGGAAGCTTTTAAAGCTTACATACGCGGAGTAAGGATACAACGATCAGCTACTATTAAGAAACTAGATAAACAGAAAATTGAGAAACTTGAAACAGAGCTCAAAACGCTGGAGAGGGAATATTGGTCCAATCCTAACAACATTTCTCTGGTAAATCTGACGAAAACCAAATACGAGCTGAATACTTTATTCAGTAAAAAACCTGAATAGTCACTGTACAGGCTGAAGCAGAGATGGTACGAATCAGGTGAAAAGGCAGGAAAACTGTTGGCCAGTCAATTGAAATCTAGAGAAACAGATTGGCAAGTATGTGGAATCAGAAATAACAGGCAAGCTAAACTAACAGCGGAAGACAGGAATTGGCTCGACCGCCCTATTACTTTAGAGGAATTGACCGAAACTATAATACAAGCACCCAGTGGTAAAACTCCAGGGTTGGATGGAATACCCCGTGATTTCTATAAAAGGTTTGCAGAGCAGCTTAGCCCAGAAATATTGAAAACATTTAACACATTGATTGACACAGGTGAGCTCACACCTTCTATGAGTGATGCAGTAATCACCCTAATCCTCAAAAAGGGAAAGGATCCCCATGAGTGTGGGAACTACCGTCCAATTTCTTTGATAACATTTGATGGAAAGTTGTTTACAAAACATCTGGCTATGAGGGTAAATCAAATCATTAAGAAAATCATAAATCCAGACCAGGTGGGATTTGTAAAAGGCAGAACTTCATCTGATAATCTTAGATGCCTATTGCATGTCATCTGGAAGGCAAAATATTTGAATACTTCAGTGGCAGCCTTATCCCTAGATGCAGAGAAAGCCTATGATAGGGTGGGCTGGGACTACCAGCATTATAAAATAAATACATTTGGATTTGGACAGGGCTTTCAGAATATTATTAAACTTACGACCCCATGTCACGCCCTGACTCTGGGGACTCTTATTTGTTGAGCGAATAGCGATGTCACAGGTGGGCAAATGGTGGTCATGGGAGGAGATATTTGCGGGGAAAGGGCCAATGGGCGAAGGTAGATGCCCAGGCAGTAGAGGAATAACGGTGCCAACCGTGCCGACGACGGAGACCCGAGAGGCAACCCCAATAAATTTTTTTGGGGGGGCACACGGGGTGGATGACGAGGCTACAGGAGGCTAAAAGGGAGAAGGAAGGTGTAGAGGCACGGCGAGAGGAGCTGGTTAGGCAGCAGAAGGAGCGGGGGTTAATAAAGGAACCCAGTCCCGCTCCTCGCACCAAGCAAGTGGTGCGTGTCGCCAGTCCGGTCCAGCCCGTTCCTGCTCCCCGCACTAAGCCAGTGGTGCGCGTCGCCAGCCCGGTCCGGCCTGTTCCTGTCCCTCGCACCAAGCCAGTGGTGCGCGTCGCCAGCCCGACCCGGCCTGTTCCTGTCCCTCGCACCAAGCCAGTGGTGCGCATCGCCAGTCCGGTCCGGCCCGTTCCTGCTCCCCGCACTAAGCCAGTGGTGCGCGTCGCCAGCCCGGTCCGGCCTGTTCCTGTCCCTCGCACCAAGCCAGTGGTGCGCGTCGCCAGCCCGGCCCGGCCTGTTCCTGTCCCTCGCACCAAGCCAGTGGTGCGCGTCGCCAGCCCGGTCCGGCCTGTTCCTGCCCCTCGCACCAAGCTAGTGGTGCACGTCGCCAGCCCTGCCCGGCCTGTTCCTGCCCCTCGCACCAAGCCAATGGTGCGCGTCGCCAGCCCGGCCCGGCCTGTTCCTGCCCCTCGCACCAACCCAGTGGTGCGCGTCGCCAGCCCGGTCCGGCCTGTTCCTGTCCCTCGCACCAAACCAGTGGTGCGCGTCGCCAGCCCGGCCCGGCCTGTTCCTGCCCCTCGCACCAAGCCAGTGGTGTGCGTCGCCAGCCCGGTCCGGCCTGTTCCTGTCCCTCGCACCAAGCCAGTGGTGCGCGTCGCCAGCCCGGCCCGGCCTGTTCCTGTCCCTCGCACCAAGCCAGTGGTGCGCGTTGCCAGCCCGGCCCCGCCTATTCCTGCCCCTCGCACCAAGCCAGTGGTGCATGTTCCTAGTCCGGTTCGGCCCGTGCCTGCTCCTCGCACCAGACCAGTGGTGAGTGTGTCCAGTCCGGCACGACCCGTGCCCGTTCCACCGGTGCCTGGTCCGGCACCAGTCAGCAGCTCCAGTCCGGAGTCAGAGCAGTCCGCTCCACCAGTGCCTCATCCTGCTCCGGTAAGCTGCTCCAGTCCGGAGCCAGAGCAGTCCGCTCCACCGGTGCCTGATCCAGCTCCGGTCAGCTGCTCCACTCCGGAGCCAGAGCAGTCCACTCCACCGGGGCCAGTCCAGCTCCGGTCAGCGGCTCCACTCCGGAGCCAGAGCAGTCCGCTCCACCGGTGCCTGATCCAGCTCCGGTCAGCGGCTCCACTCCGGAGCCAGAGCAGTCCACTCCACCGGTTCCTAGTCCAGCTCCGGTCAGCGGCTCCAGTCCGGAGTCTGAGCAGTCCGCTCCACCGGTGCCTGGTCCAGCTCCGGTCAGCGGCTCCAGTCCAGACCCAGACGTCAGCCCCTCTCCAGGTTCGGGGTCTCCCACACCAGGGTCCAGACAGGGCTTGGAGTATAGTGGGAGGAAGGAGAGGGGAAGCAGCGCACCGAGGTCCAGACCAGACCAGGGGCGCAACAGGGAGGCAGAGAATAGGTGGTGGTCATGCCCGGAGCCGGATCCGTCTCCGAGGCGGAATGCCCACCCGGCCCCTACCCTGTTAAGTAAAGGTTGTGCGGTCGGAGTCCGCACCTTTGGGGGGGTACTGTCACGCCCTGACTCTGGGGACTCTTATTTGTTGAGTCAGGGTGTGACTTTCATTGGTGTGTATTTTCCTTGCTGTGTTTGTCCATGTTGTACATTCTAGTATGTATAGATCTATGTTGGCCTGTGTGGTTCCCAATCAGAGGCAGCTGTCGCTCGTTGTCTCTGATTGGGGACCATACTTAGGCAGCCTATTGGCACTAGTGGGTTGTGGGATCTTGTTCCAGTTAAGGTATGTTGTGTTGTGCTGCCTTGGACTTCACGTTTCGTTTTGTTTGTTATTTTGTCGTTGTGTTTAATATTTAATAAACATGTACGCATATCACGCTGTGCCTTGGTCCGTCCCGTCTGTAAGCGAACGTGACACCCCAAATCCATAGTAGTCACTAACGGACTACGATAATCTCCATTTTCAGTAGGACGAGGCAGGAGACAAGGTGACTGTCTCTCGCCCCTCCCCCTGGGGATCGCTTTAAATCCTGGTCTAGAGAACATGATTTCTGAAAACCTTGACCCACTATTGAACAAAATTCAACTCAATTCAACTAAAACAGTTTAAGAGCTGGGATAAGCTACAAATCTCATTATGGGGTAGGATACAGGTTATAAAGATGGTCATAGCTCCTAAACTGAATTACGTCATCAGCATGTTACCACTGTCCATACCTGTCTATACTTTTAAATCCATAGACAAAATGATTATTGAGTTCATTTGGGCTGGTAAAAGGGCCAGGATGAAACTAGCGAGATTACAGGCAAAGACTGAGAAGGGAGGATTAAAGCTCCCTAACATGCAATTATATCAAGAACCCTTTGTAGCTGCCCAAATAGGCTCTCTTTATTGAGAACTCAACTAGGCCAATTTGGGTGGACATGGAAGAGGAACTTAATGCCCCATTCGGAGCATCAGATTGTTTGAGTCAACAGAAATTGGGACTACAGAATACAATGTACCATACTAAAAATATATGGAGCCAGATTCTTAAGAGAGAGAGATCTTTCTTGACAAGCTCTGCTTCGTTATGGAACAACCCTAAATTTAAAATCGGGGGACACAGGTTTTCTGGAAAGACTGATATAGAAAGGAGATAAAGAACATTGGTTGTCTGTTTCAAGAAAAAACTTTTACCTCTTTTGAAGAACTGTGAGAGTGTGATTTGAAGGAGTCAGGCACAGGAGAGTAAATCACAGAATACAGAGTTTATTCCGTAGTACACAGTTACGCTGGATAGCGTCAACAGTCCAGTGCGCAAAACAGGTGCACTGGAACAAATACAGGCACACAGGGAAAATATACCCCGGCAATACAAAGTACAGGTAGCTCCACCGAGCTACACTCATCTCACATGAAACAATCACCCGCAAGGACAAGGGGGCAGAGGGAACACTTATACATGTACTAATGAGGGGAATATGAACCAGTGTGTAATTGACAAGACAAGATAAATGGAATGATGAGATATGGAGCGGCAGTGGCTAGAAGGCCGGTGAGGACGAACACTGAAGCCTGCCCGAACAAGGAGGGGAGGCAGCTTCGGAGGAAGTTGTGACAGTACCCCCCCCCCTTGACGCGCAGCTTCAGCAGCGCGCCGACCCCGTCCAGGAGGACGCGGAGCAGGGCGAGCCGGAAGGCCACGGTGGAAATCCCGCAACAAGGAGGGATCGAGGATATCCCTCACCGGGACCCAGCACCATTCCTCCGGACCATACCCCTCCCACTCCACGAGGTACTGAAGGCCCCCCACCCGACGCCTCGAATCCAGGATGGAACGGACAGAGTACGCCGGGACCTCCTCGATGTCCAGAGGAGGCTGAGGGACCTCCCGCACCTCAAAATCCTGGAGCGGACCAGCCACCACCGGCCTGAGGAGAGACACATGAAACGAGGGGTTTCATGTGTCTCCGGCTAATCAGGGGGGAGTAATAACCGATAGGTAACCTTGTTGATTCTCCTCAGGACTTTGAACGGCCCCACAAACCGCGGGCTCAGCTTCTGGCAGGGCAGGCGGAGGGGCAGATTCCGGGTCGAGAGCCAGACCCGATCACCCGGTACGAAGACGGGGGCCTCACTGCGGTGGTGGTCAGCGTTGGCCTTCTGACGACGCACAGCGCGTTGGAGGTGGACGTGGGCAGCGTCCCATGTCTCCTCCGCGCGCCGAAACCAGTCAACCACCGCAGGAGCCTCGGTCTGGCTCTGGTGCCATGGTGCCAGAACCGGTTGGTAACCTAAAACACATTGGAATGGCGTTAGGTTAGTGGAGGAGTGACGGAGAGAGTTCTGGGCATATTCGGCCCATGGCAAGAACACCGACCACTCCCCCGGCCGGTCCTGGCAGTAGGACCGCAGGAACCTACCCATATCCTGATTTACCCGTTCCACCTGCCCATTAGACTTGGGGTGGAAACCAGAGGTCAGGCTGACCGAGACCCCCAGACGTTCCATGAACGCCTTCCAGACCTTGGATGTGAACTGGGGACCTCGGTCAGACACTATATCCTCTGGTACCCCATAGTGCCGGAAGACGTGTGTAAACAGGGCCTCCGCAGTTTGCGGGGCCGTGGGGAGACCGAGCAGAGGAAGGAGGCGGCAGGCCTTGGAAAAGCGGTCCACAACGATCAGGATAGTGGTATTACCTTGGGAGAGGGGAAGATCAGTCAGGAAATCAACACTCAGGTGAGACCATGGCCATTGTGGAACTGGTAAAGGCTGTAACTTACCCGCTGGGTAAGTAGAATAAGTTCAGGAGAAATAACAAACAAAATGTAATTACTGTAAAATTGACTGTGTCCATAAAATGTAGATAGTGGGTATGGGCTGGAAGTAGAGGCCTAGGCGTTGTTGTTCACTAGTTTACTCCAAGTGGGGAAAGGGTGGCGGGGTTGGAAAGTAATAAAGGGGAATATATATATTTTTAAAGGATATGTATGTGTATGTATGTATGTATGTATGTGTGTGTATGCGTGTATATGTGTATGTATGTGTATGTGTATGTATACACACTGCTCAAAAAAATAAAGGGAACACTTAAACACAATGTAACTCCAAGTCAATCACACTTCTGTGAAATCAAACTGTCCACTTAGGAAGCAACACTGATTGACAATACATTTCACATGCTGTTGTGCAAATGGAATAGACAACAGGTGGACATTATAGGCAATTAGCCCAATAAAGGACTGGTTTTGCAGGTGGTGACCACAGACCACTTCTCAGTTCTTATGCTTCCTGGCTGATGTTTTGGTCACTTTTGAATGCTGGCGGTGCTTTCACTCTAATGGTAGCATGAGACGGAGTCTACAACCCACACAAGTGGCTCAGGTAGTGCAGCTCATCCAGGATGGCACATCAATGTGAGCTGTGGCAAGAAGGTTTGCTGTGTCTGTCAGCGTAGTGTCCAGAGCATGGAGGCGCTACCAGGAGACAGGCCAGTACATCAGGAGACGTGGAGGAGGCCGTAGGAGGGCAGCAACCCAGCAGCAGGACTGCTACCTCCGCCTTTGTGGAAGGAGGAGCAGGAGGAGCACCGCCAGAGCCTGCAAAATGACCTCCAGCAGGCCACAAATGTGCATGTGTCTGCTCAAACGGTCAGAAACAGACTCCATGAGGGTGGTATGAGGGCCCGACGTCCACAGGTGGGGGTTGTGCTTACAGCCCAACACCGTGCAGGACGTTTGGCATTTGCCAGAGAACACCAAGATTGGCAAATTCGCCACTGGCGCCCTGTGCTCTTCACAGATGAAAGCAGGTTCACACTGAGCACATGTGACAGACGTGACAGAGTCTGGAGACGCCGTGGAGAACGTTCTGCTGCCTGCAACATCCTCCAGCATGACCGGTTTGGCGGTGGGTCAGTCATGGTGTGGGGTGGCATTTCTTTGGGGGGCCGCACAGCCCTCCATGTGCTCGCCAGAGGTTGCCTGACTGCCATTAGGTACCGAGATGAGATCCTCAGACCCCTTGTGAGACCATATGCTGGTGCGGTTGGCCCTGGGTTCCTCCTAATACAAGACAATGCTAGACCTCATGTGGCTGGAGTGTGTCAGCAGTTCCTGCAAGAGGAAGGCATTGATGCTATGGACTGGCCCGCCCGTTCCCCAGACCTGAATCCAATTGAGCACATCTGGGACATCATGTCTCGCTCCATCCACCAACGCCACGTTGCACCACAGACTGTCCAGGAGTTGGCGGATGCTTTAGATCAGGTCTGGGAGGAGATCCCTCAGGAGACCATCCGCCACCTCATCAGGAGCATGCCCAGGCGTTGTAGGGAGGTCATAGAGGCACGTGGAGGCCACACACACTACTGAGCCTCATTTTGACATGTTTTAAGGACATTACATCAAAGTTGGATCAGCCTGTAGTGTGGTTTTCCACTTTAATTTTGAGGGTGACTCCAAATCCAGACCTCCATGGGTTGATACATTTGATTTCCATTGATAATTTTTGTGTGATTTTGTTGTCAGCACATTCAACTATGTAAAGAAAAAAGTATTTAATAAGATTATTTCATTCATTCAGATCTAGGATGTGTTATTTTAGTGTTCCCTTAATTTTTTTTAGCAGTGTATATAAAAACATGGGGGATTGGAAGTGATGCAGACAATTACATTGATGGAAGTTACAATCTATCTGCAATATTAAGCTGATCTACCCCCCCCAAAAAAAAACGTACCCACTGGGAGGTGCCTAGGTGCCTTACTCTGGGCGCACACCGAGCAGGAGGAGACATACACCCTCACGTCCTTAGACAAGGTAGGCCACCAGTACTTTCCAGGCAGCGCACTATACGACCGATACCTGGGTGACCAGAGGAGGGGGGCGTGTGTGCCCTGCAGATCAGATGATCACAGATAAGAGCAGGCACGTACTGCAGCCCAGCTGGACACTGAGGTGGAGATGGCTCTGTGCGTAACGCCTGCTCAATATCCGCGTCCATCGCCCATACTACCGGCGCCACAATACAGGAGGACGGGAGTATAGGGGTGTTGTCTCTGGGCCTCTCCTCTGTGTCATACAGCCGTGACAATGTGTCTGCCTTCATGTTCTTCGTACCCGGGATGTATGATAGTGTGAAATCAAACCGGGTGAAGAATAGGGCCCACCTGGCCTGGCGAGGATTCAGCCTCCTCACTGCCCGGATGTCCTCCAGGTTACGGTGGTCCGTCCAGACGAGGATAGGGTGTTTCGCCCCTTCGAGCCAATGCCTCCACACGGTCAGGGCTCGGACAACAGCCAACAGCTCCTGATCACCAACGTCGTAATTCTGCTCCGCCGGGCTGAGCTTCTTAGAGAAGAAGGCACAGGGGCGGAGCTTGGGTGGCGTGCCCGAGCGTTGAGATAGGACAGCGCATATCCCTACCTCGGACGCATCCACCTCCACTACGAACGGTAGTGATGGATCGGGCTGGGCCAGTAACAGGGCTGAGGTGAACAGACCCCTCAGGTTACTGAAGGCCCTGTCAGCCTCAGCAGACCAGCGGAGCCGGGACGGCCCACCCTTCAACAGAGATGTAATGGGAGCTGCAACCTTGCCAATGCCCCGGATAATCCTCTGATAGTAGTTGGCGAAGCCAAGAAAGCGCTGCACCTCCTTAACTGTGGTGGGAGTCTGCCAATTACGCATGGCTGAAATGCGATCTCCCTCCATCTCCACACCTGAGGTGGTAATGCGGTATCCGAGGAAGGAGACGGACTCCTGGAAAAACAGACACTTTTCTGCCTTGGCATAAAGGTCATTTTCCAACAGTCGGGCCAGCACTTTGCGAACCAAGGACACATGCTCGCGCGTAGCGGAATACACCAGAATGTCATCGATGTAGACCACTACACCGTGACCAAGCATGTCCCGAAACACCTCGTTCACAAAGGACTGGAAGACGGATGGAGCATTCATCAAACCGTAGGGCATCACCAGGTATTCATAATGCCCCATGGTTGTGCTGAATGCTGTCTTCCACTCATCCCCCTCTCGGACACGCAACAGGTTGTACGCACTCCTGAGATCTAATTTGGTGAAGAAGCGCGCCCCATGCATTGACTTGATCACTGAGGGGGAGAGGATAACTAAATCTTATCATCTCCTTGTTCAGTGGTCGATAATCAATGCAAGGGCGCAGACCGCCGTCTTTCTTCTTCACAAAAAAGAAACTTGAGGAGGCAGGTGAAGTGGAGGGACGTATATACCCCTGGCGCAGGGACTCGGTGACGTATGTTTCCATAGCCTCCATTTCAGTCTGTGACAGGGGATACACATGACTCCTGGGAGGCACAGCGTCTATCCGGAGGGACGTCCTCCCGCAGATGGCACCGGAAGTGGTCGATAAGGGCCCGCTCGTTCCACCCGGAACCAGCTGCTAGAGTCCGAAACTCCAAGGCGAAGTCCTGCGCAGTCCTCGTCCCCTGCCTCAGGTGGACCAGCCGTTCACCCGCCTCTCGTCCTTCGGGCGGGTGATCGAAGACAGCCCGAATGAGGCGAGCGAACTCCCAGTAGTTGTCCAACGCGGCTCCTCCTTCGTTCCAGACCGCGTTGGCCCACTCCAGGGCTTTCCCCGAGAGGCAGGAGACGAGGGCGGACACCTTCTCCCGCTCCGATGGGGCCAGCCTGATGCTGGAGAAGTAGCGCTCCAGTTGGAGGAGGAATCCTTGGCAGAGAGCAGCTGTCCCGTTGAACTCCCGTGGTCGGGATATATGGATCCCTCTGGGTGCTGGGGTGTGGGTGGCTGGATCTGGTTGCCAAGCTGGTCTCGACAGATCAGGTCCCTCCCCTCTCCAGACGTTGGACGACCTGAAGAACCCGATCCATCACTTCTCCCAAACTGGCTAGCATCGTTGAATGTTCCTGGACCTGTGCCACGACTCCAGGCATGCGCTCCTCTCCCACTGACTCCATAGCGGGTGGGTGATTCTGTGAGAGTTTGATTTGAAGGAGTCAGGCGCAGGAGGGTAAATCACAGAATACAGAGTTTATTCCGTAGTACACAGTTACGCTGGATAGGCACACAGGGAAAACATACCCCGGCAATACAAAGTACAGGTAGCTCCACCGAGCTACACTCATCTCACATGAAACAATCACC
This sequence comes from Coregonus clupeaformis, assembly GCF_020615455.1. NCBI lineage: Eukaryota > Metazoa > Chordata > Actinopteri > Salmoniformes > Salmonidae > Coregonus > Coregonus clupeaformis. Next base: position 20,679,077 of record NC_059196.1, on the reverse strand, counting down.
CGCAAGGACAAGGGGGCAGAGGGAACACTTATACATGTACTAATGAGGGGAATATGAACCAGTGTGTAATTGACAAGACAAGACAAATGGAATGATGAGATATGGAGCGCAGTGGCTAGAAGGCCGGTGAATGCCGAAGCCTGCCCGAACAAGGAAGGGAGGCAGGGTACCACAATACTAGCAAATCGTGATTTGTTATTACTAAATATCACTAAGGATATTGATAGACTGAGAAGCTCATGTTTAAACTGGCTAAAAGTTGCTCTAACCACAGCCAAAAGAGTCATATTGAGACACTGGAGGGAGAAGGACCCTCCCTCATATAAGGAATGGTATGTAGCCTTGGCAGAAACAGCTTCATACGAAAGATTGATTTATAAAATTAATGGTAAACTCGATACCTTTTTTGACATCTGGGGACATATTCTCTCAGAGATAGAAAGTGAAAACAATATGTAACGGTCCGATAGACTACAGACATACATAGACGACTTGTAGGGGTAGGTTTTTAGTTGTTATTTTATTTATTTATTATTATTATTAATATAATTATTTTGGTTTGTTTCGTTTTTTTCATTTTGTTGTCATAGTTGTTATCGGGGGAAGGGGGGGGGGGGGATTGTGGGTGAAAAATGAAACGTTTGTTTCCTTTTCCATCTTTATTGTGCGTACGGTGCGTTCAGGGGAGTTCACTCCCTTTGAAGTTTTCCGTATTTTGCTGCGTTCTAGAATGGATTAGGTAGCTTTTTTATTTGGTCCATTTTGGAGTGGGGCTGTGGCGTGTGGGGGGCGGGGTGCTTTCCAGGTGCACTGTATATTCATGTCTGTCATATTATTGTTTAATGCCAAATGTAATTCAATTGCATTGTTGTTATATAGTGAAAGGAAACAATAAAAACTATAATTACAAAAAAGAAGTCACACAATAAGTTGCATGGGACTCACTCTGTATGCAATAATAGTGTTTAACTTTATTTTTGAATGACTACCTCATCTCTGTACCCTACACATACAATTATCTGTAAAGTCCCTCAGCAGTGAATTTCAAACAGATTCAACCACAAAGACCAGGGAGGTTTTCCAATGCCTCGCAAAGAAGGGCACCTATTGGTAGATGGGTAGAAGAAAGAAAAATAAGACATTTCATATATTTTTGAGCATGGAGAAGTTATTAATTGCACTTTGGATGGTGTATCAATACACCCAGTCACTACAAAGATACAGGCCTGTTTCCTAACACAGTTGCCAGAGAGGAAGGAAACCGCTCAGGGATTTCACCATGAGGCCAATGGTGACTTTAAAACAGGAGTTTAATGGCTGTGATAGGAGAAAACTGATGGATCGATCAACAACATTGCAGTTACTCCACAATACTAACCTAATTGACAGAGGGAAAAGAAGGAAGCCTGTACATAATACATATATTCCAAAACATGCATCCTGTTTGCAACAATACACTAAAGTAATATTGCAAAGAAATTGGCATAGCAATTAACTTTTTGTCCTGAATACAAAGCCTTATGTTTGGGGCAAATCCAATACAACACATTAGTAATCACTGCCAAAGGTGATTCTAGCATGTATTGAGATATTTCTGTATTTAATTTTTTCATTTTCTAAAATATTGTTTCCATTTTGTCATTATGGGGTATTATGTGTAGATGGGTGAGATAAAAAAAAATCCATGTAATTCATTTTTAATTCAGGCTGTAACACAACAAGATGTGGAATAAGTCAACGGGTATGAATAACTTTATGAATACCTTGTGAAGGAACTGTGTATATTCATTCAAATAGTCTATGCTGCGCATGTGTCACGATCGTCTAAGGAGGAGGACCAATGCGCAGCGTTGAAGGTGAACATATTTATTTAGAGAATGATCACACGATCAAAACAACAGACGATAACGTGATGTCTACGGTTGAACACAAACCAAATAAGAACAAGAAACCACAATGAATGAGTGCCAAACGGCTACCTAAGTATGACTCCCAATCAGAGACAACGAGCTACAGCCGTCTCTGATTGGGAGCCACCCTGACCAACATAGAAAAGCAAAACTAGACCCACAACCTACAACACAAAACATAGAAACTAACACCCTGGCTCAACATACGAGAGTCCCCCGAGCCAGGGCGTGACAGTACCCCCCCCCCTAAAGGCGCGGACTCCGACCGCGCCAACCAAACACAACAGGGGAGGGACCGGGTGGGCACTCCGCCTAGGCGGCGGATCCGGCTCCGGGCATGATCCCCACTCGCTCTCTAACCCCCCAAAGTACCCCTGGTCCGGTCTGGCCCTGCTGACCGGAGCTGGACTGCACACTGGTGGAGCGGATTTCTCTAGCTCCGGCGTGAAGCAGCTGACCCGTGCCGAACCAGGCACCAGTGGAACAGGCACGGGCTGTGCCGGACTGACGACGCACACCACTGGCTTGGTGTGGGAAGCAGGGACGGCCCGAGCCGGGCTGACGAAACGCACCCCTGACTTGGTGCGGGGAGCAGGAGCGGGCCAAACCGGGCTGACGAAACGCACCACTGACTTGGTGCGGGGAGCAGGAACGGGCCGAGCCGGGCTGACGAAGCGCACCACTGACTTGGTGCGGGGAGCAGGAACGGGCCGAGCCGGGCTGACGGGCGCACCACTGACTTGGTGCGGGGAGCAGGAACGGGCCGAGCCGGGCTGACGAAACGCACCACTGACTTGGTGCGGGAGCAGGAACGGGCCGAGCCGGGCTGACGGAGCGCACCACTGACTTGGTGCGGGGAGCAGGAACGGGCCGAGCCGGGCTGACGGGCGCACCACTGACTTGGTGCGGGGAGCAGGAACGGGCCGAGACGGGCTGACGAAGCGCACCACTGACTTGGTGCGGGGAGCAGGAACAGACCGGACCGTACTGGGGACACACACCACTGGCCCTACCCCGGGATCTGGAACGGGCCGGACCGGACTGGTAACACACCCCAGTACCTCTCGCCGTGCCTCTCCACCTTCCATCCCCTCTTCGACCAGTGGCCCCCGTAACCTGGCGGCCTCCTCTGCCAACCCACTGGACCGCTCTATCGCGGCCTCCTGCTGCCCCGACGTCGTGAGCCCCCCCCTAAAAAATTTCTGGGGGTCTCTCCTCCCCGTGGGCCAGGCCTCTATAGTTCTCGCCCAACTCTCGCTCTTCTGTCTCCAACTCCCGCTATTCAGCTCCTCAATGGGCTTGACCCAGTCGAAGCTCTTCCTCCATTGTTCCCAAGTCCACTCTCTCTGCTCTTCACTCGGCTTGACCCAGTCGAGGCTGCCACGGAGATCTGCTAGGGATTTCCCTGGCGATGGCTCCTCGACTCGCTGCTTGGTCCAGTTGTGGTGGTTTCTTCTGTCACGATCGTCTAAGGAGGAGGACCAATGCGCAGCGTTGAAGGTGAACATATTTATTTAGAGAATGATCACACGATCAAAACAACAGACGATAACGTGATGTCTACGGTTGAACACAAACCCAATAAGAACAAGAAACCACAATGAATGAGTGCCAAACGGCTACCTAAGTATGACTCCCAATCAGAGACAACGAGCTACAGCCGTCTCTGATTGGGAGCCACCCTGGCCAACATAGAAAAGCAAAACTAGACCCACAACCTGCAACACAAAACATAGAAACTAACACCCTGGCTCAACATACGAGAGTCCCCCGAGCCAGGGCGTGACAGCATGTGTCATTCAGTCATGCACACATATGCATGTTGATTATCTTACTGTTGTTACTCTGTAATATAATACTTGATACTCAAATAATTATCAAGGTTTAAGATATGGATTGAAACAGCCCACTTTCCTCTCTGGGAGATGTTGGTGGCAGGTGCCCCTACCCCCATTGATTGTGTAAGGACCGGACAGTCTTGTCCAGTATAGAAACACATTAGTACAATGTAACCAATCCCTTCCTCATGCACATGTACATGCAAACCTCCACCTCACACACATGCGTGTGCACACAAACACACACAAGCACACACACACACAGTTTATTAATAGACCTTGTTTGGCCCGTCAAACTTGCTGGTAATCCTTAGGGGGCAGGAGTGAGAGGGAGTCTGGGTGGGGGTGGGGGGTCTGAGAAGGGGGTTCAAAGATAGATGCCGTCCCACCCGCTGCTTGTCCTCCAGCCGATCCCTCCCTCTGCCCTCTACCCCTTTACCCCCTTGCCTCACTGTTGCACTTTTCCTCCAGCTGGAGATGGTGCTAGGCCACAGGTAACAACAACCATGAGATATTACACTGTTGGTTACACTGATACAGTATCTATCTCTATGCTATTGTACCTCTTCTGTAAGACTCAGGGAGACTCTGAGGATCTTCACAGGATCTGTGAGGACACTGATTGCTTTGATTGCCATGGCCTAGTCCTCCAGACTTTTACACCAATAGGAAGGGAGTGGGGGCAAATTCTGTCATTCAATCGCCACATGATTGGCTTGTTGGCCTGTCTGTCAACCTTTCACTATATAGAAATCCTCAGATATAGTTGAAGTCATCTGATGTCCTTTTATCTCCCCAGACATCAAAGTGAGAAAGTATGATTGAATAGGGAGTACTGGACACACACAGATAGTGGCCTTGTTTTCCCATGTACGCTGCCAGGTTGTGATGTATAAATAGGTGGGCTGTGTCAGTGTGTGTGACCAGGGCGCCAAGGGGGGCTGTGTGTGTGACATGGGGGAGGGGGCTGGGGAGTTGTGGCTAGGGTAGGGGGGCTGGCGGTGCTCTCTTATGTGCTGAGACCCGAGAAGCCACCCCGGGAAGGTGGTGACGGGTGGCCAGAAGGGCACGGATTCAGAGTATTTGGGTGTTAATTGAACTTATTGGTCCGCTATTCACAGCCTTGACGTGACGGTGATTTAAGAGAATAGTGTGAGAGAGAGTGGGATAGAACAGGCTCTCTGATGATCGTGGCTCCTCAGAGGTGACTGGGGCACAGCAAGGCTGGGAGGGCGAATAAATGTAGCCTCCATTTTGTTAGCGACAAGATAAGGAAATAACTTACTTACTGCTTCATGCCACTCTGATAGTACACTGAGTGTACAAAACATTAGGAACACCTGCTCTGTTCATGACATAGACTGACCAGGTGAATCCAGGTGAATGATCCCTTATTGATGTCACCTGTTAAATCCACTTAAATCAATATAGATGAAGGGGAGGAGACAGGTTAAAGGATTTTTAAGCCTTGAGACAATTGAGACATGGATTGAATGGGCAGATGGTGAATGGGCAAGATATTTAAGTGCCTTTGAACGGGGTATGGTAGTAGGTGCCAGGCGCACCGGTTTGAGTGTGTCAAGAAATGCAATGCTGCTTGGTTTTTAATGCTCAACAGTTTCCCGTGTGTATCAAGAATGATCCACCACCCAAAGGATATCCAGCCAACTTGACACAACTGTAGGAGGCATTGGAGTCAACATGGGCCAGCTTCCCTGTGGAACGCTTTTGACACCTTGAGGTCAAATTGAGGCTGTTCTGAGGGCAAAAGGGGGTGCAAATCAATATTAGGAAGGTGTTCTACTCCTTTTCTCTCAAACTCAGGTTCATTCTAAAATACAAAGGAGAGAAAGGTATTTAGAGGGGATATTAGAAACTAGAAGTTCATTTGAGATGTATCGTTTTTACTATGTCTGGGGTTTTTCAAGCAGTGCGTGACAGGTCTTGTGAAGAGATGGCAAATGCTAGTTTTACATTGATTTAGGAATATTGCTTATTACTTCAATAGCTACACCTGACCCTCTTGGCTCCATTCCCTTCCAGTCCAATTTTAGTCCTTCCACCTCAGCCTTAACACTGGAGTAGTTTACTCCTGCACTCTGACCCATAGTGAAATCTAACCAAGCCTAGCATTCACTATAACGGAGAATGCCTGCTGAGAATTCATATTCCGGGAAAACAGAAAATAATATATTCTCCATTTATACGACCTTGGCAAACAGGCATTGTTTTTCTGTTACCCGTCCACAGAAATGTGAATAATCCAAGTTTGCGAGTTGCAACAACAAACTAAGCGATATCATTTGTATGCCCCCCTTCGAAGAGTTATCTTTACACTCTTCCAAAGCCTTTCTAACCCCACTTTACCGCATTACAACCATACAATCACTCAAAACACCCCCGTTCCCCTTTCACTAGGCCTGCGACCACACAGTAGTATTGCTTTCCATTGCATTGCTCCCCCGGGAACAGTGAAAGTAGACGTGTGTATGCCAAGAAAGTTCCGCTTTTAAAAACAAAGGGGAAAAGGTTAACGCTCACAAATTGAGCTATTCAACATCAGGCTTCCCTTTCCTACCTCTCTTTATTACAAATATCTGTCACAGACTACACACACGCACGTACACAGGCAAACACACACACACACATGCACACACGCAAACACACAAAAATGAATGAATGCATGGACACACACAATTAGACATGTATTGCATAACTCCGCGAACACACACACACACAAACACACACACATTCTCTCTCTCTTCCTTTCACTTTGGACATGGTTAAAGGATAGATGAGAGTCAGGAGTTGCGGATTGGAATCCCTGTTTGTAGAGAGATTATATTAAATCTCCTTTAGTTTTCTCTACAGTATCTGATATCACACGTATCTTGACATAGTGTGGTTGGATGCTTTTGTTTGGACCCTTTTAATGAATCCCTCATACAGAACTGAGACCCCCGTTTATTTTTGAAATCCTTCTAAAATATTTGCTTTGCTTGGCACCTCACATTCTATCAATGCTTCTGAGGAGCCTGTCTGTGCTGCCTAGGTCCCTTGATTTGGAAAAGTGCTGGGTTTTGCCTACCTCGTTAAGTGCCTGTGTTCCCTCCCCGCCGATCGAGGGATATGAGAGAAGAGGACAAGGAATAGAAAGCCCTTTGCTCATTTTGTCTACCTGCCATCCCCAGAGCTATAAATAACATTATATTTCCACATCACTGAGAGATGGAGAACACAGATGGGTTGTGATGATGAAAGAATTTGTTCCTTACAATTCTCTTAACCAGTTTAAGAATAGCATGACAATAATAGTGCAATACTGTAGTTCTTGAGAGTTCACAATATTAATAGTGCAGTAGTGCAGTAGAGCATAACAGTTGGTTTGTCACCTTTGCACTCACCCACTGCAGTAAATTAGGTAACATATTTCCTGCTACTGAAATGGTTCTGAAACTAACTGAGAGCCGTGCCCAAACATTCAGTAAACACTCTACCCCACCCACACCTACAAGGGATGGCCCCTTATTCTATACGGTGAGACTTAGCTAAGGCCAGGGTATCAGAGCAGTAGAGGATTGGGACTGAATGAGCAAAGAGTTAATTGCATGATCCGACCTCCAACAATATGCCATTGTGCTCCCTGTCAAAAGCAGTATGGCCGTCCAAATGTAGTGCTTTAAGTGAGAGGTGTCTCTTATTACACCCATAACGACCTCAGACAGCCAGCGTCTCTGGGAGAGTAATGTCAACCTAAGCTGTGGCAAGCTCTCCCATTGTTCTCCACAGTGTGTTTATGGCTTGGTGTCTGATATATGATAATCAATAAGTAAGAGGAGTAATAATTACAAGGCCCACACGTTGGATCGTCTGATTACTGATGGCGGGTTTGTTTGAGGCTAGTTATTATAAAGACATACAAAAACCTGGCAATGGCAAGCTGTGTTATATTGCAATGTTGGAAAAGGGGGAGTGCGTGTGTGTGTGTGTGGGTTGGGGTAGTGTGTGTGTGTGTGTGTGTGTGGGTTGGGGTAGTGTGTGTGTGTGTGTGTGTGTGTGTGTGTGCGTGTGTGTATGAGGGACTAGAATTAACCTCAACATTTGTACTTTCTTCCAAGAAGTGGGAAATCAATTCTCTGGTTAGGTGACACCCCCCACCTCGCTCATGTTTCCCTGCTTGATACGTCATTCCAGTTACTGTGCCTTTCTAATGGGTTCCATGGACCTAGTATTTCAAATGGACTCACAACTGTTCTACTGTGTGCGCTTTACCCCCTGAGAAGCTATATCTAGATAAGTATTTTTTTGTTAAGCCTTTTTGACTCTTAGGCCCTCTCACTTTGCCTCATGGCTTTGAAACCTGGGCTTTTTAGAAGGGCTAACACGTGAATGCATAAGCTAAACAATGACGTGAAAGAACTGTGAAGTATCATACTAGATTTACCAAAAGCATCATGCTGATGTGGAGCAAGATAACATCTCTGTGTCTGGAATGCACTTCCTCTCTGGCTAGATGAGTATCAAGCCCCAATTTGAAATTGAAGGCAAGGTGACAGCATATTTACCAACTGCCAAATCTGATACAGCACCACATTATAACACCAGGGGTTACATGGTTTTATTGCCTACCTTCACCACCATTTGTCAGAAAAGAAAGCAAAATAGTAAAAGCTTTCTTCCCTCTCTCTCGATTAAGAGGAGTTCAAAGACAATCCAGGCTTGGACATTGCCTTTGATGCAGAAAAAGCACTGCTGCAATGGACTAACAATGAAAATGCATTCATTCACATCTAAAATGACTTCTTGGTGAGATCTTTTTCAAATATATGCGGCTGATTTCAGGAAACATTTTCATAAACTCAAGTGTTGGTGAAGCTGCCTATTTAAATATTTGATGCATTTTATACATATCTTTCATTTAGCCTTGAAAGCTCAAACATCTTAGATTTAGCATAATGTGTCGGAGGTGCACCTAGTTCATGGGCCTAATGTGCACCTAGTTTTTGAACATGTCTGATATTATTGCCAAGACCATGACGTATTATGCTGTGTGTCACTGTCATATTATACGCTGTTGGATCATACTACAAATACCTAGGTGTCTGGTTAGACTGTAAACTCTCCTTCCAGACTCACATTAAGAATATCCAATCCAAAGTTAAATCTAGAATCGGCTTCCTATTTCGCAACAAAGCCTCCTTCACTCATGCTGCCAAACATGCCCTCGTAAAACTGACTATCCTACCGATCCTTGACTTCGGCGATGTCATTTACAAAATAGCCTCCAACACTCTACTCAGCAAATTGGATGTAGTCTATCACAGTGCCATCCGTTTTGTCTCCAAAGCCCCATACACTACCCACCACTGTGACCTGTACGCTCTTGTTGGCTGGTCCTCACTACATATTCGTCGTCAAACCCACTGGCTCCAGGCCATCTATAAATCACTGCTAGGCAAATCCCTGCCTTATCTTAGCTCATTGGTCACCATAGCAGCACCCACCTGTAATCTGCGCTCCAGCAGGTATATCTCACTGGTCATCCCCAAAGCCAACACCTCCTTTGGCCGCCATTCCTTCCAGTTCTCTGCTGCCAATGACTGGAACGAATTGCAAAAATCTCTGAAGCTGGAGACTCTTATCTCCCTCACTAACTTTAAGCATCAGTTGTCAGAGCACCTTACCGATCACTGCACCTGTACACAGCCCATCTGAAATTAGCCCACCCAACTACCTCATCCCTATATTGTTATTTATTTTGCTCTTTTGCACCCCAGTATCTCTATTTGCACATAATCTCTTGCACATCTAGCATTCCAGTGCTAATACTAATTGTAATTATTTTGCACTATAGCCTATTTATTGCCTTACCTCCATAACTTGCTACATTTGCACACACTGTATATATCTTTTCTGTTGTATTTTTTGACTTTGTTTTTTTACCCCATACGTAACTCTGTGTTGTTGTTTTTATCGCACTGCTTTGCTTTATCTTGGCCAGGTCGCAGTTGTAAATGAGAACTTGTTCTCAACTGGCTTACCTGGTTAAATAAAGGTTAAATAAAATAAAAAATTAAATAAATACTGTCTCTTTGATATTTTCTGGTCTCTCTTTGACCTTTCCCAAGATAGCCTCGTCAATGGGATTTTGTGCATGAGTAGAGTCAGCTATATCACAGTGAATGGCGCAGTGGTCTAAGGCACTGCATCGCAGTGCTAACTGTGCCACTAGAGATCCTGGTTCGAATCCACGCTCTGTCGCAGCCGGCCGCGACCGGGAGACTCATGGGCGGCGCACAATTGGCCCAGCGTCGTCCAGGGTAGGGGAGGGAATGGCCGGCAGGGATGTAGCTCATTTGATAGAGCATGGTGTTTGCAACGCCAGGGTTGTGGGTTTGATTCCCACGGGGGGCCAGTATAAAAAATATATATGTATTCACTAACTGTAAGTCGCTCTGGATAAGAGCGTCTGCTAAATGACTAAAATGTAAATGTAAATGAATGAAAAGATCAAACACTTATTTGAGCTGTCAAAGGGGACAATTGTAGCTTACCATTCAGCCACTAGATGGTAACAATAGTCTTTTACCTAGGCACAATCACTGGCCACATAACTTCTGCCATGTTAGTGATACCAAAGAGAATAATATACATTGTGATACTGTATGATAAATAGTGACCATTTCACTACTCACTTAAACCATTGCAGAAGCAGAAGATTTGTAGCCTATCATAAGATGCCTTATAAACTATTTGGACAGAATGGGACATAGCCTATTGTAAAAAGAAAACAGTAGCCTAAGGATCATGATCACTAGGTTAAATTATAAGATTAACATTTATCCAAACCTCACTCACCACTTTCAAATTCCCAAATAAAAAAATGTGGAATCAATTTAGTTGTGCATGCGCTTAAAGACGCTTCTCAGGTCAGTGGGCGGTGCGAGATGAAAGCGTCGTGTCATGGAAATGCCCACCCTCGCACTGGGTAAGAGCCGTAGATAGAAGAGAAAGTTCAGTGTTCTCAAACGATGGATGGAGTGCGGTTGTCGGAGGTAGAGTGAAATATATCTACTGCTGCAAACAGATGCACGGATTCAGCTTTAAACAGTTTTTATTCAAAACTAAGAAGTCAAGGATAAGGAGTAAACACTTTCTGTAATGAACGTTATTTGAGCTCACCACCGTTATTTTCTAATTTCATTGCGAACTTCATTTTCAAGATTGAACTCTGCCTTGCTCGAATTGGCTCGGAGTCTTCCCTTCTAAGAACATTTAAACATCTAATTCCGGGGAAGCTTTATATAAAAAAATATATTATAGACTAGTGTTTACTTACTGTAATTATTTGTGTTATATTTTACCTGCATTTGCGTTGTGTATCAGCAGGAAATGAATTTGTAACAACGGATTTATAACGCTACTTTTTGGGACTGTGCTTACAATGGTAAAATAATATGGAAATATCATTTTTGGTCTGAACAAATACAACTATTTCTTACACTAAACATATGACTGAAAATAAGCATGGAGGGGTCTCCTTTGAAGATACTGATTTCTCTCTGGTGTCAGCTAGTGGTTGCTGCCTACAGTGTGGAGCTAGGAACATACGACCTGGAACGAGGCAGACCAGCCAAATGTGAACCCATAGTAATTCCCATGTGCCAGGGCATTGGCTACAACATGACCAGAATGCCCAATTTTATGGACCATGAAAACCAAAAGGAGGCTTCCATCAAGCTGAATGAGTTTGCACCTCTATTGGATTACGGCTGTGATGTGCACCTTCGTTTCTTTCTCTGCTCCCTCTACGCCCCGATGTGCACTGATAAAGTGTCTACCTCCATCCCAGCCTGCAGGCCCATGTGTGAGCAGGTCAGGCAGAAGTGCTCTCCCATTATGGAGAAGTTCAACTACGCATGGCCTGACTCGCTGGATTGCTCCAGGCTCCCGACCAGGAATGACCCCAACGCGCTGTGCATGGAGGCTCCAGAGAACGACGTCAAGACGGAGAGCAAGAAGGGAGAGGACTTGCATTTTGTTCCCCCTCGGCCCAGGCAACCGGGTAGCAGTAACGGGCGCTCCACAGGCAGTCTGGGTTCCTGCGAGAACCCAGAGAAGTTCCATTACGTGGAGAAGAGCCAGTCGTGTGCTTCCCGCTGCTCCTCTACAGTGGACGTGTTCTGGTCCAGACGGGACAAGGACTTTGCCTTCATCTGGATGACGGTGTGGTCAACGCTCTGTTTTGTCTCCACGGCCTTCACCGTTCTCACCTTCCTCCTGGACCCCCACCGCTTCCAGTACCCCGAGCGGCCCATCATCTTCCTCTCCATGTGCTACAACGTCTACTCTGTGGCCTTCATCATCCGCTCGGTGGCCGGGGCCGAGAACATCGCCTGCGACCGGGAGAATGGCGAGCTCTACATCATCCAGGAGGGGCTGGAGTCCACAGGCTGCACCATCGTCTTCCTCATCCTCTACTACTTCGGTATGGCCTCGTCCATCTGGTGGGTCATCCTCACCCTCACCTGGTTTCTGGCCGCTGGCAAGAAGTGGGGCCACGAGGCCATCGAGGCCCACAGCAACTACTTCCACATGGCCGCCTGGGGCATCCCAGCTCTGAAGACCATCGTCATCCTCACCATGAGGAAGGTAGCAGGGGATGAGCTGACGGGTCTGTGCTACGTGGGCAGCATGGACTCTGGCGCGCTCACCGCCTTTGTGCTCATCCCTCTCTCCTGCTACCTGGTCATTGGCACGTCCTTCGTCCTCACCGGCTTTGTGGCTCTATTCCACATCCGCAAGGTGATGAAAACCGAAGGCACCAACACAGAGAAGCTGGAGAAGCTCATGGTGAAGATCGGCATCTACTCCATCTTGTACACGGTGCCCGCCACCTGCGTCATCATCTGCTACTTCTACGAGAGGCTCAACATGGACTACTGGAAGTTCAGGGGTCTGGAGGGCAAGTGCGGGTCGTTCCCCGGGCGCCGGAACAAGGACTGCTCCCTGGAGGCGTCGGTGCCCACCGTGGCAGTGTTCATGCTGAAGATCTTCATGTCTCTGGTGGTGGGCATCACCAGTGGTGTGTGGGTGTGGAGCTCCAAGACCCTGCAGACCTGGCAGGGCCTGTGCAGCAGGAAGCTGGCATCAGACAGGACTAGCAGGAAGCCCTGTGGCGGCGTGAGCTGCAGCAGCACACACTGTCATTACAAAGCCCCTGCCGTGGTGCTCCACATGGCCAAGACAGACCCTTACTCAGACAGCCTCACACATGTCTGACACTGACAGACAGTATATTACCAGTATGCAGTTCATTCAATGCTCTGTCTAAATGCATGAAGCTTCTGGGGTGACATTGTAGTATATGGAATAAGATTGAGAGGAAGAAGTTATAATTCAACTCTCAATTGTTGCTTTTCTGTGCATAGGGAGAAAGCATAGGCTACAGTATGGAAGCGGAAACAGCTTTCCTTATTTCAGTGTTGATGGGAAATGTTCAGTATTGCTCTTTATAGACACACAAGATGTGTGGACTGTATTACATAGACATGCTCAACTGCAATGCAGAAAAGGACTTGCATGGACATTTTAAAGGAGAGGCATTGTTCTCCCCTGAACTAGGTATAAATAACTTCATAAATATGTTTAAATGTTAAACAGTCTATTTATTGTATATATATTTAATTTAAGTTTACTTTGGTTTCTCACAAGTTTGATTGGAGTGCATCCATTAGGCTAAAGTGTAAACTCTTGAGAATCAAGGAAAATACAGTGCCTCTTATCAAGTTCTTAAGAATAATAAAATGGGGTATACATTTTTTAACTGCCTTTTAATTGTATGCTTTTGATAATGGTTTATTTACTATTATTACATTGAGTGTGAATCCTATACATGTTTCAATATGGTTTAGCTTCATTGCATTGATTGAGGAAATTATATTTAGAGCATTTTATGTTCTCTTTGATAATAATTTGGCTCTATAATAAATAAATACAATTCTCACAAAATGAGAACTTTGTTAGATTATCTATGGAATAAATCAGATGTGCAAATGAAAGGTGGCCTGATTCCTATGGTGATGCCAACATGCAAAAATCAACTGTAATCCTTTCGAGCATTTTTCTCAATACAATAGGCTACATCCTGGAAGCAACATCGACACACTATTCCTCAAAGAGAATTGGAGATGAATAGAGTGACAATCCATGATAAATAGTCTCAAGGTTTGGGTCATCATCTTGAATGAGATACTTCGTGGTTTTGGCAATGAAGCCCTTTATCTACTTCCCCAGAGTCAGATGAACTCATGGATACCATTATGTCTCTGCATCCAGTATGAAGGAAGTTAGAGGTAGTTTCGCGATCCAATGCTAACTAGTGTTAGCGCAATAACTGGAAGTCTATGGTATCTACTAGCATGCTAGCAGTTACCATAGACGTCCAGCCATTGCGCTAGCGCTAGTTAGCAATTGCGCTAACGCTTGTTAGCAACTTTCTTCAAACTGCAGGCATAGACATACAAATGGTAGGCCTATCCAAGAGTTAATCTGACTCTGGGGAAGTAGATATAGGGCTTCATTGCCAAAAATATATTTAATGGGTGTGCTAATCCTTTCCCCGAAACACTATTGTGCCCTCTCCCTCTCCTCCTCTCTGTTTGATCCACATGCAAATACACGCACTTTGATCCAGGAGGACGAATTTGAAGTAGGCCAAATAGATCTCAGCACTAGTCCAACTCTTTAGACCTAAATTGGGAGGAAATTACTTGAAGTTTTGTATTTGACCAAAAAGTTTCACAAATGTCATACTACATCCTATATATTGGTCATTGGTTGCATGGTTTTGTCTCAGTTTGAATTTGGGACATTCAAGCCTTATGTTGACAGTAGACCGTTTTCAGTAGATTACACACACACACAATTAGGGTGTCAATGTCAGTTATAAGCACACACGAATATAAGAGACCATTTGTTTCACAGCAGGCTTGCTGGGATGTACGGTGTTTGACAGAAAATGTAATTGTGTATTATGTCTGTGTAATTGTGTTCCGTGTCAGGCAACATATGGGGTGATGGCATAGATAGATGTGAGGACCAGGAGTTACATTTCACTTGTGGTGTCATTACATCATCAGACTGCTGCTCACTTTAACGTTTAGATTTTTTCAAGTTTTAAAGATGGTTGTGTTGTGTTTGGTTTTTAATTTAACCTTTGTTAGACACCATCAACTTTGTGATTACCGCAATTTAAACAAAAGCATTTACATTCAGAAGATTGTGGAGCGTCAAAACTAAAGGAATTTACTTATCACAGTCTTTGCAGAACAGAGTATTGTATTATAGTGTGTGTGTGTGTGTGTGTGTGCGCGCGCACATGTAAGGAGGAAGAGGTAGATGGGGGTTAACCTCTGTGTTTTCTTTGCTTTGCCATTGTAGACATTGTCCATTGCTTGGCAGAGAGAGCTGAAGTCTGACATTGCCAACCACAATTAACTATTAAAAATGAGTGTGTGTTTTCTTTGGAGCATGTCGCTGGGACACAGTAACTGGAGTTAAAGCCACATGCACCAGTTCACGTACAGTTGAACGAGCTGCTGGCTTCCTCTCTGGTTTACGCTCTGCGACATGACCCAGTGAGGTGAAAAACAGCAAAGAAAGCGAGTCCCACCTGTGTTTTCTGTGATTAGATAGGAACTGCAGTCTGTTTAGGACATGGGCTGAGTAAGGAAATATGGAGGTGCTTGATTTATTTGTGTGGCTGGATAGAGAAAACAAATCCCCAAAGACAACATGCAGTGATTGGAGGAACAGGGAGCATTTGCAAACGTTTGTTGTTTATAAACTTCGCTCAATGCGGCTTGTTCAATGATTGAATGCTGTCCGAACATTTTAGTGCCAGTAGCTTGGGTATTTTCTAGCTGTTCTGTTCTATCTCCAGAGGAAAAACTTGTTCAGACTCATAACACTACTGAACTTCTATGTAGATGGAAGTGAGGGGGAAGGTAGTATGGGGCTGGGCCCAGAATACCTAAAACAGGGGACCAGTCTGGATAAGAGCGTCTGCTAAATGATTAAAATGTAAATGTAAATGTTTGAGCTGTGTGTCCTGTGGGGCGCCATACCTGTGGTCAACAGTGTAAAACTGAATTTAAAATTCATCAGAGAAATCCAGTAAAAAAAAACATCCAACGTGCTGACTGCTCCGAACTCTAATTCAAAACACACACCTCTGGTAACACCTGCCCTCCACACAGACACACTCCTGAGGTCAGCACTCTATAACCTGTGCTAGCCAATCAGCACAACCCTGGAAAGAATCCCCACACCCTTTTTTTTACAGAAATGATCAATTTCAAGAGTGAGTAAGCTTGGCCTTGGTGGAAAGATTTTGCTTGGCCAAGGCACCGTGTTTTTTTCAACCACAAGGCTCAGGGGGTTAACCTGAGTTAGCATCTTTCTCTAACGGCAGTCTGTGGGACAGAACGGACTCAGTGACTGTCTCTGCACCTATCTGAAAAAGTCCAAAATTAGAGGGGACCTTGTCTATGTCTCTAGCTTTCTCTCTGTTGGGACAGACGCAAACTGGCTGAATCGATTCAGTGGCTAGCTTTGCACTTAACTGGCTAACAGTAGCTACTAAGGGTAAGTTATAACCTACATTTATTTTACATTTTAGTCATTTAGCAGACGCTCTTATCCAGAGCGACTTACAGGAGCAATTAGGGTTAAGTGCCTTGCTCAAGGGCACATCGACAGATTTTTCACCTAGTCGGCTCGGGGATTAGAACCAGCGACCTTTCGGTTACTGGCACAACGCTCTCACCCACTAAGCTACCTGCCGCCCCTACTCATTTTTGTTTTGTTTTTACATACTGGTAACCAGAGTCGTTCAAGGTAATTCGGGACATGGGTGACTAGTTAAGGTTAGCTTGGCTCTGTGTGTTTCGTGCCGTGGGAGGAGGGGTTGGTTCGTTGGCAGAGAGCAATGGCTAGCTAGTATGCTAACTATTCTAGATAACTAACTGGCTGAATAAGTTGACGACGTACTCACTCAAACTGTCAAAACTAACCCAAAACTTTACATGTTAGACACGGACACAAATGATCTGTTTGGCATGTTAACACGCTGGTGGTTTGTTGTAACTGAGTATTGGTGCTAAACTGTGTTATTGGAGGCTGGCATGCTAGTTGGCTATGGCGTCATAGGATTCGGTGCCCTGGGCGGTTTTCACGGAAGAATACTGTACCAAGTTAGCTAGCTGAATAAACTAAGTTAGAGTCTATTCCTATAAAACATTGAACTGCTGTAGTTTACAACAATTATAATTTCTATAGTGGAAGTTGGGAGAGTTATATTTGAGTGTTTCAGTGAAACGTAAGTGAGGGAGGCCCCGCTCTCTCGCTTTCCCAGATGTTTAGTTCATTTCATTCCTATCTCCTTTGCATTATTGGAGCCTTTTTCTGTAGCCTGTCAACTATGTGTCTGTCTATCCCTGTTCTCTCCTCTCTGCACAGGCCATACAAACGCTTCACAACCCGTGGCTGCTGCCACTCTAATCTGGTGGTCCCTGCGCGCACGACCCACGTGGAGTTCCAGGTCTCCGGCAGCCCCTGGAACTGCCGTTCTGCGGCCAACAAGGCAGAGTTCATCTCAGCCTATGCTACCCTCCAGTCCCTCAACTTCTTGGTGCTGACGGAAACATGGATTACCACAGAAAACACTGCTACTCCTACTGCTCTTTCCTCGTCTGACCATGTGTTCTCGCATACCCCGAGAGCATCTGGTCAGCGTGGCGGTGGGACAGGAATCCTCATCTCTCCCAAGTGAACATTCTCTCTTTTTCCCCTGACCCATCTGTCTATCTCCTCATTTTAATTCCATGCTGTCACAGTCACTAGCCCATTCAAGCTCAACATCCTTGTCATTTATCGCCCTCCAGGTTCCCTTGGAGAGTTCATCAATGAGCTTGACGCCTTGATAAGTTCCTTTCCTGAGGATGGCTCACCCCTCACAGTTCAGGGTGACTTTAACCTCCCTACGTCTGCCTTTGACTAATTTCTCTCTGCCTCCTTCTTTCCACTCCTTTCCACTTTTGACCTCACCCTCTCTCCGTCCCCCCCTACTCACAAGGCAGGCAATACGCTTGACCTCATCTTTACTAGATGCTGTTCTTCTACTAATCTCACTGTAACTCCCCTCCAAGTCTCTGACCACTACTTTGTATCCTTTTCTCTCTCACTCTCCTCCAACACTACTCACTCTGCCCCTACTCAGATGGTAATGTGCCGTCGCAACCTTCGCTCTCTCTCTCCCGCTACTCTCTCCTCTTCCATCCTATCATCTCTTCCCTCTGCTAAATCCTTCTCCCTCCGATCTCCTGATTCTGCCTCCTCAACCCTCCTCTCCTCCCTTTCTGCATCTTTTGACTCTCTATGTCCCCTATCCTCCCGGCCGGCTCGGTCCTCCCCTCCTGCTCTGTGGCTTGACGACTCATTGCGAGCTCACAGAAGAGGGCTCTGGGCAGCCGAGCGGAAATAGAGGAAAACTAGACTCCCTGCGAACCTGTCATCTTTTCACTCCCTCCTCTCTACATTCTCTTCCTCTGTTTCCGCTGCTAAAGCCACTTTCTACCACTCTAAATTTCAAGCCTCTGCCTCTAACCCTAGGAAGCTCTTTGCCACCTTCTCCTCCCTGCTGAATCCTCCTCCTCCTCCCCCTCCCTCCTCCCTCTCTGTGGATGACTTCGTCAACCATTTTGAAAAGGAGGTTGACGACATCCGATCCTCATTTATTAAGTCAAATGACACCGCTGGTCCTGCTCACACTGCCCTACCCTATGCTTTGACTTCTTTCTCCCCTCTCTCTCCAGATGAACTCTTGCGACTTGTGACGGCCGGCCGCCCAACAACCTGCCCGCTTGACCCTATCCCCTCCTCTCTTCTCCAGACCATTTCCGGAGACCTTCTCCCTTACCTCACCTCGCTCATCAACTCATCCTTGACCGCTGGCCATGTCCCTTCCATCTTCAAGAGAGCGAGAGTTGCACCCCTCCTCAAAAAACCTTCACTCGATCCTTCCGATGTCAACAACTACAGTCCAGTATCCCTTCTTTATTTTCTCTCCAAAACTCTTGATCCAAACCAGTCAGGTTTCAAGACTGGTCATTCAACTGAGACTGCTCTTCTTTGTGTCACGGAGGCTCTCCGCACTGCTAAAGCTAACTCTCTCTCCTCTGCTCTTATCCTTCTAGACCTATCCGCTGCCTTTGATACTGTGAACCATCAGATCCTCCTCTCCACCCTCTCCAAGTTGGGCATCTCCAGCGCTGCTCACTCTTGGATTGCGTCCTACCTGACAGGTCGCTCCTACCAGGTGGCGTGGCGAGAATCTGTCTCCGCATCACGTGCTCTCACCACTGGTGTCCCCCAGGGCTCAGTTCTAGGCCCTCTCCTATTCTCTCTATACACCAAGTCACTTGGCTCTGTCATATTCTCACATGGTCCCTCCTATCATTGCTACGCAGACAACACACAATTAATTTTCTCCTTTCCCCCTTCTGATAACCAGGTGGCTAATCGCATCTCTGCATGTCTGGCAGACATATCAGTGTGGATGTCGGATCACCACCTCAAGCTGAACCTTGGCAAGACGGAGCTGCTCTTCCTCCCGGGGAAGGACTGCCCGCTCCATGATCTCGCCATCACGGTTGACAACTCCATTGTGTCCTCCTCCCAGAGTGCAAGGAACCTTGGCGTGACCCTGGACAACACCCTGTCGTTCTCCGCTAACATCAAAGCTGTGACCCGATCCTGCAGGTTCATGCTCTACAACATTCGCAGAGTACGACCCTACCTTACACAGAAAGCGGCACAGGTCCTAATCCAGGCACTTGTCATCTCCCGTCTGGATTACTGCAACTCGCTGTTGGCTGGGCTCCCTGCCTGTGCCAATTAAACCCTTACAACTTATCCAGAACGCTGCAGCCCGTCTGGTGTTCAACCTTCCCAAGTTCTCTCATGTCACCCCGCTCCTCCGCACACTCCACTGGCTTCCAGTTGAGGCTCGCATCTACTACAAGACCATGGTGCTTGCCTATGGAGCTGTGAGGGGAACGGCACCTCCTTACCTTCAGGCTCTGATCAGGTCCTACACCCAAACGAGGGCACTACGTTCATCCACCTCTGGCCTGCTAGCTCCCCTACCTCTACGGAAGCACAGTTCCCGCTCAGCCCAGTCAAAGCTATTCGCTGCTCTGGCACCCCAATGGTGGAACAAGCTCCCCCACGACGCCAGGACAGCGGAGTCACTGACCACCTTCCGGAGACACTTGAAACCCTACCTCTTTAAGGAATACCTGGAATAGTATAAAAGTAATCCTTCTTCCCCCACCCCCCATAAAAAATAAAAATAAAAAGTTGAATGCACCAATTTGAATGCACCAATTTCTGGATAAGAGTGTCTGCTAAATGCTGTAAATGTAAATGTAGCTACTCTCTGGAACGCTACAGTGTATTGACTCAGAAACATGGTATAGGGATCTGTGTCTGGTTTGTTTTTGTGTGGGAGGAGGTTGATTTATCACACAGTGGAGTATTTCATTAACTGTTTATGCTGGGTGAATAAGATTTATTTTCAAGGTGGGTTTATTGAAAGTTAAGGGACTACTGAGCTGACAGTGTTTATGTGATTGTCTGGGCGGTCAGTGTGAATAGAAATCCGCCTGTCTGGTCATGCGTCAGATTAGAGAGGCGATCGTTATGGCACCGAAGCCCATCCCTCCTTGCCCTAAACCGCTGCCTACCCCTGGGGGGGAGAAAAGAAAGCATCCTTCATTACCCTGCTGCTGTTCCCTCCTCTGCCCTCCCCCACTCCCCCTCAGCACTATCCCTTTCCTTGGCCGTTTTGATGTGTAAATGAGTGCATTGAAAACCTGCAGGCCCCAAAGAGATGCTTTCCATGAAAATGCATCAGTCTGAGCACAGCAGAGTTCACACAGCTCAGACCCTTCACTACTGGCCTCCCACTGGGCTCCCAGTCTGCTAGTTCAACACAGTCTCTCTAGCTCTCTCTCACCAACACACATTCACTAACCAGCACACACACACACACACACACACAGTTGTAACTATTTAATACACATACAAAAACATAAACATTTTCATATACTGTATACAGTACATACAACGTCCAACAAAATCCAATCCTAAACTTCTGATAAAGAGAATAGTGTGAAAGAAGAACCTTACTGTAGCCTGGGTTGAAAAAATAGCATAATTTCAGAGACCAAGCCATATCTCAGACTGCCCAGCTTAATCTTTTATTTTTATTGGCCAGTCTGAGATATGGCTTTTTCTTTGCAACTCTGCCTAGAAGGTCAGCATCCCGGAATCGCCTCTTCACTGTTGATGTTGAGACTTGCGGGTACTATTTAATGAAGCTGCCAGTTGAGGACCTGTGAGGCATCTGTTTCTCAAACTAGACACTCTAATGTGTGGCAAACTAGACACTCCCACTCCTCTTTCTATTCTGGTTAGAGCCAGTTTGCGCTGTTCTGTGAAGGGAGTAGTACACAGCGTTGTACGAGATCTTCAGTTTCTAGGCAATTTCTCGCATGGAATAGCCTTCATTTCTCAGAACAAGAATAGACTGACGAGTTTCAGAAGAAAGTTATTTGTTTCTGGCTATTTTGAACCTGTAATCGAACCCACAATTGCTGATTCTCCAGATACTCAACTAGTCTCAAGAAGGACAGTTTTATTGATTCTTTAATCAGCACAACAGTTTTCAGCTGTGCTAACATAATTGCAAAAGGGTTTTCTAATGATCAATTAGCCTTTTAAAATGATAAACTTGGATTAGCAAATACAACGTGCCATTGGAACACAGGACTGATGGTTGCTGATAATGGGCCTCTGTACGCCTATGTAGATATTCCATTAAAAATCAGCAGTTTCCAGCTACAATAGCCATTTACAACATTACCAATGTCTACACTGTATTTCTGATTAATTTGATGATATTTTAATGGACAGAAAAATGGCTATTTCTAAGTGACCCCAAACTAACAAGGACATTTCTAAGTGACCCCAAACGTTTGAACGGTAGTGTATGTCTTTACAATATGATGCTGTTTTTCCAACAACACGATAGGTATGAACAATCATAACTCATTATAATGTAATGTCTTCTTTACACATCTGAAAGCCCTGATATCTTCACATTGTGAGAAGCCTCAATCTCAACCATCATCTCTGATCCTCATTCCTGTCATCCCAATCATCAACACGTGAGACATGCATACCAATGGAACAGTCAAATTTGATGTCAATATGAGAAATTAACTCTAGAGCCGATAAGGATCAGTACAAAGAGCATACAGGAACATTTACCACATATAGCAGTTTAGTTGGATTCGGAACAGACAACTCCATTATTGTAATTAGTTGGAATTTTCCAGACAGACAACTCCATTATTGTAATTAGTTCGAATTTTCCAGTTTTCCAGTTTTATTTTTTGCATGTTTTTTTTCACAGTCTTTGATCAATAAATCCGAGACAGAACTCTAAAAGCATCTCATCCTTTTTTCTCCTGCCTCTGGACTGGTGGATGAGTCAGAGAAGAGAGGGAGGTTCCGCCTCTCTTGCTGTGAAGCCGCTAATAAGCTAACAGCATTGCTGGGATCATAATCGTCTTTGCCGTCTTCTCAGATACATTGATTTCATTGCATTTTCATTTCATTGCATGTTCATTTCATTTCAGTGTTGCTTATACTCATCCTCTATTTAGATTTAAACTCATCCTTTGATATGACCCGGGGTGCAGTGACTCGGGGTGGAGGCTAGCAATGGCAAGCATTTGTTTGAGGGTAAAAAAATAATTTTGCCCCTTTCATCGTGTTGTTGTGTTGCGCCATAGATCAGAGGCTTGGGATTATGTAGGTCAGGCGTTTGAGAGAGAGAGAGCACCCCTTTTGTAGCTGCCATTTTGAATCGGTTGCTAGGCAGCACCCCTCTCTAATTGCCAGTACCATAGTCTCCTTTGAGAGGAGATAAAGAGAGCAGGAACTACAAAAGACAACAAAATCAACAACAGCAACAAAGAACACAAAACCATACTGCATTACGATTTGCTTTATAGAAACACTGAAAAGGAGAAGGGAAGTGTAAAGGACAGGATGTGAGTCTGAGTCTTCACCCTGCATACCTCTCTCCACTACCCTGCTTTGTATGTCTGCCTGCACTTTACGCCTCTCTCTGTTTGTCCCCATTACTTTCAAATGCGACAACACAACCCCGTCTGTCACACTAACTGACTCTTACCTCCTAATCCCAGGAAACAACATGACACACCATTTCAAAATGGCTGGCAGGTGTGTGTTGACAGGTGGGTGAAGAGGAGGAGAGCTGCTTGCATCTCTGTTGGCTGGCAAGTGTGGCTGTCACACTGTTACCTTGTCCTAAAATGTGCTCATGTCACGCTCAGCCATCAAAGGCTGGCCCCACGGGTCTGTGTTCCTCTTAGAAAGCCAGCCCAGAACAGCTTTCCTCCTCTCCCAAGGGTAGACTAAAATCTTCCATTTTTTTCTTTATTTTCTTTATTTAACTAGGCAAGTCAGTTAAGAACAAATTCTTATTTACAATGACGGCCTACATTGGCCAAACCCGGACCAATTGTGCGCTGCCCTATGGGACTCCCAATCACGGCCGGTTGTGATACAACCTGGAATCAAACCAGGGGGTCTGTGGTGACGCCTCAAGCACTGAGATGCAGTGCCTTAGACCGCTGCGCCACTCGGGAGCCCAAGTTCCTCTCCCTTTGAATTCACTCCACACTTTGATTTGAACTTTTTTAATCTCTGAGCGTTGTTTCATATTTATGGACTCCAAGGAACATTATTTTAGTCAGAGCATTTTCAGAACCACCTGAAATACCACCTTAGAACTAAGGTCTAAATTTTTACATATTTTGTGAGGTTGCCTTGGCACGCTGACCCAGCAGTGTCGCTAACAAACCAGAAAGAACAATGCATTGCAATTGAGTGACTGAGATGAATGAACTTAGGGGTACTGAAGGGTTTTCAGCAGTGGTGTTGATGTTCAGCATAGCAGAGGTGTGTGTTGGTTGATTGGGATCTCCCAATGGGGCACACACACAGAGGAGTGATTTTGCCCACTAGACCTGGAGGCCTATAGACCCATTGTGTTCTCTGGCCCATTGTGAAGCGGCTGGTAGCTTTATAGAGGGGTGTAATGAGAGCGACCTCCCCCACCTCAACAATACCAACCCCAACCCCCCAACACAGGGAGGGCAGAATGGGGACTGGGGAGGTGGGGGGCCTACTTAATTAAGCACACCCCCAGGTGGAAGGAAGGAGTAACGGGATGGTGGGGGGGGGGGGCCTTATTGTCGCCCCTCTGTACCAATCTAACCAACCAGTGGAGTATGACTGTTCCACTAGACATGCTCTGCGTTATGTTCTCTGTTCCATGCCACTACCAGTAAACACCCTATACACAGCTGAAGTCGGAAGTTTAAATACACCTTAGCCAAATACATTTAAACTCAGTTTTTCACAATTCCTGACATTTAATCCTAGTAAAAATTCCCTGTCTTAGGTCAGTTAGGATCATCACTTTATTTTACATTTACAATTTAGTCATTTAGCAGACGCTCTTATCCAGAGCGACTTACAGTTAGTGAGTGCATACATTTTCATACTTTTTTTAAGAATATGAAATGTCCGAATAATACATTTACATTACATTTTAGTCATTTAGCAGACGCTCTTATCCAGAGCGACTTACAGTTAGTGAGTGTATACATTTTTCATACTGGCCCCCCGTGGGAAACGAACCCACAACCCTGGCGTTGCAAGCGCCATGCTCTACCAACTGAGCTACAGGGGACCTAGACCTGGAGGTAATAGTAGAGAGAATTATTTATTTAAGCTTTTATTTATTTTACATACACTCAACTAGTATTTCGTAGCATTGCCTTTAAATTGTTTAACTTGGGTCAAACGTTTCGGGTAGCCTTCCACAAGCTTCCCACAATAATTTGGGTGAATTTTGGCCCATTCCTCCTGACAGAGCTGGTGTAACTGAGTCAGGTTTGTAGGCCTCCTTGCTCGCACACGCTTTTTCAGTTCTGCCCACAAATGTTCTATTGGATTGAGGTCAGGGCTTTGTGATGGCCACTCCAATACCTTGACTGTTGTCCTTCAGCCATTTTGCCACAACTTTGGAAGTATGCTTGGGGTCATTGTCCATTTGGAAGACCCATTTGCGACCAAGCTTTAACTTCCTGACTGATGTTTTGAGATGTTGCTTCAATATATCCACATAATATTCCTTCCTCATGATGCCATCTATATTGTGAAGTGCACCACTCCCTCCTGCAGCAAAGCACCCCCACAGCATGATGCTGCCACCCCCGTGGTTGGAATGGTGTTCTTCGGCTTGCAAGCACCCCCTTTTTCCTCCAAACATAACGATGGTCATTATGGCCAAACAGCTATATTTTTGTTTCATCAGACCAGAGGACATTTCTCTAAAAAGTACGATCTTTGTCCCCATGTGCAGTTGCAAACCGTAGTCTAGCTTTTTTATGGCGGTTTTGGAGCAGTGGCTTCTTCCTTGCTGAGCGGCCTTTCAGGTTATGTCGATATAGGACATATATTTACTGTGGATATAGATACTTTTGTACCTGTTTCCTCCAGCATCTTCACAAGGTCCTTTGCTGTTGTTCTGTGATTGATTTGCACTTTTCGCACCAAAGTACGTTCATCTCTAGGAGACAGAACGCGTCTCCTTCCAGAGCGGTATGACGACTGCGTGGTCCCATGGTGTTTATACTTCTGTACTATTGTTTGTACAGATGAACGTGGTACCTTCAGGCGTTTGGAAATTGCTCCCAAGGATGAACCAGACTTGTGGAGGTCTACAATTTCTTTTCTGAGGTCTTGGCTGATTTCTTTTGATTTTCCCATGATGTCAAGCAAAGAGGCACTGAGTTTGAAGGTAGGCCTTGAAATACATCCACAGGTACACCTCCAATTCACTCAAATGATGTCAATTAGCCTATCAGAAGCTTCTAAAACCATGACATCATTTTCTGGAATTTTCCAAGCTCTTTAAAGGCACAGTCAGCTTGGTGCATGTAAACTTCTGACCACTGGAATTGTGATACAGTGAATTATAAGTGAAATAATCTGTCTGTAAACAATTGTTGGAAAAATTACTTGCGTCATGCACAGAGTAGATGTCCTAACCGACTTGCCAAAACTATAGTTTGTTAACAAGAAATTTATGGAGTGGTTGAAAAAACGAGTTTTAATGACACCAACCTAAGTATATGTAAACTTCCGACTTCAACTGTAGGCCTACATCTTTTAGCCCAAAACCTCTCCTTAAATACCCCCAGCCATTTCACCTAGTTGGTCTATTTCACACCTGATTCAACTAATCAAGGGCTTGATGATTAGTTGAGCAGTTGAATCAGATGTGTTGGTGGTACTGAAGTAGATCAAAGTGGAACGGCTAGAGGTGCTTGAGGAGGTTTGGGAAACATTGCTTTAGCCCAACACACTGCCTCTTCCCCCTGCCAATTTACCCATCTGTGTTTCATGGGCAACGAGAACCTGAGAATTCAACAGCCCGTTTATACCTGGTGCTAACATGGGTCATTTGTCCTGATCTTGTCCACATTCTGATTGAGCCCACATTTCCAGAAATGTGTCTACACATGGTATTAAAATGTTTCTTTTATCCGTCCACTGTATCTGCATTGTGACCAGATTTCCTGGTTCCTTCCTTTATGCAAATTATTTCACAGCTATTCTTTCAGAATAATATTTATTGTAAAGACACATATTGATGTAATTAGTCAATGGTGCCACCTGTCAAGAGGGGCGGAATAATGATGATTTACTGGTTTCTCTGTCCAGATCTGTCTAAAACAATGCGTGTCTGACTACTTCCGGAGGTGGGCAGGATGATCTGATCACTGTCAGATCACAATGTGTCTTTTGATTGTCTACACCTGTCTAAAATTGTGGCCACAATCAGAATGTGGACAAGATCAGGACAAAGGACGCAATTTAGAACCAGGTATAAACGGGGCTATTGAGACAGTTCTTTAGGCAGTTCAGACATATTGGCTCAATTAAGCCCGTTCTCCGGCCAGGGGTGTTGACTTAGGCTGATCACTGCACATTAGACTGCTCAGCACTAAGAGGAACCAGCTGACTGCCTATAGGCCACAGTCAGTCATACACACACTGGACCTTTTTTGTACCGCAAATGAAGGAATGCTCGACCACCCCAAACCTAAAGAAAAATCTGTTATTGCATGAGGGTTATTCTTTATGTTAAGACGAACATGGTTCTCCATTGTGGCGTGGCGAACATTACATGCCAGCTCAATGTAGAACTGAAATCAACTGCCAGCCAATATAGGCTTTGGAAACAGTGAGGTGGTTGGTCAGTGATGATTTTGGCAGCAAGTGATGCTTGGGTGAGTTTTCGAGTCTACCTGCAGCATTTGCGATCACTAAGTTTGATACCTCAGTCTTCAATTTCTCTGTCGTCACACTTCATCCTGCGTTGGCATGAGGCATGTTGTTCTGGTAATAAAACATTTCCTGTGTATTTGGTCTGCTCTGCATCTGGCCTTGTTTACAGGCCAGAGAAGAGCCTCATTAAGGCTTACACACCGCTGGGCGGATGTGTCCATAAAGTACCTATTAGTGGCTCCAGACTGCAGGCCAGAGCCACAGTCACACTGGGCCAGCCTCTAGCTCTATTACACCATGCCAGGCCATTCAGCACCAACAGGGAACATGGCTAATATTGTTGTCCAGCTGTAGGGTGTCAGGGATAGGACTGCATTTCTATTGTTAGGTCAAGCGTGTTTGTGTGTGTGTGAGAGAGAGATTTCCGAGTGATACCCTGAGAAAGAGAGAGAGAGAGGGCACTCTGAGACAAAGCCCTCAGTGAAGCCTGTGAGATGAATTCCACAAGTGTTTTCAGTTTGAAGTGTCACAAAATGACCGAAAAGAGCTTCTGGACATCAGAACAGCGATTACTCACTGGTCAAATAATTGTTCTTTAATGAGTCGGATGAGAGGGATTTGCTCCAGACACCCGAAAGGGCCCTCATCCCCGTCATTCGCAGTAGAAAGAAAAGGAGATATAGCGGAAGGAGATTGGGGTGCTTGGTAAGGAGCTGGCGACGAGTGGCTAATCTGCCTTCGATACTATTGGCCAATTTACAATCACTTGATAATAAAGTGGACGAACTACAGGCACGCATATCCTACCAACGGGACATTAAAAACGGTAATATCACATGTTTCACCGAGTCATGGCTGAACGAAGACATGAGTAACATACAGCTGGTGGGTTATACACTGTATCAGCAGGATAGAACAGCAGCCTCTGGTAAGACAAGGGGTGGCAGTCTATGTATATTTGTAAACAACAGCTGGTGAACGATATCTAAGGAAGTCTCTAGGTTTTTCTCACCTGAGATAGAGTATCTCATGATAAGATGTAGACCACAATATCAACCAAGAGAGTTTTCTATTATATTCTTCGTAGCTGTTGTCACGGTTTCGGCCGAGGCTGCTCCTCCTCCTTGCTCGGGCAGGCTTCGGCGGTCGTCGTCTCCGGAGTACTAGCTGCCACCGTTGGATGTGTTCGATGTTCGTTTGGTTTTGTCTAGTTGTTGTGCACCTGTTCCCTGTTAGTGTGATTATGTACCCTGTGTGTGTGTAATTGTTTTCCTGTCGTTTGGTGCAGTGCTGTTTGCTAGACTCTCTTTGTTTTACCGTCGCACTATTGTTCGTGCGCAGTTCGGTTTGGGAGTATTTTACGCACTGTGGCGTATGTTTCGCCTCCGGGTTGTTTGACCCGTGTTATGATTTTGGATTTTCTAGTAAAGTCTGGATTAACTGAGCTCCTGTGTCCTGCTATTGATTCGCACCACATCCGCATCAGAGTTCGTGACAGAATTACACACCTTACATATGGAATCAGCAGGAGCAGCAGCACCTGGGTCGCTTGAGGAGCATGTCCGCGGCCAGGATGACCAGATCCGACAATTGGGGACTGCTCTGCAGGACGTCATCAACACCCTGCACCGTTTGGAGTCCAGAGGGGTACCCACACCTCCACCTACCTTACCACCACCATCGGTCCGCCCGTCCCAGGCCCGGAACCCAGTGGGATTCGGCTCTCACTCCCGAGGGCGTATGACGGTACAGCTGCCGGGTGTCAGGGGTTCCTCCTGCAGGTGGAGCTCTACCTAGCCACTGTACACCCGGTGCCCTCGGGACACGAGAGCGTTTCCGCCCTCATCTCCTGTCTCACGGGCAAGGCATTGGAATGGGCCAACGCCGAGTGGAGGAGGATAGACGCCACCACCATCTCCTACGCGGAGTTCTCCCGTCGCTTCAAAGCCGTTTTCGACCATCCACCAGAGGGCAAAGCGGCGGGGGAGCGTCTGTTCTACCTCCGACAGGGGAAGAGGAGCGCACAGGCGTTCGCACTGGAGTTCCGGACTCTAGCGGCAGATGCAGGGTGGAATGAACGGGCCCTCATCGATCATTTTCGATGTAGCCTACGGGAGGACGTTCAACGTGAGTTGGCCTGCAGGGACACCTATTTCACCTTCGACCAGTTGGTCGACATGTCCATCCGTCTGGACACCCTGCTGGCCACCCGTGGACGGTCCGAGTGGGGGCCGTCCATTCCATCCTCCAGCACCTTCGAGCCGAGTCCCATGGAGCTCGGGGGTGCTGGCGCTAGAGAAAGGAGGAGAAGGAGCCCGAGGGGGGCTGTCCCCTGCACCAACTGCGGCCGTAGAGGGCACACTGCGGCCAGGTGCTGGGGAGGGTCTCCAGGAGGAGGGGACGACAGGCCATGCACTGGGGAGACCTCCCAGGTGAGTAGACGCCCCACTTACCCAGAGCTCTCTGTTGGGCACTTTTGTATACCTGTTAGTTTCCCACAGGTTGCACCTCATTCCCAGCATAAGGCGCTAGTATATTCAGGCGCAGCTGGGAATTTTGTTGACCGGAAGTTTTGTTTAGAGTTAGGGATTCCCCTCCTGCCTGTCGACGATCCTTTTCCCGTTCATGCGTTAGATAGCCGCCCGTTGGGGTCGGGGTTGATTAGGGAAGTCACAGCGCCACTTAGGATGTGTGCGCAGGGGGGTCATGAGGAGACTATTCAGCTATATCTGATCGACTCCCCTGCGTACCCGGTGGTGCTGGGAATTCCCTGGTTAAGTACCCATAACCCTGCCATTTCATGGCAACAGAGAGCTCTTAAGGAGTGGTCTGCTCAGTGTGAGGGGCGATGTCTGGGTGTTTCCGTGGGGGCGACCTCGGTGGAAAGTCCAAACCAAGTGCCCGCATTGCACATTCCACCTGAATATGGGGATTTGGCACTGGTGTTCAGTAAGGCGAGGGCGACGCGGTTGCCTCCTCATAGACAGGGGGATTGTGCGATAGACCTCCAGGCAGGAGCAGCGCTCCCACGGAGCCACGTGTATCCTTTGTCTCAAGAGGAGAGAAAGGCTATGGAGACTTACATAGCCGAATCTTTGAGACAGGGATACATACGGCCCTCCACTTCCCCTGCGTCCTCTAGCTTCTTTTTTGTGAAGAAAAAAGATGGAGGGTTGCGCCCGTGCATTGATTAGGTGATGCAGAGGCTCTGACAGGTGTCATCATTGATGAGCTCACCAGCGCCGGACTCAGCACGGACAAAATCCTGAGTCAAGTTTATGATGGCGCATCATTCATGTCTGGCAGGCATGGTGGTGTGCAGAAATTGCTCCAAAACAAGCTGGATCGTAACATACCATATATTCACTGCTTTAATCACCAACTTCATCTGATTGTGATTCATGCCATGTCCAGTGAAGCAGCTGTCGATGATTTTTTGGAGTATGCAACATGCTGTACAACTTCATCAGGAAGCCAACCATGGCTATTCTGTACAAAGGCGATACCCTGAAACGTCTCTTGAACCAGAGATGGACTGGTCACTTGGCAACGGTCAAAGTTGTGGTGAAGAGTTTTCACGACATATCCACATTACTGACTGAGGTGGAAAACACACGAGGCCTTGGAGCAGAGGTGCGCGTCGAGGCTACGGGCTGCTTCGTGCCATTACGCAGCGCAGTTTTCTTTTCATTGCGCACCTTGTTATGAAACTGTTGTCACTTTTCGAGCCGCCTAACAGACTACTACAGGCCGAAGATATGGACTTGTTCACTGCGTTGACACTTGTGAACAGCGCTTCTGACTGCGTGAAGACGCTGCGTGAAGTTTTCTGCACTGTGGGATCTCTGCGCTCCTCCAGCATCGGCCACCGAGGCTGTGCCGGTGATCGACCCTGGTCCAAGCAAGAGAAGACGCACAATTAATAAGAACCTCTGCGGATTTGCAGTTGAAGAAACAGTTGGTCAGCCACAAAGTGACATAGATGAAAAGACTGAGTTCATGAGATTGTTTTACAGTGTTATCGATGCTGTGCAAGGAGAGATTAATGCGCGTTTTGGAGAGCGCAGTAGCGAGCTCATTGGCGCACTGGCTGCTTTGAACCCAGAGGCAGAGGATAATTTCCTGGACCCATCAAAGGTAACCCCTCTCCTGGTATTAGCTGGAACTGATGTGGTTGAATCTGAATATACTGTGGCTCGTGAGTTCCTGGTGAAGAAAATGACTGACACCCCGGTTCCCCCCGAAGATGGAAAATGGACAATAGCCAACATCCTCAGCACATTCAACTGTGCACTCCAGGCTATGCCGACTGTTCTCACAGCCTACACACTTGCCCTAACTTTAGGAGCTTCCACAGCAATGCGTCTTCTCAGAGCATCGGCGCAGTATGCTGCACAGACGCAAGGCCCGGCTGATTCAGCTTGCTTTTGAAAAGGACCTCACTCACAAGTTTAAGTCTGAGTGGAAGGATACTTTGATGAGGAGGTTCTGCTCGGAGAAACGCCGCCTCCCGCTGTACTGACAGGAGGGACTGGAGAGAGGACAGCGCTGCCTCCACTCAAAGTACCGGTAGGTTCAAAGTCTCTGTGTGTGTGTGTATATGCGTGCGTGTGTGTGTGTGTGTCTCATGGCAATGCGTATCCCTCTGTTGACTGCTTTAAAATGCAACGTTTGAGAGATGCTTCTGGTGTTACATCTAATTTGTTGTATAGTCAAGTGTTTTATGGATATTCATAACATTGCTTCTATGTAATGTGGTGTAGGCTATAGGCTACCTGGTCATATTGCTGTTGGTTATGTTTAATGTGATGATTACGTGCTGCGCAAATAGAGTATACGATTATTATAAATATACGTACTGTAGGCTAATAATAATAATTGTGCCCTGCCCTCCCATGCATTTCATATGCCCCCCTTAAGACTGAGGTCTGGCGACGGGTCTGCCCTAGCGGCCGGAGACTTTAATGCAGGGAAACTTAAATCCGTTTTACCTCATTTCTACCAGCATGTTAAATGTGCAACCAGAGGGAAAAAACTCTAGACCACCTTTACTGACGATTACAAAGTTCTCCCTCTGTTTGGAAAATCTGACCATAATTCTAACCTCCTGATTCCTGCTTACAAGTAAAAACTAAAGCAGGAAGCACCAGTGACTCGGTCAATAAAAAAGTGGTCAGATGAAGCAGATGCTAAGCTACAGGACTATTTTGCTAGCACAGACTGGAATATGTTTCGATGGCATTGAGGAGTACACCACATCAGTCACTGGCTTCATCAATAAGTGCATCGATGACGTCGTCCCCACAGTGACTGTACGTACATAGCCCAACCAGAAGCCATGGATTACAGGCAACATCCGCACTGAGCTAAAGGGTAGAGCTGCCGCTTTCAAGGAGCGGGACTCTAACCTGGAAGCTTATAAGAAATCCCGCTATGCCCTCCGACGAACCATCAAACAGGCAAAGAGTCAATACAGGACTAAGATCGAATCGTACTACACCGGCTCCGACGCTCGTCGGATGTGTCAGGGCTTGCAAACTATTACAGACTACAAAGGGAAGCACAGCCGCAAGCTGCCCAGTGACACGAGCCTACCAGACGAGCTAAATTACTTCTGTGCTCGCTTTGAGGCAAGTAACAATGAAACATGCATGAGAGCTTCAGCTGTTCCTGACGGCTGTGTGATCACGCTCTCCGTAGCCGATGTGAGCATGCGCTGACCAACTGGCAAGCGTCTTCACTGACATTTTCAACCTCTCCCTGTCTGAGTCTTTAATACCAACATGTTTCAAGAAGACCACCATAGTCCCTGTGCCCAAGAACACTAAGGTAACCTGCCTAAATGACTACCGACCCGTAGCTCTCACGTCTGTAGCCATGAAGTGCTTTGAAAGGCTGGTCATGGCTCACATCAACACCGTTATCCCAGAAACCCTAGACCCACTCCAATTTGCATACCGCCCCAACAGATCCACAGATGATGCCATCTCTATTGCGCTCCACACTGCCCTTTCACACCTGGACAAAAGGAACACCTATCTGAGAATGCTATTAATTGACTACAGCTCAGCGTTCAACACCATAGTGCCCTCAAAGCTCATCACTAAGCTAAGGACCCTGGGACTAAACACCTCCCTCTGCAACTGGATCCTCGACTCCTGAGGGGCCGCCCCCAGGTGGTAAGGGTAGGTAACAACACATCCGCCACGCTGATCCTCAACACGGGGACCCTCAGGGGTGCGTGCTCAGTCCCCTCCTGTACTCCCTGTTCACTCATGACTGCATGGCCAGGCACGACTCCAACACCATCATTAAGTTTGCCGATGACACAACAGTGGTAGGCCTGATCACCGACAACGACGAGACAGCCTATAGGGAGGAGGTCAGAGACCTGGCCGTGTGGTGCCAGGACAACAACCTCTCCCTCAACGTGATCAAGACAAAGGAGATGATTGTGGACTACAGGAAAAATAAGAGGACCGAGCACGCCCCCATTCTCATCGACGGGGCTGTAGTGGAGCAGGTTGAGAGCTTCAAGTTCCTTGGTGTCCACATCACCAACAAACTATCATGGTCCAAGCACACCAAGACAGTCGTGAAGAGGGCACAACAAAAGAAAAT
Source organism: Coregonus clupeaformis (assembly GCF_020615455.1). Classification (NCBI taxonomy): domain Eukaryota; kingdom Metazoa; phylum Chordata; class Actinopteri; order Salmoniformes; family Salmonidae; genus Coregonus; species Coregonus clupeaformis. The sequence continues at coordinate 20,645,188 of NC_059196.1, read as the reverse complement.
ATTTGGCATGGGTCCTCAGATCCTCAAAAGGTTCTACAGCTGCACCATCGAGAGCATCCTGACTGGTTGCATCACTGCCTGGTATGGCAACTGCTCGGCCTCCGACCGCAAGGCACTATAGAGGGTAGTGCGTACGGCCCAGTACATCACTGGGGCCAAGCCTCCTGCCATCCAGGACCTCTATACCAGGCGGTGTCAGAGGAAGGCCCTAAAAATGGTAAAAGACTCCAGCCTTAGTCATAGACTGTTCTCTCTGCTACCGCACGGCAAGCGGTACCTGAGCGCCAAGTCTAGGTCCAAGAGGCTTCTAAACAGCTTCTATCCCCAAGCCATAAGACTCCTGAACATCTAATCAAATGGCTACCCAGACTATTTGCATTACACCCCCCTCCCACCACCCCACTTTTACGCTGCTGCTACTCTGTTTATTATTTATGCATAGTCACTTTAATAACTCTACCTACATCTACCTACCTCTATGTACATATTACCTAAATTACTCAGTACCGGTACCCCCTGTATATAGCCTCTCTATTGTTATTTTTACTGCTGCTCTTTAATTATTTGTTACTTTTATTTCGTATTATTTTATTGTATTTTTGTGTGATTTTTTTTTTTTTGTTGTTAAAACTGCATTGTTGGTTAAGGGCTTGTAAGTAAGCATTTCACTGTAAGGACTACACCTGATGTATTCGGCATGTGACAAATAAAATTTGATTTGATTTGAAAATAGTTCCTTGGGGGGAGACAGAAGGGAAGGAGGGATTAGCAGTACTCCCTGAGCTCTCACGAGCTGCGGTCCTGCTCACACACACACACAGTGTAACCGACAGCACTTTCTAACACTCACAGAGTGTGTGACACACAACACAACCAAGCACTCCTCCAGGGGCTCTGCTACTAAAACAAACGGCCGCGGGGGAGCTGGGAACTCTGCAGCCACAGAATGCTGCAGCAGAGGTGGAAGTGATCCCCATGTTTGACACTTAACACAGGGGCCCCCCAGGGGTGTGTCCTCAGCCCTCTGTCGTTCACCCACGACTGCGTAGCTTTGCAAAACACCAACTCCATCATCAAGTTTGCTGACAACACCACGGTTGTAGGCCTGATAACCAACAACGACAAGTCAGCCAATAGGGAGGAGGTAATTGAACTGGCATTGTGGTGCCAGGACAACAACCTCTCCGTCAACTTCAGCAAAACAAAGGAGTTGATTGTTGACTTCAGGAAGCAGAGGAGGGAACATGCCCCGATCCACATAAACGGGACTGCAGTAGAGAGAGTCAGCAGTTTTAAGTTCCTCTGCGTCCACACCGAGGACTTGACATGGACCAACAACTCCACCACTCTTGTCAAGAGGGCACAACAGCGCCTCTACTTCCTAAGGCGGCTGATGAAATTTGGCATGCCACCCCAGGTCCTCTCCAAATACTACTGCTACACCATCGAGGGCGTCCTGACCGGTTGTATCACGGCCTGGTACGGGAAATGCTCCGCAAGGCCCTTCAGCAGGGGGTGAAGACAGCCCAGTACATCACTGGGACCGTGCTCCCACCCATCCAGGACATCTACTCGAAACGGTGCCTGAAGGAGGCCCGCAGCATCATCAAGGACCTGTTCACTCCCTAACCGTCGGGCAGAGAGTATCGGAGCATGAGGTCTGATACCAACAGGCTCAGAGACAGTTTCTATCTACATGCAATCAGACTGCTGAACACTTGAACTGGACTGACCACCTGCTCTGATCCTCCGCACCTTTGCACATACAGTATGTACACACACACACACATTTACATTTATGCTACACACACACACACACATCACAACTGCTGCTACCAGACTCTTATTATGATTGCTAAATACTGCACAATTTAAACACTTGCCCCCAAATCCCTCCTTCCACAAAAACACGTGTTAATATTGAACTTTAAATTGGCCTTCTGTATTATACTTATGTAAAAATGTTTATTCTATTCTACTGAGCCATTTACTTTATGTTCGTATTCTTATCTTTTATTATTTCTTATTGTTGTTGCATTGTCGAGAAGGAACCTGCACATAAGCATTTCATTGGATGCTGTATACCATGTATATCCCGTAAATACAACTAATAAAACTTGAAACTTGAAGTGAGGGGAGGCTGACGCCTGGGGTGTTTACACAGAGCAGTTAGAGAGTGGGAAATGCCACGGGAACACAATCCAATCCCCATGTTTGCCTTACCCTCGTTAATCCGACAAACGACAGCGAGCAGATTGCCTTACAGAGAAAGCTGGCACTTGGATATTTATCCGAACTAAGGCAAACATCTGGCCTGCCGGCTCCACTTTCTCTGTGAGGCAGAAATGAGGGGGCAGTGGGGTGGCGATCCGCTCGGCCAAATTTATTTTGGGTGTTAAGTTTTAATTCAAAGTGAAAGTGATGCCCGGCAGTGAGATGAGGTGTACCCTGGGTCTTTGTTTCCCCCTGGGTCCCATCTGTGTGGAGGGACAGAGGGGCGTGAAGAGAAGTTTGTGTGTGTGTGTGTGTGTGTGTGTGTGTCGTGAGGGACGGGGTACGGGGGGGTGATACACAGAAGGTGCTGATGGTGTGAAACTTCCCTCCTGGTTGTTTGTTTTCATTATCGGTCAGGCGAAGCGGAACACCTTGGGTCACAGACAATGCCCAATAACGCCCCCCTCTCCTCTCCCCCTCACTGGGAGTAGGATATCTTACTATCGTGTTAAATTGGAATTATGGCACTCCCATTCTAACCTCATGAACTGTAACTGAACATTGTACTAGGGATATCTTCACAGGAGTGAGACCTGTAATATTACTACTAATGTACCGTATTTCACTGCTTGTCCCATATTTCACTGCTTTTCCAGATCAAAGGAATCACAGGATTAAAATACTTTCAGTTTGTTTGTACTTAGTTGTAAGGTACAGCCAGTGTTTATTGTACTCTAGTCAAAGGTGTTTGAATCACCTGTCTCCCCTGTGATCACCTGGCCAAAGTGGCCCCATTGACAGATGAGGTGTGTGAAAGTGAACAGGCCCTCTGTGTTACATGGCTCAGTGAATGGTCTGAAAGATGATCTTACCTGGCCATGTCACCTTCGCGGCAGCAGCTCAGTTCAGATGGCGAACGTATCGTGTGTTACCTGGCCATGCTAACGACTTGAGAGGATTTTAATTGGCCAAGAGGCTCCATCCTAGCCCCCGCTGGCATCAGAGCCAGGAGACGTGGCATAAAACCTACATAAAGCCTAGACCTCCAGACTCGGTGGGTTCAGAGAACCAGAGTGTCTGCGCGCTGTCTGGCTGCCTCCCCTAGACAGGGCTCCTGTCGCTTGGCTGCGGAGGGCCACTCAACCTGGGCAGATATTCTTTCATCCACATCTGCTGTGTATTAGCCAGAGCCCCACCATTCAAAGGGTCCTTTATGGAGCCGTCTGCAGCCCCTCTGACTGGTTCCTATTAAAACACAAACACAAGCACACACCAGAAGGGCTCTGTTGCATATGCTCACACCTCTGAAAAATCCCTCCCTTTTCTTTTACAGGAATCTGACCTCCTGCAGGACACAACAGCTGCAGCCTGTTTTTTTATGAATCACCAGTGTTTAGTTCTGCTGTGTAGGAGGTGAGAGTCCGGGGGTGGTTATTACGCTGTTACACACTTTAATGGTTTTCTTTCTGATTGAAGTCTTCTATCTGCCAAGAGCACACTCAGGATTAGTTTAACTCAGGACTTAGCGGAACTAAATCAGCAGACAAATAAGATGAAGACTATGTTGAAGAGCAGATGTGTTTCTCATGACACGTGTACTGTCATATGAGTGAAACACAAGGAAAATGTTGTAGAACAGAAACCAGTTGACAAGTGAAGAGACTGGTCTAAAAACTGTATTGAAACTATTGTCATTTGTTTTCACACCTTAGACAGGCTTTCAATAGCAACCTGAACTGCTATTCTTATCCTGCCAATACAACAGCTGTAACATGTCTAAAAAGCCAAATTATCAAAGTGCAAGGATGTAACAAGTAAAACACCACAGCACCTCCAAGACAGGAGTGGACCACTTCTCCGTTCAACTTTTCAAATGGATACTGTAAGGGTTGGTGTGAGGTGTGACCCAGGTGCAGTGCAGGATATACAGTAGACAGTAGGCAGAGATGGTGAAACAAGGATCTTTACTGGTGTTCCCGAAGCCAAAATACAAAATAACGGACATATCACGATAAAAGAAAGGCGGAGCAAATAAGTCTCCAAAAACTGGCTGACAGCCAAAATACGAAATACTACCTAAGACTGAAACAAATAACGAAACAGGGAGAACACTTCTCAAGTACCTGTACATAGGTCTCTGATCAGACACTGAGTAGTACTGCTGGACATAGAGAAACTAACAGAGAAAACTGAGCAAGGGAACACAGGGAAGTGAGGGCATAAATACACAGGTGAACAGGTAGACACAGGTGACACCAATAGGATACTGATTAGTCCAGACTTTGAGTGAGGAGGTGCCTAAGGTTGTTGAGGATGACACCTAGTGGGTCGCTCCGGAACTGCGACCCCCCTCCTGTAACAGATTAAGCCAGTAAGCAGGCCAAGCCTGTCTGATCTGATGTGGGCTGTTTATTATCCGTCACTTTATTCCCAGTTTTATGTACATATCTACCTCAACTACCTCGTACCCCTGCACATCGATTCGGTACTGGTACCCCGTGTATATAGCCAAGTTATCATTACTAATTGTGTATTTATTCCTCGTGTTATTTTTCTATTATTTCTCTCTGTATTGTTGGGAAGGGCCCGTAAGTAAGCATTTTGCTGTTAGTCTACACCTGTTGTTTACGAAGCATGTGACAAATAAAATGTTATTCGATTTTATATAAGTGTCTATTTCCAGATCCAGCAGGGCATAAATCAGTGATGTAAATGCTGGGTGAGTTTGAACTAGTCTGGGATGAGGGAGGAAGATTTCAGAGGAGAAAAGAGACTCCCATCGGGATGATGTCCCTGTCTTTCCCCAGGAGGAAGCTCAGCCTCAGAACTTCTCTATTTCTGCATGCTGCAGTTTTTTTTTTAACATAGTTTTTTTATAATCAAAGGGAGAGGAGGACGCTCTTCTGTCGAGAAATTTGGGGTAAAGGAGTATAGAGTAGAGGGCTGTTTTGTGAATGGTGCATTAGTAATCCTCTGAGCTCACATTGAAAGGGAGAAGGGGATTTAATTGGGTGCATTGATGTTGCTGATACAGAGGTCTTGGGAGTTGGTTCGGTCTCTCGTTTTCAGGTCATTTTTGTCCTTCTGTATGGTTCTGTGGTTCTGTGGCTCAGTCTGCCTTCAGTCTGCACAGTCAGGCTGTCAGGATTTGTCTTGTCTGTTTATTTTGTTCCACAGCAAACGTTTCATCACCAGCCCTTATATGAAGATTTATACCCACCAAACCACAGCCACAAACATGTACACACAATCCCCTGTGGATTCACCTATGAAATATTTTTGTTTGCTGCTGCCAAATGCCCTCTGCACTGAGCAGGACCTTGGACAGAAGTTGTGGGTCAATATTTGCTGGGCGCCACACTGCCCCCAACACGCACAGTCCGTGGCTCGCTCGCTCCAATTGGCAGTTTGCACAAGGCATGTTGGGTCAAAGGTGACCCTGCACGTGGCGACTGTTTACTTGCCGATGGTGATATCTGCCTCTTGTTAAACCTGGGTAATGTTCATTAGGCCCCAAACGGAAGAAAACGGACTGAAAAAGGAAAGGACTACCTGGTCTTGTCTAATAAGAAACACTAAGTTTCACTTCCTGTTGCAAAACGTTTTTAAAACATTTTCAGTTGAGTGCCCTAATGAACACAACTTGCTCTGTAAAACTTTAGATTTCATGATGTCTGCAGCTTGAAGCCCTGCTAGTGTGTTTACATACTTTAAAGGTACTGTTTGCTTTAGCTTTTGCCCTGGTGACCTAATGGTGTAGTCACACTTTCAGATGGAGAATATTGTTCTGACTGTACTTTATAAGGGGGTCACATTATTGTAATGAAGATAACATTGACATCCATTCTCAGTTTAATAACACCCTATGGAGAGTGAAACCCCAACCGATACAATATCCCTACCGGGCACCTGGTCATTAGAATGTTATGCAGAGTCTGGCCACAGCAAAACATATGCTACAGGTAGGGCCTGCAGTAACACAGAAAAACTCTGGGCCCTATTCTAGTTATATAGCCTATAACATTAGAGCCTAAAGTCCTTCCTGGTGAGGTCACATCATGGTCAACCTACATAAAGGCCTAGAACCAGAGAGCTATAAGCTACAGGGTTTGTTTGCTCCATCCTCTCATTACTGGAAGATGTCTGTAGAAGACACTGGATTTAGAAAGACACTGGGTTTAGAAATGAGCATACTGTCTGTCTGAGCATACATTTCTTTTCCAAGTTTCATCTTGGCTAATTTACAAAAAACTACAGTGTATTCAGGTACAGTACATTCCATCTGAGTTTGGTCAGTTTGGCTCTGAGGAATCACAGGGCTTGACCAGACATACCAAGATGCTCAGAAGATGTGTAGAGTAGACCCACACCAGTAAGCAGACTCAAGTGTACACCGTTTGGTCTGGCTTGACCAAACAGAGTATAGTCTCTCTAGACAGACGGGTTGCCTCCTACAGTATTCTGTTGCCCTATGTCTGGGGTTTCCGAGATTAGAGTGAATTTGGCTGAAGTTATTCCATGGCTGAACCACAGTACACTGGATGAGGACTGAGGAATGCTCTTACCTTTAAGGGAGTCTTTCAGATCCACTGACACATCCCAAAGGATTTGGGGAGGTTGGACAACCCATCTTGAATATAAACAGAAGCCATGATGAGATATACCAGATACAGAACACTTGAAGTATATCAACAGTGGTCTTCATAAGCACTGGGACAGTGAGGTCAAATAATGGGTACTGGCAGTACACTCAATTTGGATTTAGTATCAATGAGGAGTACAAAATGACCTTATGTCTGGATAATTCCCTGTATGGTTAACCATTCTTGAGTCTCCAACTAGAAACTGAACCTATCACTTCCTTAACCACATTATCCAGTCCATATCTCCCCACTATCCCCCCTCTCTGCCGCAGGACCTCTCCCTCCATGCAGCAGTGGAAAGTCTGGAGCCTGTGTGCCTCGTGAGTGACTAGGGATAATTACCTGGTGCCACCTGAGAGGTCCAAGAACAACATGAGTGTCTGTAATTAAGAATGGCATGCTTCTCTGGGTGAGAGAGCGCAAGCCCGGTGAGACCAGACCAGAGAGCCCGACAGCAGACAGACTGATGAAGCCCCACGTCAGCATTCCAGCCGTACCAACGAGACAACGAAAACCCTACAAACCCCAGACACAGAGTTTCACTTGACTCGACACTTGACTTAATAGGACAGTCTTTCAGGGAAAGTCTTGTCCCCCCTCAGATGACTGGAAGCAGTTTTAATTCTGCAAGGTATCTTCAAACTAAGCATACATGTACTGGGTTGTAACCATCTTTTACAATGCATAGGACATTTATCAACATTTACATTTCAGTCATTAAGCAGACAACTTAGAATCAGTGCATTCAACCAAGGAAGGTAAACCAACCACAAAGTATAAAGACGACAGAAATAAGCAAGACACTAGAAAAGCGATACCATTGTATGATGTTTTATTAAAAAGTAAAGAAAACATACGTCAGCCTGGCTAACTCCTCCCCACTAGCAATTATTGATCAGAAGGTTTACCATTGGCAGTGATGGCTGGGGGAATACTATTTACCTCAAAACAAAGAAAAAAATAGAAGATCTAAACTTCAAATCCATATCCTTTATTGGAAAATCTTTACATGTGAGCCCCACACCTGTCCAACCAATCCCGACCCCAGTTGAGACTACTAATATAAAAAAAAAAAAGCTGTGTAAAATACTTTAGTTCCTCTGGAAAGAAAGAAAGCATTTACAACAGACAGGTATTCTACTGAGGAGGGCAGTCACTTTTGCAATTGTTTAGATTTGCTCTTCCATCTATATATTCAATGTAATTGAACAGCCAACAATGAAATCTCAATCATCTCAGATACAGGAGTTGAGTAGTACAAACAAAAACCTCAAAGCGCTTTTTAAAACTGCCCAAATTATAAGAACCAAATGAAATCAGATCGTAGGATTGATGATTCAATGACAGTGTTGGAAAACCTCCAACATACCGCATAGAACTGTACATACAGAACAGGCCATAATCAAGACATCTGCATTGTATATCACTACCTAACCTGCAGTCTGTACATAGCTACCCCAACACCACATCTGAGAATTACTACAAGGCCCTTAGCGCTCTCCAAGGTGTGATTATGATACACAGTATGGTACACACTCTAGCGAGAGGGAAGGGGTGTTTTAACACCTATCCTACAGTAGAATGTGCATGAGGTTGTTTAAGGCGATATGAACACCACAAGAGGTTCTCATGGGACCACGGCTTGCACTTTGCTGGTTAAACGTGCAGGAGTATTGCGCCACCTGGTGCTAATGGATTTGAACCTAACAACACTTCCCATGGTCCATGAACCCTCCTCCACACACAGACCACCTACCTCGGACTAGAACCCAACCAGACCTTGTATGGATGACATAAATAAAGGTGACCGCTGACAAATCTTTGTGAAGGAAGTGGCTACAGCTCACAAGTATTTCATACACTGCCTTTGAATCAAATTCAGCCAAATGTGCAACAAAACAATCACTAAACATGAAAATCCCATTTAAGTCAAACACGTTTCCATGCATTTAGAACATGGCTATGCTTGTATGTGGTTTAAAATAATAAATGCCTATAATGTCAATGAGACAGTAGACATGAAAACATAGGCCTAGTTTTACAGGGAGAGAACTACAGGGCTGAGTTTAAGGGGAATCATCTACTTAACCGGAGGACATTAAGGAGGTGAAAGGTTGGGCAACGTGGTGGACCAGGAATGAGACACTGCAGATAAACGTGTTGCTGCAACCACAACAGAGTCCTCTGTGGAGAAGGAGGAGGCTAAGATGTACTGTTGTTTTTACAATAGGTCTTTCCATTGTCAATAACACTGGAAACTGAATTGCATATGTAAAAACCTGGATTATCTGGTTCAATGCTTAGGCAGAGTGATGGCTAGGCAGTGTGCTTGTGTGTAGCCTGAAGGAAGAATTCAGACGTATATGCCAAGTGCTTTGGTGCCCTCACATGGCTGGGTTGCCCAAAGGCCAGTTGTTCAGTCACGTCAAAAAGCAAAACCAGAGAATGATGACACTGTACATCGACATAAATTAGTTATATCCTGGACAACGGTTACCAGCCCATCTCTCACAGCCCAAGCCGCACAGAAGCTAAATTACAAGTTTAAACTTGGGAGGATGACCAGAATGTTAGGTGTGGAAGGGGATAAATTCACATTAAAAAGTCTAAGAGCTCTGACAAATCCTCTCGTCTTAAATGTAAATGTCTTGGTTTGAAAAAAGTATAATATTAAATCGCATTACAAATATAAATCAGTTTCTTTTTTTACTAAAAAATATTAACATAAAACCAAAATCACAAAAAACTCCATCTGAGAAGTTGAGTACCATTTCCTCAGAATTGGGAGATGGGTTCTGTTTTCATTTAGGGGCAGAAATTTGAAAAGACAAAACAGAAAAAGCACCCTGGACTTCATTATGAGCGTTTTTGCCGCTTGGAATGTCGGTGGCTGGCCCGGTTCTCCTCGTCACTATCCCCGCCATCGCCCCCCCGCTGCCCAGTTCTCCGGTTGTCGCACTCCTCGCCATCGCTCTCCTGCTCCCGGTAGTCCCTCCGGCTGGACGTGGCCACCGCCCGCTTGCTCTTCCTCTTTGCTCCGCCTTCTTCCTCGCTCTCCTCCTCTTCCCTTCTCCTTCCTTTCCTCCTCTGCTCCACCACTGCTTTCCTGGGCCGACCCACCTTGCCTTTCGCATTCTGCATCTTCCGACCCTTCGGCGTCTCCTCCTCTTCTTCCTCCTCCTCCTCTTCATCCTCCGAGACCTGAGGGGTCCGACTGACTCTCTTCCGCTGGCGGCGGCGCAGGTAGCTGAGGCCGGGCAGCAGCTTGTGGAGCAGCTCGGTGAAGCACTGCTCCGTCTTGGCCATGCAGGAGAGCACCGAGCTGCCCGGCTGGTTGTACTCCTCTGCGTTGGAGAACACCAGCTTGACGTCCTCCAGGAAGTCCTGGGCGTGCCGGTACTGGCCCTCGCTGAACTTGGCCTGCATGGTCTGGAAGTCCATGGGGCTGGAGATGATGTCAAAGTAGTCCTCCGCCTCCTCTACTGACACCGGCTCTCTGGAGAGAGGACGGCGAGGTTAGGGGTCAGGTCTACTGTCTCAAATCTAGTTAGCTTGTTACCATTGCCATGGAATTCACATGGACACCTACATTGAACATCTAATCAACTGTCTGATATCTATATAGTTTGGGTCAATGTATGTTGTTACATTGAGATGGGACTATCTGTCCAAAGTTAGTTGTGCCAGTCAAGCCATAGTTGAAACACTTTCAGGAGGCATTTCCCAGCTTCACAAATGTTTCACTGCATGCCAGTCTAACTAAGAGACTAGTAGTGCATCAGTCTCACCTGAACGGCCAGCTGTAGCGGAATTTGACCAGTTTCTGCAGGATCTCCTCACTCCTCTCCAGCTCCAGGGCCTGCCGACGCACACCTGTCTTTGAGCTCTGACGCACCTGCAGCAAACCAAACACACCATATTAGTGTTGGGAAGGGGTCAAATGATCTGCATAGAAGCTGGCTTGCACCAGTGTGTCTTTGAGTCACCAGACCAAAGTCTTTCTAACCATGCGTGTTCTCACCATCTCGTCGATTTCTGCAGGGCTGCTAGGGGCGGCCCTCGGTTTACTGGGTTTACTGGGGGGAGAGTGCTTCTTAGAGCCACCCTTACTAGACGCCTTCGATGCTTTAGAGTGCTTGGTCTTCTTCCTTGATCTCACTGGGAAGCAGAAGAGTCTAGGTAAATACACAGACCATCAGGAAAACATTTCAGTCAGCCCCATTTGTTGTACCTGTATGAACTAAGAATAGTGATGAAGCTATAATCACAAGTAAAATGTTAACATTCAGATTCTTTTTTAAATCTCTCAATAGACATCTTAAAACAGATCTCCTCCGTTCTACTAGGTTCATCAACAAGCCCAACTTCTCAGAGGGAGGGAGCCATGTCTAGTCACGAGACCTCAAAATGCACTAAGCCGTATCCTCTCTGTTTGGTTTGCAATGTTATTGCAGTACTATAACCACCAACCACCACTCTCTTCCAAACCCAATTGTGTATGGTTACCTTACGTGCAGGCCAAAAATCACAGAGGATCACTCTGCCACATACTGTCAGCCAAGCCGGGGGTGAAAAGCCCGCCAGATCAAAAAAGGGGGGACAACACTCAGACAATGAAGGAGGAAGAGAATGGGCTCCGAATACTGCACCACATTTCTGTCATCCCCATCCCCCTCTGCACCCGTGAAATGGAAAAGTGTCCATTGTTCAAGCTGTTCAGAGTTTTCCCTGGTCTGCTGGTCAGGATAGGAGAAACTCACTTCAGAGTGTAAGGGCTTCTGGGTCAGCACTTATACCCAATTCAATAAATATACAGTGGGTATCATAGATAAGTATGAGTTGGGATTGAAATATATTTCATTGTGAATTTGTCATTGATCTACACAAAATACTCCATAATATCAAAGTGAAAATAACTAAATGTGGAAGAGGTCAAGGGGTGTGAATATACTTTCTGTAAGGTCCCTCAGTCAAGTATTACATTTCAAGCACAGATTCAACTACAAAAACCAGGGAGCATTTCAGTAGCCTCAAAGATGGGCAGTGATTGGTAGGTAAATGGGTAACAATAACAAATCAGACATTAAAATATATCTTTAAGCATGGTCAAGTTAATAATTATGCTGTGGATGATGTATTAAACCACCCAGACACAAAGATACAGTCGTCCTTCTGAACTGAGCTGAAGGACAGGAAGGAAACTGCTCAGGGATGCCACCATGAGACAGTAGGTGATGGGAGAAAACTGAAGATGGATCAACATCGTAGTGACTCCACAATAAAGACCAAAATGACAGAGTGAAAATAATACAAATATACATAATACAAATATTCCAAAACATGCTTCCTTTTATCACAGCAAAGGAATACAAAGTTTGGCCTAAATGAAAAGCCTCATGTTTGGGGCAAATCAAACACGTCATTGAGTAACCGCCTCCTTATTTTCAAGCATGGTGGTGGTTGCGTCATGGTATGGGTATGCTTGACATCCGCAAAGACTGGGGAGTTTTTCAGGATAAAAACAAAACGGGATGGAGCTAAGACCAGGCAAAATCCTAAAGGAAAACCTTCTTCAGTCTGCTTTACACCAGACACTGGGAGAGAAATTCACCTTTCAGCAGGACAATAACCTACAACACACAGCCAAATCTACACTGGAGTTTCTTACCAAGAAGACAGTGAATGTTCCTTAGTGGCCAAGTTACAGTTTTGACTTAAATCTGCTTGAAAATCTATTGGCAAGACTCCCACTAAATTGTAAAAAATTGTTTTAAAAAGAAAATGTCGCCAAGGGGGTGAATACTTATGATAGACACTAGGCTGGAACAAAACCCTGCACGTTGGCCACCCTGCTCTCGTCAGTACTGTTACATTGGGTTATGGTAAGTAAGGGTCCCTACAGGAGTCAATAATACTCACAGCTGTGGCCCATGGCCTTGTAATCCTTATCCTCCTCGTCCTCTTCATCAGAGTCCTCAGATTCAGACTCCGCTTCATCCTCAGAATCCTCCTCTTCCTCAGTGTCCTCGTTGTAGTTTCTGGAACAACAAGTAGCCATTAGCATTCTATGTTAAAGAGCGTTCATCCAATTGGTACCCAACAACCACATAACCAGTGTTCTAGCAAAACCCGCTTCTTTCTTTACACGCTGTAGGTTTGGAAGAACATCTGAAACATGGAACAGAATTGTATGATTTTGGGAGGCTCATCAGTGGAGTCAAAATAATAAAACACTAGAGTATTTTCCAAGTGGCTTATACAGCACCATCTTTAGATTGAAACGGCTTGCTCGTCGTGTTTGACGACGAACCAGAAAGTGTAGACACAGCTAAGTCTTTAATCCTCCAGTGAGGTGATGCGTGTTATTGTGTGACCCCTACCTTTCGCGGGAGCAGCGTCTTTGCACGGCGGGCTGGCAGGCGGGGCACAGCCACTCCCCTTGAGGGATGCGGTAGAGGGCGGGGCGCAGACAGAACAGGTGGAAGGCCTTGTTGCACTCGTCACACAGGATGAGCTTGTCATCCTCACCTGAAGAAAGGATGGAGGGGAGAGGAGAGATCATCACAAACAGACTCAGTAAGTAGTCATTAACTCAAGACAATGAAATGTGTAAAGTCATTAAGACCAGCAAAAGTTATTCATGTAAAATATTAAATAAGGAGAACCCTCTCTGAACGGACTGCGCGTGCAAAAGCTACAACTGAGAAAACGAACAACGCCCGTGCTGCATCCTTCACCGCCCAGGACCCACAGCTACAAGTTAGGGCCAGAGGTGGTTAATGATTAGAGGTGTAGGAACTATTTTGACAGGGACAGGTGTGAGAAAAAAACCCTGAGTGGTACACAAAAGGGCTAGGGAGTAGGGGATGATATGGGATTGAGCCAAGGAGCTGCCCCAAGACATCCAGGGTCATTTGGCTAGGGCTCCGTTTACAATGAGACAGCTGGTCAAAACCCCAGGGAGAAGGGTCCCAGAGTGACTTTTGTTTCACTCATTAGCTCACCCATTAGATCTACTAAAACAAGCATTCATCAAAATAATTTATAACCTATATAAATCTGTCATTTCCAAATATTTGTAGTTCAAGATAAGGCTACAAGTCATGGCTGACCTGAAATCACTGGGTAGGTTTCCACTACACCAACTCTGCTAATGTCAGATCTGCTACATGGATAGGAGGGAGCGGTGTATTTTCATACAGGACCTTGCGTATTGTACTTCTACTAATTGGTGCTTATATTACTTCAATACTTATACAGGGCCTTATACTGTAGTATCCTACTGCTAGTTCACCTGTAGTGTGGCTGTGTGGCAGTGTGTGGTACACCTGCACCTGTCTGACACTACCCTGTCCCTGCTCTGGGCTCGTCCCCCTGCCCTGCCTGGGACTAACCATGTCCCGCAGCACGAGGACAGGTGGCATCAGCCCTGTCCCTGGAGAGAGTACAGGTTGTTATTGGAAGAGAGAATGTGTTCCAATAACATAACTGGTTAAATCAAGGTAATACATTTACTAGAGCAAAGCTCAACACATAGCTGATAATAACTTCTCTTAGCAACTTCACTTCAGTCATTCAAAGATTCTATTATATTAATTATGTATTTCTGCCTGTTCGAGAGGTCTGACTCAAAGGCCAAAATGTGAAAAATTGTCCTCTATCCATCGCTTTCTGAGTTTTCTATGCTCCCCAACTATCTAGCTTTGATTTCGATGACTGTAGCAAGCTGCACTGAGCAAAACACCACATTTCACTGCACCTATTGGGTGTATGTGACAATAAAATATATATTTTTAAAGAAACTAAATGTAGGTGATTATTTCTACAGTTTCAATTTAGTTTTAGTCATTTCAATGTCGATTAAGATCGTATTTCCACTGAAATGTTTGTTAATAAAACATTTTACTCAAACCACCTCGCGGGCCGGATTTGATGGGCTCGCGGGCCTTGTTTGACACCCCTGCTTTAGTGGCAAGTTGTTTGGAATGCAAGATGATTTGTGGATCGCTGAGTCTTCACAGCACCTTGCTCAGGCGGATCATCTCCAACAGGCAGAAAATGACAGTCAAATGCTGTAGTGTAGATCAGGTTTCCCAAACTCTGTCCTGCCCCCCCCACCATCAAGCTTAGATTATTTGAATCAGCTGTGTAGTGCTAGGGCAAAACCCAAAAAACTTGCACCCAGGGGGCCCTAGGACCGAGTTTGGGAAACTCTGGTGTAGACTCAATACTGTGAAAGGTTTTCTTGACGAAACTTTGGGGCACGGTGCTCTACCGCCACCTAATGATAGATTTCAGCACAACATACAGTGGGGAGAATAAGTATTTGATACATTGCCGATTTTGCAGGTTTTCCTCATTCCAAAGCATGTAGAGGTCTGTATTTTTATCATAGGTACACTTCAACTGTGAGAGACTGAATCTAAAACAAAAATCCAGAAAATCACATTGTATGATTTTTAAGTAGTTAATTAGCATTTTATTGCATGCCATAAGTATTTGATCACCTACCAACCAGTAAGAATTCCGGCTCTCACAGACCTGTTCGTTTTTATTTAAGAAGCCCTCCTGTTCTCCACTCATTACCTTTATTAACTGCACCTGTTTGAACAAGTTACATCTGTAGCTCAGCTGGTAGAGCACAGTGCTTGTAACACCAGGGTAGTGGGTTCGATCCCCGGGACCACCCATACACAAAAAAAAAAAAAATTATGCACGCATGACTGTAAGTCGCTTTGGATAAAAGCGTCTGCTAAATGGCATATTATTATTATTATTATAAAAGACACCTGTCCACACACTCAAACAAACAGACGCCAACCTCTCCAAAATGGCCAAGACCAGAGAGCTGTGTAAGGACATCAGGGATAAATTGTAGACCTGCACAAGGCTGGGATGGCCTACAGGACAATAGGCAAGCAGCTTGGTGAGAAGGCAACAACTGTTGGCGCAATTATTAGAAAATGGAAGAAGTTCAAGATGACGGTCAATCACCTTCAGTCTGGGGCTCCATGCAAGATCTCACCTCGTGGGGCATCAATGCTCATGAGGAAGGTGAGGGATCAGCCCAGAACTACACAGCAGGACCTGGTCAATGACCTGAAGAGAGCTGGGACCACAGTCTCAAAGAAAACCATTAGTAACACACTACGCCGTCATGGATTAAAAACCTGCAGCGCACGCAAGGTCCCCCTGCTCAAGCCAGCGCATGTCCAGGCCCGTCTGAAGTTTGCCAATGACCATCTGGATGATCCAGAGGAGGAATGGGAGAAGGTCATGTGCTCTGATGAGACAAAAATAGCGCTTTTTGGTCTAAACTCCACTCGCCGTGTTTGGAGGAAGAAGGATGAGTACAACCCCAAGAACACCATCCCAACCGTGAAGCATGGAGGTGGAAACATCATTCTTTGGGGATGCTTTTCTGCAAAGGGGACTGGATGACTGCACCGTATTGAGGGGAGGATGGATGGGGCCATGTATCGCGAGATCTTGGCCAACAACCTCCTTCCCTCAGTAAGAGCATTGAAGATGGGTGGTGGCTGGGTCTTCCAGCATGACAACGACCCGAAACACACAGCCAGGGCAACTAAGGAGTGGCTCCGTAAGAAGCATCTCAAGGTCCTGGAGTGGCCTAGCCAGTCTCCAAACCTGAACCCAATCGAAAATCTTTGGAGGGAGCTGAAAGTCCGTATTGCCCAGCGACAGCCCTGAAACCTGAAGGATCTGGAGAAGGTCTGTATGGAGGAGTGGGCCAAAATCCCTGCTGCAGTGTGTGCAAACCTGGTCAAGACCTACAGGAAATGTATGATCTCTGTAATTGCAAACAAAGGTTTCTGTACCAAATATTAAGTTCTGCTTTTCTGATTTATCAAATACTTATGTCATGCAATAAAATGTAAATTAATTACTTAAAAATCATACAATGTGATTTTCTGGATTTTTGTTTTAGATTCAGTCTCTCACAGTTGAAGTGTACCTATGATAAAAATACAGACCTCTACATGCTTTGTAAGTAGGAAAACCTTCAAAATCGGCAGTGTATCAAATACTTGTTCTCCCCACTGTACATATACACTACCGTTCAAAAGTTTGGGGTCACTTAGAAATGTCCTTGTTTTTGAAAGAAAAGCTATTTCTGTCCATTAAAAGAACATAAAATTGATCCGAAATACAGTGTAGACATTGTTAATGTTGTAAATGACTATTGTAGCTGGAAACGGCTGATTTTTAATGGAATATCTACATAGGCGTACAGAGGCCCATTATCAGCAACCATCAGTCCTGTGTTCCAATGGCACGTTGTGTTTGTTTATCATTTTAAAAAGGCTAATTGATCATTAGAAAACCCTTTTGCAATTATGTTAGCACAATATATATTATTGGTATTTTACCCCCTTTTTTGCCCCAATTTCGTAGTATCCAATTGGTAGTTACAGTCTTGTCCCATCGCTGCAACTCCCGTACGGACACGGGAGAGGCGAAGGTCGAGAGCCGTGCGTCCCCCAAAACACAACCCAACCGAACTGCTTCTTGAGACAGTGCCCGCTTAACCCGGAAGCCAGCCTCACCAATGAGGAAACACCGTACACCTGGCGACCGAGTCAGCGCGCACTGCGCCCGGCACGCCACAGGAGTCGCTAGTGCGCGATGGGACAAGAACATCCCTGCCGGCCAAACCCTCCCCTACCGTGGACGGTGCTGGGCCAATTGTGCGCCACCCCATGGGTCTCCCGGTCGCGGCCGGCTGCGACAGAGCCTGGACTCGAACCAGGATCTCTAGTGGCACAGCTAGCACTGCGATGTAGTGCCTTAGACCACTGCGCCACTCGGGAGGCTGTATTTCTGATCAATTTGATGTTATTTTAATGGACAAAAATGGAAGGACATTTCTAAGTGACCACAAACTTTTGAACGGTAGTGTATATTTTCTACATCTAATTGACTTTAGTGTTAAAATTAGATCCACTTTTAGGATAATTTCTGCAATTGTTTCTTATCAATTGGCATGCGCTTTCCATTGACACCATTTTAAATTCCCCCTTCAGTTTTCGGACTCCCTCACACAGCTCCAGGACATTGAGGATCACTCACCTTTCTTGCGGCAGACCTTGCAGCGTGCGTTCTCTGCCGACATGTCCCACTTGATGCAGGCGTCCAGCATGCCCAGCAGCACGTGCATCCGGGAAAAGGTCTGGGCCTCGCGGATCGCCGTCTTCCATTTCTCGACTGCTGTCGCCACCTGCACGGCAGACAAATTACTATTATTGACTTTTGTTTTTTTAATCTCTTTTATTGTATAGACTTTTACAGAAAAGTATGTGTTTAAAATGCATTTTAAATAAACATGTATTTGATTTGAAAAGACAGTCCTCCTTAAACTCAAATACAGCTTAGGATAGAATAAGCTCTTTAAAACCAGATCAAGGATCAGATTACCCTAGCTTCAATCCTATTCTTAACCATTAGCAGGAAGAAGAAACATTGGATTCTGGATCAGTCATTAGTAATACCCCTTTCATAAATAGACAAATCCCACTTTTTTACCATACCATCTTCTTTATACCATCTTTTGTTTATATCTGAAAGGGGTAGGGGGTAAAAAAAACAAAAACAAAAACATGGTACATTACAACCCACCTCGAGACCTAGTCATGAAACCTTCATTTTCTGACCCTGTAACCAAAAAACTGGTAATGGGCTGTGAGAATAGATCTGTTGTATGCAGGTAAATTCAATGACACCTTCCTAATTTGAATTGCAAACAGGCCCCATGGTTTAACCCCCCCCCATCGAAATTGCCGATTACACACTGACATGTATAAAAGGGGTTATACTTGCAAGAAAGTGATAAATAAGGGGCTGTTTGAAAGGGGGTTGCCTTGTTTTTATTATAGGTAACATACCATGTTCTGTCTAAAATAGGTATTACTCACCCTGGCCTCCTCCGCCAGCTTCTTCTCCTCATCCACCTCCTCTGTCTTCCTGCTCTCCTCCCCTTCCTGCTTCTTCTTCTTCTTCTGCTTGGGGGCCATGAAGCCCTGCAGGAACTTCTTGATGACGCAAGCCTGGAGGGTGATGACACACTCCCCAAAGTCCTTCAGGTTCTCCAGGTCACGCACCTGAACACACAGAGAAAGAGACAGGGGTCAGAGGGGAAAGGTCAAGTTCAGATGTCATACTTTGCTGAATGTGCAACACACAAATAAAAATACAGGTAAATGGGCATTGAGGAAGCTCTTGAAAAGTTGGTAGATACAAAATAATGTGTACGGCCATTAGTTTTTCCTGACCATATGACCTGACCAGATAAGTGATCAGGATAAACTCCTGATTCAAAACATGTGAATTGATTGTATGAATAAATAGTTACCTTCTTCTCAAACTCATCCATGCTGTCGTCCATGTAGCCCAGGCCGCCCTTCTGGAGGCGCGAGGCCACCTCGATGACGTCGCTGCGCAGGTACTTGAGCAGCTCCTGGTGGCCATCGCAGCTCCTCAGCCCCGGGTTCCCCTTGCGGGCCAGGTTGATAGAGTGGAGGATGTCCTGGTACCTGTCAGCGTACAACACCCAGTCAGTCAGTCACACTTACCTGATTCATGTGACCTAACCAGGAAAAACTCTGGGCTATTTGCATAAATTGGACAACTTTTAAAAAGTGTGGAGTCGCTCACAAGGCAGTCATTGGGTGAGTGAGTGAATTCATGGAGGGTTTGTAGAATGTAAGGCTCACGTCTCCTCACCTGACTTGCAGCTTGGTCTTCAGCTCGCTTTCTCTCACACCCTGTGCATGGAGGCTCTCCACCAGGTCATCGAGGTCCCGTGGAGCATCACACACAAACCTTCAACACAACAAACACAAGCTTGGTGTAAACACATAGTATGTCCAAGCACAAATATAATCATCTGCTCTCTGGTGTAAGTATTGTTTCAACATTGTTATTGAAAGACACACAAATTGTTTTAGTTATCAAGTCAACCAATGACCATTCTCTGCTAGTGAGTTTCTTACCAGAGGTTCTGTCCCTGGTTGGGAGTGGTGGTCTCGATGCAGACAGCGGCTGGCGCCCCCTGGTGGGCTCCCTCGCTCAGAGCACCATCTAGACTGCCACCGTCCTCCTCAACATCTGCAGGACCAGTAACAGAACAGGGTAGTGTTCAGTAGGCACAAAACCGAAGAAAGTGAGGGACTATCTGAACTTGACCAATAAGTTTATATGTTTTTCCTGTTGCACTACGTTTTTCTACGGTGTGCCCTAATGAATACGACCCAAGTTTAACGATGCAACTACAACAAAACCATCTACAACTAATAATACCAATAAATTATATTTTGGGGTTCACAGCTAATTCTAAAAATGTTTTTGACATGGTCAAATAACTCAAGCATAGATTGGTAACTTGGTTTCTAAGTTGGCACACAGAAACCACAGGGCCATGAGTAATGTAGTCAAAAAGAATGGCACTGACTGGCCTATAGGTGGCACTGTTGTAAGAGGTGTCACTTAAACCCTCATATCAGCCGCCCTGTTTGACCTAGAGACTAAACTTTGTATGTAGGCGTCTTTTACATGCTGAACAAATGTGCTTCGAGGACCCATAAGGTCCGTAGGCCTCTCTTAACTTCAGGGTTCATACACATTTTGACAGATGGAATTTCATTACTTTTAACCAAATTTCCATGACCAACCGTTAGCGTAGTCTATGTGCGTATAACAAAAGTATGCGTAATGTGGTATTGACACAGAGGCTGCTCTCTGTACCATCTCCTGTCGTTGTGCAAGGCACTTAACCCCCCACAAAGTAGAATACCAGTTAGGCAACTGTATAACACGTGGTCAACACTCTGGGTGTGCAGGCTTTTGATCAAGCTCTGCTCAAACACAGAGGGGGACTGGAATAAAAGCCTACACACCCACTAGCTGTCCTGTATAACATTGCAACCAAATACGTTACGCCTTTTGAAATAATTCACTAATTTAATACATCAAAGATCAAAAATGGCTATGTTAGGCTACAAATATTTTTATTCAGCTGAAGCAAGCCCACAAATTTTCTTCAGTAAATTTACCTTTTTAGTTTAGTCATACCTTAGAAGTGTTTACTTTGCAGGCTGACTAGAATTTATTGAGTTACAATGTCCTATACATTGGATGCCCAAATCAACTGGAAGTATCTCCAAAAGTTTTGAAGCCACATAATCCAAAAGAAAGGCTACATCTAATCTTTTTTTCCACCTAATATTACTGTTTGCGATTCACACATTTTAATTTTTATTCACATTCGATTCATCGTGATTGAACCAAATCCCAACTAATACAATGGCGAAGTGAATCGCTTGTTATAAACAATAATTGTTTAAATGAATCAACTTTGTATGGCCTTGTTCGCAAGTGTTGGTGGAATGTTTTTTGGGACATGACGAAAACATACATGCTAATAATAGCTAAACCGTTAACTACAGGGTAAATATGTTTTAAATTGGCTACCTATTATTAGTCTGTTCTCGATCATATTTTATAGGCTATATATAGGCCTACCTGCTGCTGCAATGTCTGACCGTCTCTCTTTCCTTGAGCAACTGACCACTCCTCTGGCATGCAAGTGATGCGCGCAAACAGACGCGCTAAAGTGTCATTCTGATCCTGGCTGATATGTTGATTTTAATTTGATTTATAAAATATTTAACAGTGCCTAAATAAATTACATTAAGTGAAATTATTAAATTAATTTCCATGACTTTTCCAAAACCTTTCGAATTGTATCATTTTCCAAACTTTTCCAGGCCTGGAAAACATTTAAAAATTTCATGACTTTTCCAGGATTTTCATGACGTACGAACCCCGTAACTTAGTTTGAGAAAAGCTAAGGGATTGGTTAAGACAGCGGTTCTCAAACTAGGGCTTGCCGGATATAAAAATGGGGTCGCGGGAGAATTGAAAAATGTATGCTATTGCTAGCAATCAAGAGGAAAATGACTGAACGACTCAAACACCCCAGCTTATACTCTCCAAATGGACGTTAGCTGTGAGGGTCGAGATGCCCATGCATTGACTTATGTTCACTATACATGTTGGATGCTATTCACGAGGACATATTGTTCTATCTCACGATTCCCAAGCATGAAACGGTACAGGGGATGTTCAGTGTGCTGCATCACTATATTGACGAAAAACAGATTCCATATGGGATCGAATGATGTGCTTTTGCACCGATGGGGTTCAATCTATGGTGGGATGGCGGGCAGGCCTGTGCACTCTAGTTTTAATGCGTCTCCCTCTGCCATACGGACGCAATGTATGATACATGCAACTGGCAGCACAAAAGCCGAGCACAGAACTCAGAGATATACTGCAGCAGGTAAC
Source organism: Coregonus clupeaformis (assembly GCF_020615455.1). Taxonomy (NCBI): domain Eukaryota; kingdom Metazoa; phylum Chordata; class Actinopteri; order Salmoniformes; family Salmonidae; genus Coregonus; species Coregonus clupeaformis. The sequence continues at coordinate 20,622,968 of NC_059196.1, read as the reverse complement.
TTAGATTCTAAACTAAACAAACCCACTGTGCGCACGCCTGTTCGCAAAACTATGTGGAGATATGGGATCAGAGCATGACAATGTTCTATTTCATACCGAGGCTTGGTGGTTATCGAGGGGGAGTGTTGGAAAGATTTTTCACATTGAGAGAGGAACTGTTGTCTTTCACAATGGGATCACAATTTCTTTTTTTTACAAAAAGACTTGGTTGACTTTCTGTGTAATGAAAATAAAATGTGTATCCTTGCTTATGTAACGTACATATTTGGGAAACTGAATGAACTGAACACAAGCTTGCAGGTGTTTTGGTTCCTGACTCAAAGGGAATACCCTGCCGTCTCCCCCTGAGCATTAATGCCATGTTCAAAACAACTGGGAACATCGGAAAAAACGAACTCCGACTGGGAAAAATAGTTTTGAACGGTCATCCTACTCAGAATTCCAACTCGGGAGCTCGGGTCTCTTTCTAGAACTCAGACTTTCTGAACTGAAGATCACTAACGTCATGATTTGACCTCATATTTTTCTGAGTTCCCAGTTGTCTTGAAGCACCATAAAACTCATGGGTGAAGCTGGATTAAGTGCTCTCGTCTGCATTAAAACCAAACATTGATCCGGGTTGGATGTGAGAGCAGAGATGAGGTGTACACTGTCGACCACACTCCCTGACTTTGAAAAGCTCCGATGCGACATGCATCAAGCACACCCATCTCATTAGTAGTGGTGCGATGCGATACATTATGTCAGACTAATTTGCAATTGACTGTCATAGCCCCACATTAAACGTATGTGATGGTGATTTGAGAAATACTGTTAGAATGTTTTTCAATTGACTGCCATATCCCCAAAGGAAAAAATAAACATTGGCTGTTAATAATTACATACTTTTTCCCCCAACATGGTTGGAGTCCAACATTTTCAGATATGAAAACCGTAGGTTTAAGAGATGGCTGATTTATTAATAAATAAGGAAAGCAGATTTTACATGTTCATTTAAATCCTTTGTAAATCCACTCCACAATGCCTTATCAACTTGAAACTAAGTTTGGCATTGATATGTTAAAAAATAAGGAAACTAGTAACAATTCACTTTGACTATGTAACGCTAATGCTCAAAATAATCATTTAAAAAAAATCTTCTCATGGACTAAAAGTCAGATTTACTCCAAATGTAGTATTTTGACTCATCACAATAGTCCCTAAAGAGTTTAAGAAAATAATGTTGACGTATTCAAAGATTGCCACACTATACCAGTAGATGCATATTAGCACATACAGTAATATGCAAAAAATACTTCAAAAATCTTCTCATGAACCAAAGAACCAAATAACATGTAGGCCCATGGTACATGTCTTACCTTAGTTTAAAAACAGCTAAGGGTTTGGTCAAAATATGGCTGAGTTATTGACAAATCAGATCTTGTGTCCATTTAAACCACTGTAAATCCACTCCACAGTGGTCTATCAACTTGAAACTTGTTGTCGCTATCATGAATGTCCCTAAAATGAACCACACTGAATTTGGGATTGATATCTAAAACAAGGAAACTATAAGCAACTCATTCTTTGCATATGTAACGCTAATGCTCAAAATCCTCATGAACCATACGTCAGATTCACTCCTGATGTTGTATTTAGATTCATGATTGCACATAAAGATAGTTCCTACATGATAGAGTGCTTGCTTTGTTATTCAACTGATCATGTCCTTTCTGTCATCCTGGGAGCCCAGTTCATTGTTGCTCATAGATATATTTATCAATTATATTTCTTTACTCTTCAGGGACATGAGGCACTATACCTAGCTAGTGAAGAGCATAAGCTGTACTAGTACTAAGGTTTGCAGACTCTCAGCTGTGATGACAGTGTTCTCACCATTAGTCTCCTCTTTGGTGGCCTCCTCGTCCTCAGGCTCGGCTGCAGCCTCCTCCAGGGGGAGGGTGTAGCTGTAGTCAATGCTGTCGTGCACCCAGCCCTTCTCTATGTACAGGCCAGGCACCACATCAGAGAACAGCCAGTACCTAACACACAGACACAAAGAGTTGGATGGTCAATACCGACGGTAATATAAACCAATAGTGACATTAAATCAACTATGTGGTAAAACGGTTTACATTTTACATAGTTGTCGATTTTCTAATATATCCAATGTCTTGGGACCGTTGAGGATGCATGCACTAAACCATACAACTTATGTGCATGTATCAAGAGTCAACTTTAAATGAAACACCTGAACCATTGAAGTGTGCATGCTGGCTGACCTGTTATGGTTTCGATCAGTTCCCAGTGGGATTCTCCTCAGCACCAGTTTGGCTTTGGCGATGCCGTCCTGGAAGGCCCTCTCTGCTGCAGCCTTCTGCTTGCGGACACGCTCCTCCTCCGCCTCCTTCTCCATGCGCTCTGAGGGGAGAGAAACAATTATTTGAGCCTGTGACACTTTTTATAGGCACATCATTCATAACAGAGCATTCCCATTGCATAAATGACCTAAGCAATCATGGACACTCAGCCTTGTTTGGCTCAAATTCAACCATGGTTATCTTATCCTTTCTAATTGTCCCCCACGATGAAATCGGGGAGAGAACTGTGGATCTGTCTCCGTCTGTTAGTACGTTAGTCACACAATCTCAGACCGCATTGGCCCCATTTTGACTAAACTTGTGTGAATGATGAGTCTTACCATAGAGATCTGGCATTAACAAAATTACACTGATTGGTCAGATGGTGGCGCTGTAACAAGAGATTGAAAATGCAAACTTTGAAAGGTTAAGCCCCTCACCCTGTTTGACCTAGTGTCGTGAAATGTGGTACATAGGACCCTCTCCTTACACAGAACATATTTGCCTCAGGGACTCATAAGGTCTGTCATGATGGAATTTCCGGCATTTTGAATTTGTGAAAAACACTTAAACACTACTCTTCTGGCACCGAATGACCGAACTGCACAAAACTTCGTATGTGGCATCTATGGACAAAGGTCTCTCAACGCAGTCTTCTCCAGACTATTGACCAATAAACTTTCATGTGGTCTGGCACAAAGGACATTCATATTGTAACAACATTAGGTACACAGGTTGCAAACATTGTCAAGACAACATATGCAAGAACATTCATATCGACCACACGGTGGCGCTATAACGGACACGTTTATATCTCTTAATCTGTTTGACTCAGAGTGATGATATTTGGCACACATGCTCAGAGATGAGTCTAGCTAACCAACGAGATCTCAAAAACCAATGGCCCGATTTTGACTAAACTTGAGTGAATGATGCATCTTGCCATAGAGATCTGGCATTGGGGGGGTGCTGCATCATTCACGCCTTTGTTAAGAAATATTTTTCTATGACTAGTGATAGTCTAATGACCAACAACACTTCCGGCTGTCCTTACCCTTGTTCTGTCTGTCCTGCTCCTCCTTTTCCTTCTTGGCCTGGATGGACATCAGCCTCCTACTCTTCACTGTACTGATCATGTCTTCAGGCTCTGCGGCCACCGGCTCTGCTTTCACCTTCTTCACCTCTTTCTTGGCACTACCCTCTTTCTTCTTCTCCATCTTGGCGGTGGCTGACGGCGTATCGCCATTGGCAGCCTCCTCGCCTTTGACCTCGGCTTGTTCCTTGCGCCGCTGCTTCTCAGCCCGCTTGCGGTCGTTGACCTCCTTGAGCGAGGCCAGCCTCTCCTTCCACAGCTCGGCCGAGCGCTGCTGCATGGAGTCCACATGGTCCTCCACCGAGTAGGTCATGAGGATGCGGTGGCACAGTGCCACCAGCAGGCTGGCCTTCTCTGTCGACGTCAGCTCAAACACCTCCACCGCCTCCAGCCGCTCGAGGAACTCGCTGCTTACCACCTGGTCGAAGCCCCCTAGGGGGCCCCAGTCATCCCCCCCAGAGCCCTGGCCCGAGTCATCGCCGTGGGCGTCGCACGGCCGCAGACACAGGCGCACCAGCTCAGAGACAGAGTGGAGCGTGAGGGGGATCTCCGACAGGGGCATGTCCAGCTCGCTGTAGCCCTCGGCCAACTCATCCTGCAGCAGGGTCTGCAGCAGCACCACCAGCACACGGTTCAGGTAGAGGAAACCTGCCTTCTCCCCGGCCAGAGCCTCCATCAGGGCCACTGCCGTCACCGGGTACTGGTCATCGGGCATCAGCAGGCCCGCGTAGCAGTTGAGGAAGTCTGCCACCATGGCCACGTCTCCGAACAGGGAGTTGGGCAGCCCCTCTGGCATGTCGACCAGCTTGAAGACAGGTAGTGCCTTGCCGCCCTCGATCTCCAGGTCCTCATAGCGGCGCTGCTGCTCTCGGCGCACCTGCAGCTCCTTCTCCCGCCGCTCCTTGGTCTTCTCCCGGAGCTTCTCCTTGATCTCCTTACGTTTCTTCCTCATCACGTCCTGCTTCTCCTCCTCGCTCATGGCCGCCCATTTCTTCTTGTGCTCCAGCAGCTCCCAGCGCTTCAGGACCAGGTCACGGAGCTCCTCGGGCAGCCGGCCCCGGTCCTCAGGCGAGAGGGCCTTGGCCGCCTTGGATATGAGACAGGACATGGCGTTCCTCTTGTCCTCCTTGCCCTTGTTCTCCTTGTAGTAGCGCAGCAGGTGCAGGGCCATGGGGTGCAGGGCCTTGCCCAGTTTGGGGGTCCCTGGGCCAGTGCTCCGGGCTCTCTTCTTGGGGCTTCCGGCGGAGGGAGGGCTCTTGGCCAAGTCCAACAGGGTCATCTGCTTCATCTTGGGCTTCTTAGCGCCCCCACACTTTTCATCCTTTTTGGAGGAAGCCTTCTGACTGCTCTTGCCGGGGGTCTTTTTGCCAGCAGCAGATTTCTTGTCCCCAGGTTTTTTGCTGGATTTTGGAGAGGAGAGGACAGAGGCCCCTCCCTCTCTTTTCTTGGGGGTTCCGGAATTCTTTACCTTCAGAGGCGAGCCATTCATTTTCATCTAAAATATAAATGGATGCATTATTGAATCAATCTAATGCAACACACTAAATATGCAAATTCAATTGAACAACATTTAAATTCTCAAACCCTGTGTCCTATTCCAGGTGAACTCAGATTCTTTATAAAACCACTAAGCCAGCTAAAAATATATGCAAATGAGATTACATCAGCATACATAAAATTTGACAAACCTGCATGTGGCCCCAGATTGTAGGGCTCAGGGGCATGCCGAGAGAATCCTTCTTTTTCTTCTTCTCGTTCCCCGAATTCACTCCTCCTGGGGTGTTCGAGGTCTTCAGCTTCTTACTGGGTTTGCCCTCCGTTGAGCTCAGGCTCTTGCGCTTGGTTGAGACGGGATTCTCTGCAAAAAACTAGAAGGCAAACAAAACTACTAGTCACATATTTAAAAACAAATGTAATATAAAATCTTAAATACAATGCCTTCAGAAAGTATTCACACCCCTTGACTTAAGTTGCATGGACTCAACCGGTGTGCAATAATAGAGTTGATGATTTAATGACTACCTCATCCCTGTACCCCACACATACAATTATCTGTACGGCTCCTCAGTCGAGCAGTGAATTTCAAACAGATTCAACCACAAAGACCAGGGAGGTTTTCCAAAGCGTCGCAAAGAAGGGCACCTATTGGTAGGTGTTTATTTTTTTTTTAAAGCAGACATTGAATATCCCTTTGAACATGGTGACGTTATTAAATCACACTTTGGATGGTGTATCAATACATCCAGTCACTACAAAGATACAGGCTTCCTTCCTAACTCAGTTGCCGAAGAGGAAGGAAACCGCTCAGGGATTTCACCATGAGGCCAATCAATGGGGCCTTTAAAACAGTTACAGAGTTTAATGGCTGTGATAGGAGAAAACTGAGGATGGATCAACAACATTGTAGTTACTCCACAATACTAATTGACAGAGTGAAAAGGAAGCCTGTGCAAAATACAAATATTCCAAAACAAGCATCCTGTTTGCAACAAGGCACTGAAGTAATACCGCAAAAAATATGGCAAAGCAATTCACTTTTTCTCCTAAATACAAAGTGTTCTGTTTAGGGCAACTCCAATACAACACATTACAACACATTATTTTGAAAAGAATAAATTTTAAAAAACAGCCAAATGTTGCACAATCAGGTGTGGAAAAGTTTTATAGACTTACCCAGAAAGACTCACAGCTGTAATCGCTGCCAAAGGTGCTTCTACAAAGTATTGACTCAGGGCTGTGAATACTAATTTAAATGAGATTTCTGTATTTAATTTTCAATAATGTTTTCACCCTGTCATTATGGGGTATTGTGTGTAGACGGGTGAGATAAAATATATTTTGAATTTAGGCTGTAAGAACAAAATGTGGAATAAGTCAATGGGTATGAATACTTTTTAAAGGCAATGTATGATGCCGTTTTGTCTTACTGTTGTATTTTATCTACATGTTCATTTTTCATCACATAATCCAGAGCTCCTATATCAACAGGAGATTATGTGGAGGTTTTTGGACCAAAAAAAAGTACAAACACCATATAAATCTAGGTTTACCTTGTGTGGATCCAGGAGGAAGTCGCTGAATTTGCTGGGCAGGTTGAACTTCTTCACCAGTTCATCCTCCACCACCCAGGGGGCCGTCTCTCCTATCCCAAGCCGGAGTGCATAGTGGCGGATGAAGTAGCGCATGATCTCCTTGGTCGGAGGGCGCTCAGTCCGGAAGAGGCTGTCCACTGGGACATCACTGATGACCTGTTGGTGTAGGGTTTAAAAATGTATATAAATTACATAACATAGACACCAGTGTTGTGTTCATTACAGCATGCAATGGAAAACGTTTTAAATCTATTTGGTAACAGAAAACAAAAATGAGTGTCTCTATTCAACAAGTTCAAGTGGCCCTTCCTGTTTCAATCCATTTTCTTCCATTTTGTTACCAATGAACACGACCCAGTTACCTAAAACATATACACTTGATGGCCGGAGGTGAACAACAGACATTTTAAAGCAGTGGAGAGGACACCAACCTTGTCCTCACTGATCAGCTTCACGTCGTACTTGTGTGGCAGGAACTTTGGCATCACCCATCTCTTCTTCTCCTCCTTCATAGCGGTGGGAGTTTTCCTGGGGGAGCGCCGTGCTCGGTCACCTAATGGCAAACAAGCACCCAGTATATTTTAACACTCATGTACATTTTTGGGATCAGGTCAGTGTGGATCCTATGCTATTTTTACATGTACATTTTAATTAAAACAAAGTTTATCCAGGTTTGTCCAATTGACATCAAATCTCTTTAATATGTGAAAATAGCCGTCTCTAAACTAGCCCACGTCTTAAAGCTTCATGTGCTGTGTTGTAGGGATGTAACTTTTTTTTGTTGTACATTTCAATCAGGGGTGCCAAACTCATTCCATGGAGGGCCTAATGTCTGCTGGTTTTTGGTTACAATTAAGACCTAGACAACCAGGTGAGGGGAGTTCCTTACTAATTAGTGACCTTAATTCATCAATCAAGTACAAGAGGGAGCGAAAACCCGCAGACACTCAGCCCTTCATGGAATGAGTTTGACACGTGGTTTAAACTGACACGTTATTTTATTTTTTTAATCGATTTTCCGTTTAAACCAAGAAATCAATTCAATCAATTCACAATGAAGCTGCCAGCAAGGGTTTGGGTCGCACAGTGCGTCCCTTTCAGATGGTTAAGCATTGCACCTGTACTACTGTACCTCAATGCCACCTCTCAAAGTTTACTAGCGTCTGCTAAATGGCATATTATTATTATTTACATTTCCTTCTCATAGTATTGCCATACAGGACTTCTCTGCTGGCGCTTGCCTCTCTGCTATTTTCCCCAACATAACGATGACGTAGTGGCGGCTAGTCGATTCCAAAATAATTGATCTCTCGACTCCTTGCACGTCGACTCCCATTTCAGAGTGTCAAGATTAGATTCCGCTAGGAATCAACTCCTAAGATCCAGTACTTTTGGAACGGAGGAGACTGATTAGTTGCCGTACTTCCGAGAACACAAACACTTGCATCTTTCATAGCGAGCTAGCGAGGGACGGAAAGAGAGGGGAGGGGCACAGTATAGGCAGGTCGGCCACCAGGCAGACAGAGTCAGAACCATGCACTAGGCCTATCTACCGGCAATCAAAAGCTGTATCTCGCAATGGAATGCTGTAGTTCACCATTTCTTCACTTCTGTAAAGGGCCTATCAAAGAATAGGTTAGGATCGAGATGAGCACGATGCAACACGTCGCTCTCATACAGTCACTGCGCATCTTCACGGGTTCGCTTCACACTGTTCACAGCGTGGTAGCCTGGGCACCAAAACAGTGGCGAAGTTGAGCCTTGCGCTTCAACGCTCTTAGTTGTTGCATAAATTTACCCACTATGCTGTTTACTTTCTGCATCTACTTCATATCGCTGAGTCTACCTTTAAATTTACAAAACTTTCCCCAGTCCTTTATAGCCTATCGTCTAGTTAAGGCTATAACCGAGAAATAAATGTTTTGTTATAACTGCACTGTAATTTACATTCTGTAGGGAAAAAAATAAAAACGGTCAGGGATTTTTCTTAATGTGAAGGATCCCAATTTCGTTTTAAACTTTTACACCCCTACTGTGTTGTGGATTTTGGTGTAGGTTACCCAAAATCTAATAATTTTATTTGTTAGCACAACATGACCCAAAGGTGCTATACTCACTGAGGCTCTCTCTCCTGCTTTCCCTGGGGCTCTCCTCCTCTCTGGGCAGCTGTTGTTCCTTCTTCTGGTTCTCCTGGCTGGCATTCTCCTTGTCGCTGGAAGGAGAGTCGCAGGCTCCCTCTAGCTTCTTCTCCGACGTTTCGCCCTCAGCATTCCCCTCAAGGGGGTGTATCTTCACGACCTTAACCCGCAAACTCTTTTCCTTCCCCACCTAAAAACACCAAAATGAATTGGGGGAGGGGGGTAAAAAGGTATTTCAGATCAAATACGTGCAAAAATGTGTAAAATTGGGTGCATTTCATTTTCTATCAACATATTTTCCATTAACAGTATTTCTTCCACCTTCATTGACTACCATCTCACCACATGAAAACAAACATCCACAGCATTAGACCAAAATAAAAAGAACCTCACCAGAAAGTCACACTCTTCGTCTACGGCGTATTTGGTGAGGATCTCCACCCAGGCCTGGTCCACCAGCTTGTCCAGGGAGACCGTGTTGTGATGAACCATCTCCAGGACGGGCTTCTCGAACCATAGTGGGTACTCCTCCTGAAGCCTGGACATAAAACACTCATGTCAAACATCTCATTTATCTAACAACACTCAATTTAAAATTAGTGCTAACTGGGTCCCGTGTAGCTCAGTTGGTAGAGCATGGCGTTTGCAACACCAGTGTTGTGGGTTCGATTCCCACGGGGGGCCAGTATGGGAAAACATTTATATATATATATATATATATATATATATATATATGCACTCATTAACTGTAAGTCGCTCTGGATAAGAGCGTCTGCTAAATGACTAAAATGTAAACTGATTTGGGTTTATTGGTGAACTTTCACTCAACTAATTTTGACAGATTGCGGCTTTGTGTGGCTATTGCTATTTGCACTATTCACACTAATCTAGTATGATACATGCCATTTAGCAGACGCTTTTATCCAAAGCAACTTAGTCATGCGTGCATACATTTTTACGTATGAGTGGTCCCAGGGATCAAACCCACTACCCTGGCGTTACAAGTGCCATGCTCTACCAATTGTGCTACAGAGGACTGCAAATGCTTTCATTTCATTCATAAACATGCACGCAGCAGTCTGAGCCGAGGAATACATACAAATGGTAACGCCTCAATGAAACAGACTGTACAGTGTACACAACCACTTCTCCAACAGGGGGAGACAATTCAAACCCTGACTTCCCTGCTTGGTATAAATAGACATCTTTAAATACGGCTGCTGATCCTGCCTGGCCTGCGCCGAGGGTGCTGGTGGAGCACAGCCTGGCTGTGGCACTAACCTGAGGTCATTCGTGTACACACAGAACTCACAAAGTTTCACACCCTCCCACAGCGCAGCACTTAATGCCACAGCAGCCAATCTGGACACACTGTACTGAAACGTATCAAACGAGAGAACCTAGACCTTGTCTATAAACATTCCCTAATCAAATCCCTTCAGATGGACACAAATGCCTAGGGTTTAGGGGGGGGGGTGAAATGCTAGGGGTTGTTTCTGGACCAGACCACACACTTATTTTGCGCCCTCCTCATTTCATTAAATAAAATGAAGGCTTTCTCCCTGTCACTGGATTCCAGGATGACTCAATCTATACGTCCTGCAAAAAGAAAGGAGGCGCACAGGGAACGTCCAATAACAACACAGCTGTGAATCATGTGACCTTCAACGGGAGACAGTGAGCTGTGGGTGCTACAGATGGAGCTGCACTGATATTTTTTGCATTGTATGTAATGACGATTTATATTTATTTTGAAACAGGGCATTTCTGTTAGCGGTCGTAATGTCGCTCAAGCTAGACTTGCTTGTTACTCACAGTTCAGTGACTTCTTGCTCCTCCTCCCAGGCCTCCTTGTGTGTGAGCTGGTTGCTGCCGGTACTCTTGCATGTCCAGATGCGTTCGGCATATCTCTGCAGGCGCGCCTCATACTCTCTGTAGCCATTTCATCAGGATAACAACAACATATATTCTCCTCAAATTATCATACAGTCTCATAGTGTGAGTACTAGGATACAGGATAGGAACAGCCACTTAGTCACTTGACTCAGTTAGCTCTACGGCAAACCCAGAGTCCCCCCCATTCATAATTAATTAATAATGTTAGCAGCAATTGATCTCAATAATTTAAAAGGGTGTGAGGGACGTCCCACACCAGACATACATTCGGGATCCTTTCATAACTGAGCCAAAGTGCAGGGTAATCACCATAAACACTGTGCTCCAACTGAGACTAAATCTGTAGGGACTAAGCAATGTGTTAAGTCGTGTCCTGATATCATTATCACTTTGGCATCTATAACCCCAATGGCTATAGGCTAGATGTTTAGCAGTACAAACTTTACTCATTATATTACACTGACTGAGAAAATGCAGAGCACAAACGTTTTGGGTTGATGATGCTGTGCACTGGGATAGTAGTATTAGGGTTTGCTTACAGGTGGCACATAATTTGCTGTTTATCAGATAAGGTTATTGTACTGTACCTTTAGACTAGAGACAAAAAATGGTGATGATGGCCTAGTGAGTTATGCAGCCTCAAGGAGCAATACATTATGTCAAACTCACGTGGGGCACCAAAATACTTCTGTAACTATTGTATTGAACTGCATTGTTATTACACAGTTGAACAACCTGAACGATGCATGTTTAATATCAATAGGGCATGCCAGGCAGCCATGCATCAGCTACACTTGATTGGAAAGTGATTCACGAACACGTTTGCTTTTTTCTTACAAGTCATATAACAACAGTTGTATTTCCAACAAGTCAAACTTGCCAGTTTTTTCTGCAAGTCAAATCCGACCGATTTGATCATGAGCTAGTGTCAGAACTGACGTGATGTAATCTGTGACGTTTTCTGTCTGTAGTTAGCTGCTTGCTCTTCAGTCTACTCTGTAAAGTTAGCTAGCTATGCTAACAAACGCGCCACAGAGGCGACATGACAAACTCAAAGAGACCGTGAGAATCACCCAAACCAGTTATGCATAATCAACTAGATAACTGGATTGTGCAATTCTCAAATAATATTATTAGTAGTTAGCCACCGTTTGTCTAGTTAGCTAGTTTTAAAAAGAGAACACAACTTTGGCTACGAAATAACAATGTGTGCTCATATTACGACACAGGGAAAACAATCCCAAAGAAGCACAACAAATTCAACATAGCTACAGTATTTAGTTATTAAACTTCAGGAGGTGAATAACATTTTAAATACTGACAAAATGCAATGTCCCAATTAGTGTGCATAATGGTTGTACTTTGATAGTCAGCTAGCTAGCTGGTGAACCGAGTCGGCTTTGCCATAATGTGAAAGGATACTCTTTGTTCCTGAAGGCCTCCTTGGTGTGTTCGATGATGTAGACCTCCTCCTCTGGGCCTGGCAGCTCGGCTAGCGGCTTAATCAGCGGGTAGGGTTTCCGGCCCAGCAGTGGTGCCATCCTGAGTACGAAACGGCAGCGATGACGTCTTTAAAAATAAAACTCCTAGCACAAAACTACGCAAAATATGACAATATGGCCTTAGCATGTAGTCAAGTATCCACAAATATTCCAGGAGCATTCAACGTGTAGCATCTAGCTAGCTAACCTAGCAAGCTAGCTAGTCGGCTAAATCTTCGCTGCAAAACAATAACACAGCACTTCTTGCTAGCAGTCAAATCGCATTCTTGTTCTGTTCGCTGGTAGTTGTGTCATTGTTTATCAACAGGAACTTGTCAAAAACAGCTGTTTAAAAATGTACACTGAGAATGGACTCTTCGGGTAGGCTACACGGATAAACTTCTGCTAGCTAGTCCGAAAGGAGGATGGAGAGGCGAGCTGACAGGATTCTCGAACTCGCGGCAACAGCGGAGGTTCCCGTCAGGGGGTCTGGCGCGCTCTCTACACTCCGTTCTCCAAAGACTAGGCCTCTTCTCATGGAGTGAATTTGTTTGACTCGCAGTTTCCGTCCTTGAAAGTTGAAGTTGTTACAATAATAGAAAAGGGTTGTAATAACTTAATTGAAATATGCAAGAGGTTAACACCTGGGTTGAAAAAATGGCGGGAGTTCCCGCCCGGCAAAATTCTGCACAACCCCCAAAACTCAGTTCCCCCCGCAGCAAACGGCGTCGTATGGATTTAACCCGCCCCTCTCTCTTTCGATTGGTCTCACAAAGAGCGATCCTATTGGCGTCTTCTAGCTTGTGTTTGCATATTTCCGTTAGGGAACGCCTACTCTGTGCAGTGCGCGTGTGCAATAACTCACTTCGCCCTTGCACTCGTTCTAAACAACGCACATTTTTTATAAACTTTGGCAAAGGGTAAAATCTACTAAATTTAGTCCACTCTGTTCGTAACAGATTTTCGTTTTGGGGAACAGAAAACTGTATTGAGATTAAATGTTTATTCGGTGAGAAGATTAGCATAATGTCGGCCAAAATCCATCTCGCTCCATCTTCTCCCGCTGCCGGCACTGGGCTTCCTCTCATCACCATATATTGTAGGGATTGGAAACGCCAACCGGATGCATCACATTTACACATCCGGTGAAATATCTGTCTCATTGTTAAATCTGTGACTACAAACTGGCGAGGTCTAGCACAGATAGAATAATGAGACAGATATTTCACTGGACGGACATATGCAAATGAGGCTAGTACGCGCCAATAGGACCTCTCTAGATCGTGCTTGGCTCTGCCCACCTCCTTGCTTCTTACCATTATGACTCATTTGTTCGCGTTTAAAATGACAGCTGTGGTCTATCCTGGTTATAAAAAATCTTTGGCTCTATTGTTTCCAACCGTACTTCAAAATGATGCCCTCCTCTGGAATGAAACGTCGTGGAGCCAGTTTCATAACCCCAGTATACCGCTGTTGTGTCAACATATTATTTCAAATGACAAGTAATTTTAGACACGCGATTTATTGATTTTAATTGTTCATTTGTCACTATCTTGGGTTACTTATAAAAAATCTTTGTTGTAGTCCTAAAACACGGAAATGACTTACCTCAGGTTCGTTCGGCCACATTTTCTAAACAACATTATAATCACCTCCAACAATAATGTTATCGGTTGAATATTTGTTTTTCAACTACGTTAAGACTTTACTAATAGATGTTAGAATAATATTGTTTTTTGACCGTATGGTATAACCATAACTATTTACCAATATGGAATGTGACCCTTTACATTCGAAAACAATAATTATCCAGTGACCCTCATCATCACACCTGCTTTCTAAAACTACCTGGAAAACGCCACACCAGTAGAATGAGATGAGCCATGGCTAAAAATGATCTTGTCACCCCATTGTGAAGTCCAACATTTTAAGTCAGCATCTGAGGAATGTGTCTCTTGAAATAAAAAAACAATTGGACATTAATTAATCTTTACAAAAACAAAAAATAGCCTTGTGTTTTGTATTGTTATGTAAACCCCTGGTGTTCAAGGATAAAAAGGAAAGATAAATGTTGAACAGAAGAGTATCCAAGAAAAATAGTTGTCTAGAATAAACAGGGACCATTATTCTTTCCTTTTGTTTTGATAATGACGAGATTTTCTAAAGCATACTGGAAATGTTACTCTTTTCTTTTGAAGAATGAGTCATTTTGTTTACAGTCTAAAGCTCTTATCAGAGAGACCTGTCTCCATGCTGCTCTTTCTTCTACTAACAAATGGGAAATTATTAAATTCAGAATTTGATGTCTTGCCATCACTACTGGTAAAATGCTAGCTTGGAAAAGATTCTCCAAGCAGATGGATATTATTGTTGATATTAACAGGCTGAGCAATAAACTTGATTTAAATGAAGATGAAAAAGCAGAGCTTGCTAAATGCCAATGTGAACTGGACGACATATACAACGATAAGGCACAGGGTGCCTTCATCCGTTCAAAGGCCAAATGGATTGAGAAGGTGAAGAAAACACTATTTTATTATTTCTTTAATTTGGAGAAGAATAGGCAGACTAGGAATAGTATTTCATCCATTTACGTAAATTACACTATATCTGATGATCTTGAAGTGATTAATAAGAAAATACACTCTTTCTACAGTACACTGTATCAATCTCATCTTTTGGAAGGCGACTTGGATTCCTTTTTGATTCAGTTAATAACTCTGTTAAGCCTATAGAAGAAAGGTTTAAGAAACTCTGTGATTCTGATATAGATATTACTGTTGGACCAAGCCATTAAACAAATGCCTATAGGTAAATCTCCTGGACTGGATGGCCTGACTCCTGAATTCTATCGACATTTTTGGTTATTGCTTTCGGTCTTATTGCTTTCGGTCTACAAAGAGGGTATTGCTAATGCTATCTTACCTCCTTCTTTAAGACAGGGACTAATAGTTCTTATACCAAAACCAAAGAGGGACTCTCTTTACCTGGACAATTGGAGACTATTAACGTTGTTGGTAACTGACTATAAGTTACTAGCCCATGTCTATGCCAATAGGCTGCAAAAAGGCCTTGATGATATAATCAGTGAAACTCAATGAGCCTTAATTAAATATGCCATTTAGCAGACGCTTTTATCCAAAGCGACTTACAGTCATGCGTGCATACATTTTTGTGTATGGGTGGTCCCGGGGATCGAACCCACTACCCTGGCGTTACAAGCGCCGTGCTCTACCAGCTGAGCTACAGAGGACTCCTTCATTAAAGGAAGGAGTATTCATAACCATATACGATTGGTTTTTAGATATTTTAGATTACAATGAGTTCATAGAAGATGATGGCTTTATATTGTTAAAACATTTTTTTAAGGCTTTTGAAACTTTAGAGCACAACTTTTTATTTAGAACTCTCTACTTTTGGGTTTGGGGAGAATTTCTGTAAAGTGATAAGGATTATATATAATGATATTAGCAGTTCAGTGACTATGAGTAATGGCACATCCCCTCGTTTCTCTATTACTAGAGGAATTAGACAGGGTTGTCCAATCTCCCCTCTTTTATTTATTTTAGCCACAGATTTACTAGCCGTATTTCTTAACAAATCTGAGAATTTAAAAGGGATCCGCATTTTTGGTAAAGATATGAATATCAGTCAATTTGCAGATGATACTGCCCTTTTCCTAAAGGATAGGGCGGCTATTCCCTTGGCTATTGACAGAATCAAGAAATGTTCTATGGCCTCTGGGTTGACCCTCAACCTTAACAAATGTGATCTCATGCCAATTCATTGGTGTGACTCCATCAACATTGCCTCCATATCTGTTATTTAGGAATTGTTATCACTAAAAACGTTTCAGAAAGAGAATCTTTAAACATCGATAATAGGATTAATTCCATGAGAGTTTCATTAAGTCAGTGGCTGCAACGTGATATCTCAATTTTGGGTCTTTTGTCCAAGACTGATGGTTTATCTAGAATCATTTACCCAAGTCAGTCCCTTTTTCTTTCTTCTAATAATGTCAAAAAAGTCAATTCTGTTATATTTAGATTTGTTTGGAGGAATAAAACGCATTATATTTGGAAATCTCAATTAGTGAAAGACTATGATCATGGAGGTTTACAGGCTATTGATTTTGAGTCGTTAGTGGGTACTTTTAGAATTAAATGGTTGAAATGATGTCTGTCTAATCCTACCTCTATGTGGTATCATATCCCCAACAGTCTGTTTAATAAACTTGGTGGACTTGAATTCCTAATTAAATGTGATTTTGACCCTCCAAAGTTTCACCAGCAAATTTTATGTTTCTGGAAAATGATATTCAAGCACCATTTCCCCCCCCATAAAACATTGATTTGGAATAATAGAGTTATTAAAATTAATAGGAAATCCATTTTCAAAGGCCTTTGTTTTGACAAGGGTATTCATTTTGTATGTGATTTGTTAGACAACAATGGGGAGTTTCTGCCGTTTGATGAGTTCATTGGTACATTTTAGGTAATTATTACTCAGAGAGAATATATGAAGGTTTGCAAAGCAATTCCACTTCCTTTACTTGGACTTATTAAGAACTTTTTGTTATATTATGATGTTGTTCCCACTTTTCCAAGTTGAAAAATGAATGACTTTAACCTTTTGGATAAAAAATTCAACAATAAGTGGATATGATTGGCAGTTAATTAAGTAATTTTTGGTGATTATAATTCAATATATTGCTATGGAAGTGACCAACCCATGCTATGGTCAAAAGCGACTACCCAGGTCTGTGCCCAAACAGTTTGAGCTTCTAAAAATCCACCTTTCCAGAAATAAGTCTCTCACTGTTGCCGCTTGCTACAGACCCCCCTCAGCCCCCAGCTGTGCCCTGGACACCATATGTGAATTGATTGCCCCCCATTTATCCTCAGAGTTCGTACTGCTTGGTGACCTAAATTGGGATATGCTTAATACCCCGGCCATCCTACAATCCAAACTAGATGCCCTCAACCTCACGCAAATTATCAACGAACCTACCAGGTACAACCCTAAATCCGTAAACATGGGTACCCTCATAGATATCATCCTGACTAACATACCCTCTAAATACACCTCAGCTGTCTTCAACCAGGATCTTTGCGATCACTGCCTTATTGCCTGCGTCCGTAACGGGTCCGCGGTCAAACGACCACCCCTCATCACTGTCAAACGCTCCCTAAAACACTTTAGCGAGCAGGCCTTCCTAATTGACCTGGCCCAGGTATCCTGGATGGATATAGATCTCATTCCGTCAGTAGAGGATGCCTGGTTGTTCCTTAAAAGTAATTTCCTCTCAATCTTAAATAAACATGCCCCATTCAAAAATACAGAACTAAGAACCGATATAGCCCCTGGTTCTCCTCAGACTTGACTGCCCTTGACCAGCACAAAAACATCCTGTGGCGTACTGCATTAGCATCAAATAGCCCCCGCGATATGCAACTTTTCAGGGAAGTTAGGAACCAATATACACAAGCAGTCAGGAAAGCAAAGGCTAACTTTTTCAAACAGAAATTTGCATCCTGTAGCACTAACTCCAAAAAGTTTTGGGACACTGTAAAGTCCATGGAGAATAAGAGCACTTCCTCCCAGTTGCCCACTGCACTGAGGCTAGGAAACACTATCACCACCGATAAATCTACAATAATCGAGAATTTCAACAAGCATTTTGCTACAGCTGGCCATGCTTTCCATCTGGCTACCACTACCCCGGCCACCAACTCTGCACCCTCCGCTGCAACTTGCCCATGCCCCCCCGCTTCTCCTTCACACAAATTCAGACAGCTGATGTTTTGAAAGCGCTGCAAAATCTGGACCCCTACAAATCAGCTGGGCCAGACAATCTGGACCCTTTCTTTCTAAAACTAGCCGCCGAAATTGTCGCAACCCCTATTACTAGTCTGTTCAACCTCTCTTTCATAACGTCTGAGATCCCCAGAGATTGGAAAGCTGCCGCGGTCATCCCCCTCTTCAAAGGGGGTGACACTCTTGATCCAAACTGCTACAGACCTATATCCATCCTGCCCTGCCTTTCGAAAGTATTTGAAAGCCAAGTTAACAAACAGATCACCGACCATTTCGAATACCACCGTACCTTCTCCGCTATGCAATCCGGTTTCCGAGCTGGTCATGGGTGCACTTCAGCCACGCTCAAGGTCCTAAACGATATTATAACCGCGATTGATAATAGACAGTACTGTGCAGCCGTCTTCATTGACCTGGCCAAGGCTTTCGACTCTGTCAACCACCGCATTCTTATTGGCAGACTAAATAGCCTTGGTTTCTCAAATGACTGCCTCGCCTGGTTCACCAACTACTTCTCAGATAGAGTTCAGTGTGTCAAATCGGAGGGCCTGTTGTCTGGACCTATGGCAGTCTCTATGGGGGTGCCACAGGGTTCAATTCTTGGGCCGACACTTTTCTCCGTGTATATCAATGATGTCGCTCTTGCTGCTGGTGACTCTCAGATCCACCTCTACGCAGACGACACCATTTTGTATACATCTGGCCCTTCATTGGACACTGTGTTAACAAACCTCCAAACGAGCTTCAATGCCATACAACACTCCTTCAGTAGCCTCCAACTGCTCTTAAACACTAGTAAAACTAAATGCATGCTTTTCAATCGAACGCTGCTGGCACCCGCCCACCCGACTAGAATCACCACTCTCGACGGGTCTGACCTAGAGTATGTGGACAACTACAAATACCTAGGTGTCTGGTTAGACTGTAAACTCTCCTTCCAGACTCACATAAAGAATCTCCAATCCAAAGTTAAATCTAGAATCGGCTTCCTATTTCGCAACAAAGCCTCCTTCACTCATGCTGCCAAACATGCCCTCGTAAAACTGACTATCCTACCGATCCTTGACTTCGGCGATGTCATTTACAAAATAGCCTCCAACACTCTACTCAGCAAATTGGATGTAGTCTATCACAGTGCCATCCGTTTGGTCTCCAAAGCCCCATACACTACCCACCACTGTGACCTGTACGCTCTTGTTGGCTGGTCCTCACTACATGTTCGTCGTCAAACCCACTGGCTCCAGGCCATCTATAAATCACTGCTAGGCAAATCCCCGCCTTATCTTAGCTCATTGGTCACCATAGCAGTACCCACCCGTAGTCTGCGCTCCAGCAGGTATATCTCACTGGTCATTCCCAAAGCCAACACCTCCTTTGGCCGCCATTCCTTCCAGTTCTCTGCTGCCAATGACTGGAACGAATTGCAAAAATCTCTGAAGCTGGAGACTCTTATCTCCCTCACTAACTTTAAGCATCAGTTGTCAGAGCACCTTACCGATCACTGCACCTGTACACAGCCCATCTGAAATTAGCCCACCCAACTACCTCATCCCTATATTGTTATTTATTTTGCTCTTTTGCACCCCAGTATCTCTATTTGCACATAATCTCTTGCACATCTAGCATTCCAGTGTTAATACTATTGTAATTATTTTGCACTATAGCCTATTTATTGCCTTACCTCCATAACTTGCTACATTTGCACACACTGTATATATATTTTCTGTTGTATTTTTGACTTTATGTTTTTTTACCCCATATGTAACTCTGTGTTGTTTTTATTGCACTGCTTTGCTTTATCTTGGCCAGGTCGCAGTTGTAAATGAGAACCTGTTCTCAACTAGCTTACCTGGTTAAATAAAGGTGAAATAAAAATAAATAAATAAAAATTGTCCAGTTATCCCAAAAGTTAAAGAAACTATTTAAAAAATATACCCGTTTAATGATTTCTTGCACAAAAGATTCAATTTTGGCAAAATGCCTTGTGTTTTTTGTTCCTCTGATTCAGAATATATAGAGCATTAATTTAATTAATAATTTTTTTCATGCTGCCATTCTAGTGAACTATGGATTGAAATTAATGAATGGTCGTGTATAAAATCTCCAGAATGACATATGTTTACCTTTGATGATGTTAAATGGCATTATGCTTATCCTTGTAATTCCGATCATAACTATTTTATTAACATGACTGTAAGTCGCTTTGGATAAAAGTGTCTGCTAAATGGCATATTATTATTATTATTATTATTATTCTCTTGGCCAAATATTATATTCACAAATGTAAATGGGGTGGAAAAATTCCTTATTTTGTAGTTTTTTTCATTGAACTGTTAAAATTTTATAAATCCCTTAAACTTGTGAAACTTAAAAAGTTGGACCAGACCGGAGTTTGGGGCTTGAGAAGTGAATGAGAGAAGTGGAAAATCAGTCCTTAGTTGTTAATTTTCTTGAAATTCAAAGGCACAACATAGATTCGAGCCAATGCCTTAAGTAGCTGAACATGTTATTACTCCAACCTCGTGAAAGTGACAAACTAACACGTTTTAATTTTCGCAAAAACAACTTTATATAGGAGTTCCTTTGAGTTGACGGCTTGCACATGCGCAGTATGGCGTGGGACGACCATTAGACCCGATGGCGTGTTTCTGCGCATGAGTTTAGCAAGCCAATGTCGCCATGACATCTCCTACAAGCGTGAATAGGGATTTCTATTGGAGAAGCAGTTTCTACATATCTTCATACTAAACCATCTTTGGTTCAGCCATCCCTATGGAAAAAATGAAGGGTGAAGGAATAGGGGTTTTGAATAAACGCGAAAATAATGTCTGAGGTTAATACAGGTTTAGGAGATCTTATACGTTTTGTTCTATTAGACAATAGCAGTCAGTTAACATTACCTCTATGAATTATGAAGCCTTTATGTGATTTATGTGTTTTTTATTATTACATAATTTCAAAAAAAAAAAAAATCACAAAAATTGGTATTAGCTGATGAAGATTACCTGATAGAACAAAATGTATAAGATCTCCTAAGCCTGTGTTTACCACATACCTTATTTTCAGCGTTTATCCCAAAACCCTACAAAAACGCCATTAATTTTCCTCATAGGCTTCCTCCAACGAACCATGGCGGAGTTAGTGACTACCAAAAGACGCCGTTACTATTTCTCTCTATAAAGTCTGTGGTAAACACAGTTTTAGGAGATCCAATGAGATAATCTTCATCAACTAACGTCACTTTTTGTGAATTTTGAAGAATTTATGTAATAAAAAAACATAAAGGTCATGTTAACTGACTGCTATTATCTCATAGAACAAAACGTATAAAATCTCCTAAGCCTGTGTTAACCTCAGACCTTATTTTCGGCCCTTTATTCCCAAACCCTGTTCTTTTGCCATACATGTTCCCTATAGGGAATGCTGAACAAACCAGACCTAGCTCATTTCCGGGTTTTAGGACTACAAGCTGGTGAGCTCTATTGACTGATCAACAAATCACCTGGCTTGCATCCTAAATAACTACTCAATATTATTTGTAGATCAGTCAGTCAGTCACAATTTACCCATGCTACATCATGGTCTTGATGCTCTTGAACACTGCCACCGTCGATGGTATATGCAGATGGCACTTTAAGACCTTTTTAATAAATAAAATTATCGGGGGATATGTAATCAAAAAAATATATATATTGTACTGTAGCAGCATGTGGATAGCAGCTGCTACTATACTGTAAAATTCCATCAGCCACTGTAAATAATGTTGTATCTACAGTGTAAGTACCATAATCAGGATTTGAATAGAGTACCACAGTATGTCATAATACTCATAAAACCTAGCGGACAAACACGGAAATGGTTCCAATCGATTTTCCGCCATTCATTTTTCCCATAGGGGATTTTAGAAACACTTCAAATAAGGGCTGTTATCACGTTTCAGGAGAAGACCCAGATGCAGACAATGTCAAAGTAACAAAAGTTTATTACAAAAACAGGGGGCAGGCAAACGACAGGTCAAGGGCAGGCAGATGTCAGTAATCCAGATCAGAGTCCAAAAGGTACAGAATGGCAGGCAGGCTCAGGGAAGGCAGATGTCAATAATCCAGGGTGGTGTGACAAGGTATAGAACGGCAGGCAGGGTCAGGGCAGGCAGAATGGTCAAAACCGGGAAAACTAGAGAAAGACAGGCGCAAGGGGGAAACCGCTGGTCGGCTTGGCTTAACAAAACAAACTGGCAACAGATAAACAGAGAACACAGGTATAAATACACTGGGGATAATGGGGAAGATGGGCGACACCTGGAGGGGGGTGGAGACAATCACAAAGACAGGTGAAACAGATCAGGGTGTGACAGCTGTGTTTTGTGTAGGCTTACACTGACATGACGTTTTGATAACTGTGTAAATCTCTCTCATACAAGGTGACTTTTATCAGAGAGGAAGAGGAAGAGAGAGGCCCAACTCTGCAGAAAATCTGTCTCCCTCCAGCAGGTGGTTGTTTTTCGTTGTTTTGGCCACCAAGCATGGCGTTTTTGTATAGAGGTCAATGACAGTGTTGAATTTGCTCAACAAAAAAATGAATGGCTTATTTGCTACGTGAGGTTTATTTGATCTAATAGAAGTTTCGTAATGCTTAAGTTGTTACGAGTGTACTGATACTGTTCTTTGAGAAAAACATACTTTACATCGGAGTTGTCTCGAGATGGCTATGCATTTTCATGTCATGAGGCTAGTAGCCTCACATTTCTCTCCATTGAATACTGGCGGTTGACGTCAACAACCCTCATCGAATATTTAAAAAAACATTATAATAATGAGATGTAGCCATCAATCCAAAGAAATGATAGGCGGGAGCTGAGAGAGCCCACCGTGCCGCTTTGAGGACAACGACTCCCATTGTTAGGGTGGAGAGACGTGTATCTTGTCAGTATATCCATAATCTTTGCTTTTATCAATATATAAGCCTGTAGTTAACTAACTAGCTAACTTAGATGGTGAAGCTAGGCGTTCTTGATAATGTTTGTTTGTGTCTGTGGGTGTCACGCCCTGACCTAGAGAACTCTTGTTGGTTGGGTCAGGGTGTGAGTTCAGGTTGAGATCTATGTTATTAGATTCTATGTTTAGGATCTAGAATGTGTATTTCTATGTTTGGCCGGGTGTGATTCCCAATCAGAGGCAGCTGTCGCTCATTGTCTCTGATTGGCGATCATACTTAGGTAGCCAACTACCTTAGTTGTGGGATCTTGACTCGTGTTTGGCTTGTTAGTGTGTAGCCATTGTTTGAGCTTCACGTTACTTTTGTTGTTTTGTCAAGTGTTTATCGTCATTAATAAATATGTACACATACCACGCTGCACCTTGGTCTGACCCGTCTCTCAACGATCGTGACAGTGGGTGAGGGGTGGGTAACCTACTTCAACTACTACTTGACTTGTAGTTGCCCTAGCAAGCTGTATTATTTTGGTCAGTGGTGGAAAAAGTACCCAAATGTCATACTTCAGTAAAATTAAAGATGCCTTAATAGAAAATGACTCAAGTAAAAGTGAAAGTCACCCAGTAAAAGCATTTGGTATTAAATATACTTGAGTATGAAAAGTACATGTAATTGCTAAAATATAAGATTGTAAGTAGTAAAAGTATAAATAGTTTCAAATTCCTTATATTAAGCAAACCAGATGGCACCATTATTTATATATTTTTTTACATTTACGGATAGCCAGGGGCACACTGCAACACTCAGACATCATTTACAAAAGAAGCATGTGTTTAGTGAGTCCTCCAGATCAGAGGCAGTAGGGAAGTTCTCTTGATAAGCATTTAAAATGTAACAAGTAATTATGGGTGTCAGGGAAAATGTATGTAAAAAGTACATTATTTTCTTTAGGAATGTAGTAAAGTAAAAGTTGTCAATTTTAATAGTAAGGTAAAATACAGATACCCCAAAAAAACACATAAGTAGTACTTTCAAGTATTTTTACTTAAGTACTTTACACCACTGATTTTGGTCTGGCTTTTTGAGAGGTTTCAGAAATGGACTTGATTATCATCCTCTCTTGAGTCAACAGTGTGCTTACTTTACTACAGGAATAAATGGATCTGTTTGCTGTTACCCTCTGGACAGCAGATCATTAGAATAGCTAGTAGGCAAGGTTATGTAACATTATGTAGTCCTACCTGCTATGGTGGGTTTAAAAATAATTGGTATTCACAGGTTTGTTTTTTTAGGTAGAATTACTGTCATGTTATTGATACCAAATTGCAAACCTTATTTGTACCTTTTCTATTCCAGAACCAATGGGTGTTGTCTCCTGAGTGGCGCAGTGGTCTAAGGCACTGCATCGCAATGCTAACTGTGCCACTAGAGATCCTGGTTCGAATCCAGGCTCTGTCGCAGCCGGCCGCGACCGGGAGACTCATGGGCGGTGCACAATTGGCCCAGCGTCGTCCAGGGTAGGGGAGGGAATGGCCGGCAGGGATGTAGCTCAGTTGATAGAGCATGGCGTTTGCAACGCCAGGGTTGTGGGTTCGATTCCCACGGGGGGCCAGTATAAAAAAAAAAAATGTAATCACTAACTGTAAGTCGCTCTGGATAAGAGCGTCTGCTAAATGACTAAAATGTAAATGTAAATGTAAAATGTGTGCCTGAGTCTTATTACCTCTCAACTAGGTAAACTGTTTCAACCTGGAACACTATTCTCCTGCTTTGGTCTGTTTCAGTCATTGCAGGGTCCTGAAGAGCAGGAGTGTGTGAAGGGTTTTGTCCCAGCCCAGCTCTAACACCTGACCTAAATAATCAAAACGAATCACCACGACAGGCTATGTTTTGTAATCAGGTATGAGCTGGGCTGGAACAAAAGCTTATTCACACTTCTGCTATTCATATCTGGAGCTGTCCACCCTTTAAAGTCATTATTCTGTATTATGGGTACAGTTGAACTTGTTGACTGATACTGTATGTGCTTTTAGGTTACTCTCTATGTGTAGGCTATTGTACTGGCCTGTGTGGTACAGTCTTTAATATGTGTAGTAGTTTGTTGCATCGTATTGCTTAGTTGATTATTTGTGTCAACTTTGAATTCAATCTAAGCCACAGATTGTTAACTTCCTCCATGTTGTACTTGACCTTTATACAATAGATGCAAACCAGAAGACATTCAAGCAGCACTTTGAGAGCAAGCACCCCAAGTCTCCAATTGTCCCAGTACTGGTTGATGTGCAGGCCTACTGTAAATAACCACATACACTCAAATGGACCTACAGCTGGGGTAAGACTCTTCCATCATTCACACACAGTAGACATAGTATAAACCAGGTTGTCAACAAAATGCTGTCCTCAATGCTTAAGTTGTTGTCAACAAAATGCTGTCCTCAATGCTTAAGTTGTATTGTGTATGGCTCAATTTGTGGAAATCCTGTGATCACTCATCTTTAATTTTGTGATTCAAAGACACTTGATGACCACGATTTGAATGACGTTGAGGGACACGCTGAGACCCAGAGTACAACTGGACATGGGACGGATATTTGAGACAATGACTTAAAAGGCATGCAGAAGCACACCAGCACCCCATTTGATGTTTATTCCATGGCCAACCATACCTCTAGCTACCCCCTATTCCACATTGCCTTTTATGCCCCATGGTCCCTCAACTTCGAACATTTTGGAACTCTCCATCTTATCTCTATAAACCCACCCTACCTTCACCCATCTTCCCAATGCTGCTTCCTTAACTTGTTCTTCTCCCGATTTGATAACATCTAGACTCAGTAACATGTTTAAATGTATTGTGGTGTACTGTTTTTGCTACCTTTTTTTCACCTGTGTAATGCTGTCCTCCTGCGTATTCTGGGGTTCAGACTGAATGCAGTGGTAAATGTGCTGCTCACAATTGACAGCAGCAACATTAAATTGACAAGAAGGGTGTTGATATAGCTGGGTTTAGGCATGGCTTCCTTGTTTTGTTTCTCATTCTGCTGGAGTTGACCTAGTATTTTATATTAAACCTACCTTACGCATCCAGTTGTTTCTCCATTTGTAACTCACCCACCAAAAATCACAATATGCTGTTTTACATTTTGTGTTATTTGTGCTGGTCTAATTGCTAAAATGGAAAAGCAGAAGAATCTGTGCGCTCTCTGATAGTAATAATAGTTCATATGGTGCTCTTCAATGTCCCAGGTTTGTGGCATTGATGAATAAATCATTAAATGTTTACTTTAAGTAAGATGTTTATGTTATTTATAAAAGGCTTATGTATGTATTGTTTACAATTTTGATTTCTTTAAAACAATGTAATTGTTGGAGTTCAGGTGTTTGAGGTGATTGATGGGTGACTTGGTGCATTCTTGTCAAATAAATATGCTTTTTCATTTCTCGATTATGTATACATTCCGCAATTAATTAATCTCGCTTTGAGTTTGCAAGACTTAACAGAACATGTCCCCAAGTTAGTTCTGAATTGCTTTAATACAGCAGTGCATTCTGACACCATGAATTTGAAATAGATTTCTCCTCATTCATATAGTTGGCAGAAATTATAAGGGATTAAATATAGACCTCCACTGGCTGAAGGAGAAGAGGATCTTGTAAAATAAGGGTATGCTGCTATTATCATTTAGGTAGCTAGCTAGCTCGCTTCTTTGCAAAAAAAAATAGCCTAGTATTCATGGCACATTGTAAATATCTGACTGCTACTAGGATAGTATTCTGTACAAGACACAAGACCAAATGCATAAATAAGACAAATAATAGTAAATGAAAATGTTCAATATATTTTGTTTTGGATCAAGGTAGCTAGTAGCTATCTAGCTGACAGCACAGGTCTAAGCTATAAATGAAGTGCAGGAGCTTGTAGTCTTGCATGATGTCTACTTTGATGCTAATTAGCATTTTCGAATCTGAGAGTAAATAGAGCTGAATATATTTCTAAAGGTCACCTTGTCCGAGATTGATTCACATTCTTATCAAAACGTCACGCCAGAGAAAGCCTACATGAACCACAAACCTTGTTTGAAGTGGTTCTAAAATGCCCTATGGGAAAAATGAATGGTGAAAAAAAAAGGTTTGGAACCATTTCCCTGTTTGACCGCTAGGTTTTATGGGTATTATGATGCATCCACTGTGGGGATCTATTGCAGTGGTTCCCAACCAGGGGTACTTTGACTATCAACAGGGGGTACTTGAGAAGACTCATGAGACCATAGGCCTACTGGTAGAATGCACATGAGGGGGTACTTCAGAGGTACTCCTGGCAGATCAAAATTCAGTTGGTGGTACAGTAACCAAAATAGTTGGAAACCACTGCTCTATTGCTTGGGTGGGCTGGGCACCCCCATAATTGTCAAATATATTGACATTGTTGGGCCCCTCTAGAAAGAGAAAGAAATGTGTTTGTGTGTTTTTTTAAACATAATTTCCCTTTACATTTAGATTCAATATCCCTGTCTGAAGACTTATTGTATCCATTACAATTTTGAAAAGTCACCTTATTCCCCTATAATCCACAAAAAATGAAAACACTAAAATCACCCTTTTACACTAATTTATACTGAAATTACATTTCCTACTGTGATAGGAGTTACTCACTTCCCATGGATTTTTACGTTCAACCAAGAATAATTCTATCATCTCTATCAGGTGTCATGAGTTTATTTCATGGACTGCTTAAAAACCCACAGTGCTAAGTCTGGAGACTGATGGCCAGTCACGGCCCAAGCTTTCTATGTATAGATTGAGGGCTCAAGGCCATGGATTTGCAATCTGATCATTTCCATGAAAGAGTGTTGATAAAATGCAACCAGGTCAAGTGGTCATCCTATAGGGTGAACAACATTTCTGCCAATTATTTGAGATTATGGGAGTCAAAAGATGCAAAACACTGCAAACAGAAAACACAATATCGACAACCATATTTTACTACGGAGAAGGGTATATTCCAGCATGTGCATCACTTTTGCAGCACTTGAGAGCAATACCCACCTGACCATAAGAAATCATCTCTGAATTACAATACAAGTGTATTTTACACAAAGGTCTTGAACTACTTTTCAACCTCGTTCACCATTCAAACTCATGCTATGCCAGTCACATCCAATGCCCTATGAAAATGTAACAAGCAAGATACAGTATATCAAAAAGGATAGACATGACAAACAGTTTTCTAATCTTATTTGCAAAGCGGAGTACAAATGTAAAAAATGATTTCAAAAACTTCAGCCCATATTCAATCAAATCCAGTGACCGTAATAGGTTTCCCTCATACTTCCTTTGCTGCTTGGATAAAAACTTTTTTTTTTTTTTTTGAAACAGTGCTAACAGAGTGAAACAAAAAAAACTCTACAGAATATTGATTAACATATGCTCAACTTCATCCCTCAGAATTAACAAACCGATTTGATTGAATAGGGGCCATAATTATTTATATCTGTGCAATTTATACGAATAGCATAATATGAGACACTTGGCTGACAGAAAATAAATAGTGTATATTTCAGAGCGATAGGCACTTTCTGTGAGCACGTCTTTATGTACAGTGTAACGCATTAAACGGCTTAACATTCCTTTCAAAGTTGAGAAAGTAAAATTGTATTTAAAAAACAACTTAAAACTGTTAAAACAATAACTTAAACTTTCTTTTTAAATGTATTCCATTTGTAATTACTTGACTAACATAAATGCATATTTTATAATAATAATAATAATAATAATATGCCATTTAGCAGACGCTTTTATCCAAAGCGACTTACAGTCATGCGTGCATAAATTTTTGTGTATGGGTGGTCCCGGGGATCGAACCCACTACCCTGGCGTTACAAGCGCCGTGCTCTACCAGCGGAGCTACAGAGGACAACGTACATATAACTGCCAAAATAAAGTAAACACCAACATGAAGTGTCTTAATAGGGCGTTGGGCCAACACGAGCCAGAACAGCTTCAATGCACCTTGGCATAGATTCTACAAGTGTCTGGAACTCTATCGGAAGGCGGCGACACCATTCTTCCACAAGAAATTGCATCATTTGATGTTTTGTCATACAGTACTATGGGGGCATTTCCATGGTAGCCAAAAGACTGGCCATAATAATGGCCTGTCCAGCATTTTTATACATGACCCTAAGCCCGATGGGATGTTAATTGCTTAATTAACTCAGGAACCACACCTGTATGGAAGCACCTGCTTTCAATATACTTTGTATCCCTCATTTACTCAAGTGTTTCCATTATTTTGGCAGTTACTCGTATGTCCCATTTGAAGCCTTCAATAAAGAGAGAGTGCATAGGTTGCATGCATGTCCATCCAGTCAACTAGTTATCTCAGTACAGCCTTTTTTTCAGTGCAAACTTTCTTCAGTGGAGGGGCTCCTGATCCTTCCTCTTCTTCCTGTTAGAAATATTGGTGATTTCTTTCATGTTATTATTAAGAGCTGAAGCAATTACCAATCACAACTTTTTTGCAGCAAAAATTTTTTGTTAAAAAATAAAAAAATTGTCATATCCTTTATTAATATAGAAAATGACTTACCTCTGTGCATGGAGCTCTTACTCTGACACCAAGGGGCAAAACCAGGTCCTCTTTGATCAATGTAGGAGGCTCATCAGCAACTTCATGTGCTGGCTGGGCCGGTTCTGCATATAGAGTGAAACACTTAAAAGGCATTGAGATATTAACTGTAATATAGCCAATAGAGTATACCTCAGTTACATTAGTGACATAATAACTAGGGCCCTGAGTTTTTCCTAGTCAGGTTACAGGGTCTGGAAAAGCTCCTCGCCCTACATGGGAAACACTGTGATGGTGTAGTATGCTAGGCCAACTGTACCGTCCACACTCTCCTGGCCCAGCATGGGTGGTTGAGCGTCTTCGGTCGTGCGGAGGGTTGTAGTGTGGGGGAGAGGACTGACTGCCTCACTGGCATGCTGGGAGCTGGAGCTGCTGCTGTCCATTTTGGGCTGGTAAACATCAGACAGGAAACTCTGGTTGCTGCATTCATCTGCGGTGAAGAGAACAGGAGCAGTCTTGGTTTCGAGTCAATAATTTTCAATTCAGGAGGTAAATTAAAATTCCAATTAAAAAGTATGTTACATTTTTTAAATCTGCATTGAGTGAATTTCCATGGAATTGCCCTAAACCCTGTTATTAAGAGTATTGCAGTGCTGTAAAACCTGCTCCAAACACAGTGCTGCTTGTGCTTCTGTCGTAGTAAATATTAAAATGTTATAGCTTGGTCTGACTAAAATCTTGTGCATGACCCATTTTAATGTTAGGAGCTTGTTTTCAATCAATGCTGTTCCTATGCAAGAACAATGGACAGAGCCAATATCTTCTCAAGGACAACTCCCACGCCACAGGCCACAATCTGGTTGCTCCCCACGAGACTTTCCTTTGAGAACATACACACATTCACACACACATCTCCATGCATACGCACACTCATCCTCATGCCTCACGAGTTACGCACACACACACACTGCACTTTTTTCTACTGGTCGGGTGCCTAGGGCAGAGGACTCTGCCGTGCACAAAATGGGGCTTCTACTCTGGACAGAGCAGACCCGCCTCCTACGCCTCCGGAACCAATCAAGGGACTAGAAGAAGGACCCCTTCCTTTGTGTTGCATTGTATAAAGTAATGCTGAAAACTCTGTTTTTGATCCCTTCTCAACTGTCTCCATAAGAGGCAACTGAAATGGGTCCATGCATTGGGCCCATGCATGTAGCTTGAGCAGTACCAGCTATCTCTGTGTTTAATAAACTGCCTTTTGCTTAAATATATTCCTCTCCGTCTAGCGTCGTTGGTTCTGAACTTCCTCTCCTGTATGGTTTCACCAACACTTCTCATAGTCAGTCAGTGCCTCACCTTGGAAATCCAAGGTAGAGCTGGTGTTTTCCAACACCACATCTTTTAGACCTCGAACCTCTCCTGTTATGGATTTGCTCCGGTATATCTGAAAGAGAGAAGGAGAGAGAGAGAGTAAAATAGAGCCAGCATAGTGTGGTTGTTCCATACACAAACTCATTAAATTAATTAATGAACCATATAATGGCCAGAGGCAGTCATCTATTATAAGATAACATACCTGTTTAGTGTCTGTCACAGGCACCCACTTGAATATGCGTAGGGATGTGTCTCCCACTGTTACCCACTTCTTCTCCCTGAAAATGAAATGTAATAGAACAGAGAATACATCTACTACATTCAGTAATACAAAGCATGAACCAAAGATTCTGCTGGCGTTGGCTCATTTATTGGTGGAAGTGCATTTTCTGCCTAATATTCCTGAACCTCGCCGAGGGAAACTGCTCAGATGGACGATGGATATATTTTCAATGTGGGTCACACAGTTATATCAGAATGCGTAACATCGTAACAACATGTGGACAAGTGTAGCCATTTTGACAGATTGTTAAAAATTCCGATAGTCCCGCCCATAGAATTACCGGGCTTCGGCAGCCCAGTCTCTCCATTGGCTGTTGTTTCAGTCATTCACCAACCCTCCTAATATTTTCCGAGTGAAGTTTGTTGTGTGGCGTTGCAGATGTTTACATTTCATTTACATAATCCCCGCGGTTTTACTTACCATTTACGCACTTTTTCAATTGCTGCCAGCACCTTTTTAATGTCATCTTTAGCACGACTTCGTGTCTCCGCGCGACCTGATCGTCCGGACATCTTTAGTCGTTGTTACTTTTTGGAGATGTCTTTTCTTGCAACTCCAAATTTGCAGTGTGCCTACTCTTCCAATAGGCTAATATTCTCGCGAGGTTTTAACACCCATTCTCTTTTCCTAGTGGTTGGTTTGTCTGTTTTCTTCATCCTCCCATCATCTTTGAACTGACGTCATCACATTACCATTGACAGTAAAATAATAGGTTGTTATGACGGAAATGATGGATATGTGGATATTTTAACCCCATAAATAACAAACATAATAACTTACATGAAGTTCATTATATGAAATTGGATATAGTTTTGATTTTACGAAGTTGATTTGCAAATGATTTACAAAGTTCACTACCAGATTGAAAGGGATGACAATCCTTGGGTATGAGAGGAAGTGAGGGGGATGAATAAACTACAATAGAAAGGGAGTGATGAAATCCAATTATGTACAGCTGGAGCTCCCTCCCTGCCTGCTATCAATCATATGGCCAAAGTATGTGTTATTATGGGCCTATCTTTTTAGTCTTGCAGAGGGTAGCACTGACCAATAAACACTGATATGGCCTGCATTTGTAAGCTTGGTTCTATTGAGCAAACCAGTGCTTGACTTGGACTGAAATTGGTGTCGGTACTCATTTTGTGTGCCGGTACTGTTTATATTTAGGTGCAGGAACTCTGCAATAGTTTTAAGACAATATTCTAACAGAGGTGCAGGAACTGAAGCAGTAGAACATTTTAGGTGCCGGTACTCAGTTCCGGTGAGCTCTGGAGCAAACAAATATTGGTTGGCAGGCTCAATCAGCAGGGTGAGATATTTTGTGTAACTTTAATGTATTCTGATCTTATAGCTGTGGCTAACTACCTCAACTAGGACTAGAAAAGACCCAGAACAGCGTAGGAGAAGAGCTGACCTGGATTCAAATACTGTATGTATAATACTATGACTGTGCTTGATTTAGTTTGAGTGGTACAATGGAACCAACAGGAAAATCCTCCAAGCTCAGTCAAGCACACCTCATTTGACATTTGACCAAGGCAGATCAAATCAAATTAAATTGTATTCGTCACATGCTTAGAAAACAACAGGTGTGGACTAACAGTGAAATGCTTACTTACGGGCCTTCCCAACGATGCAGAGAGAAAGAAAATAGAGAAATAATAGAAAAGTAAAACACGTAATAATAAAAGTCATAATAGATACACAATGAGTAACGATAACTTGGCTATATACAAGAGGTACCAGTACTGACTCGATGTGCAGGGGTGCAAGGTAATTGAGGTAGATACAGTATGTACACTACCGTTCAAAAGTTTGGGGTCACTTAGAAATGTCATTGTTTTCGAAAGAAAGATTGAGTGAGAACGGCAATAACTGAGGAATGCAGAGAGTAGGCTATGATAAGAAAGTGTGTATGTATGAGTGTGTGTATGCATGTGTGTGTGTGTATGTATGTATGTATGTGTGTATGCATGTGAGTATATATGTGTGTGTGTGTGTGAACTGATGGTCAGGAGAGCAGTTTTAGAGTGGAAAACTACAGCCCGCCTACAGAGGGGAGGGATTTTTTTGTATGACGTATGAGTATAAAAGATGGACTCTGAAATTGTGATGGCAGAATTCTCAATGAATAAATATCTCTGACTATGCAGACCGGGACTCTGTCCGTTACTTAAATCCCAAAAGACTTACAACCTTTTGGGAGACGCACAGAGACACTGAAATAGTTTGTTAAATAATTCACATAACACTATTTAATGAAGCTGCCAGTTGAGGACCTGTGAGGCGTCTGTTTCTCAAACTAGACACTATAATGTATTTGACCTCTTGCTCAGTTGTGTACCGGGGCCTCCCACTCCTCTTTCTATTCTGGTTAGAGACAGTTTGCGTTGTTCTGTGAAGGGAGTACTACACAGCGTTGTACGAGATCTTCAGTTTCTTGGCAATATCTCGCATGGAATAGCCTTCATTTCTCAGAACAAGAATAGACTGTTTCTGGCCGTTTTGATTCTGTAATCTAACCCACAATTGCTGATTCTCCAGATACTCAACTAGTCTCAAGGCCAGTTTATTGCTTCTTTAATCAGCACAACAGTTTTCAGCTGTGCTAACATAATTGCAAAAGGGTTTTATAATGATCAATTAGCCTTTTAAAATGATAAACTTGGATTAGCAAACACAACGTGCCATTGGAACACAGGACTGATGGTTGCTGATAATGGGCCTCTGTAGATATTCCATAAAAAATCAGCCGTTTCCAGCTACAATAGTCATTTACAACATTAACAATGTCTACACTGTATTTCTGATCAATTTGATGTTATTTTAATGGACAAAGAAATTGATTTTCTTTAGAAAACAAGGACATTTCTAAGTGACCCCAAACTTTTGAACGGTAGTGTACATATACAGTGCATAAATCTGGACCCCTACAAATCAGCTGGGCTAGACAATCTGGACCCTTACTTTCTAAAATTAGCCGCTGAAATTGTCGCAACCCCTATTACTAGCCTGTTCAACCTCTCTTTCGTATCGTCTGAGATCCCCAGAGATTGGAAAGCTGCCGCGGTCATCCCCCTCTTCAAAGGGGGTGACACTCTAGATCCAAACTGTTACAGACCTATATCCATCCTGCCCTGCCTTTCGAAAGTATTTGAAAGCCTAGTTAACAAACAGATCACCGACCATTTCGAATCCCACCGTACCTTCTCCGCTATGCAATCTGGTTTCCGAGCTGGTCATGGGTACACCTCAGCCACGCTCAAGGTCCTAAACGATATAATAACCGCGATCGATAAAAGACAGTACTGTGCAGCCGTCTTCATCGACCTGGCCAAGGCTTTTGACTCTGTCAATCACCGCATTCTTATTGGCAGACTAAATATCCTTGGTTTCTCAAATGACTACCTCGCCTGGTTCACCAACTACTTCTCAGATAGAGTTCAATGTGTCAAATCGGAGGGCCTGTTGTCTGGACCTCTGGCAGTCTCTATGGGGGTGCCACAGGGTTCAATTCTCGGGCCGACTCTATTCTCTGTGTATATCAATGATGTCGCTCATGCTGGTGGTGACTCTCAGATCCACCTCTATGCAGACGACACCATTTTGTATACATCTGGCCCTTCATTGGACACTGTGTTAACAAACCTCCAAACGAGCTTCAATGCCATACAACACTCCTTCCGTGGCCTACAACTGCTCTTAAATGCTAGTAAAACTAAATGCATGCTCTTCAATCGAACGCTGCTTGCACCCGCCCGCCTGACTAGAATCACTACTCTCGACGGGTCTGACTTAGAATATGTGGACAACTACAAATACCTAGGTGTCTGGTTAGACCGTAAACTCTCCTTCCAGACTCACATTAAGCATCTCCAATCCAAAGTTACATCTAGAATTGGCTTCCTATTTCGCAACAAAGCCTCCTTCACTCATGCTGCTAAACATGCCCTCGTAAAACTGACTATCCTACCGATCCTTGACTTTGGCGATGTCATTTACAAAATAGCTTCCAACACTCTACTCAGCAAATTGGATGTAGTCTATCACAGTGCCATCCGCTTTGTCACCAAAGCCCCATATACTACCCACCATTGTGACCTGTACGCTCTTGTTGGCTGGCCCTCACTACATATTCGTCGCCAAACCCACTGGCTCCAGGTCATCTATAAATCACTTCAAGGCAAAACCCCGCCTTATCTTAGATCACTGGTCACCATAGCAACACCCACCCGTAGTATGCGCTCCAGCAGGTATATCTCACTGGTCATTCCCAAAGCCAACACCTCCTTTGGCCGCCATTCCTTCCAGTTCTCTGCTGCAAATGACTTGAACGAACTGCAAAAATCTCTGAAGCTGGAGACTCTTATTTCCAACACTAACTTTAAGCATCAGTTGTCAGAGCAGCTTACCGATCACTGCACCTGTACACAGCCCATCTGTAATTAGCCCACCCAACTACCTCATCCCCATATTGTTATTTACATTGTTATTTATTTTGCTCATTTGCACCCCAGTATCTCTATTTGCACATCATCTTCTGCACATCCATCACTCCAGTCTTAATACTAAATTGTAATTATTTTGCACTATGGCCTATTTATTGCCTTACCTCCATAACTTACTACATTTGCACACACTGTATATAGATTTTCTATTGTGTTATTGACTGTACGTTCTGTTTTTGTTTATTCCATATGTAACTGTGTGTTGTTGTTATTAATCGTACTGCTTTGCTTTATCTTGGCCAGGTCACAGTTGTAAATGAGAACTTGTTCTCAACTGGCTTACCTGGTTAAATAAAGGTGACAAAAATAAATTAAAATTGATTAAATAGTTTGTGTAAATAAGGTATCTGTTTTTAATTTTTAATAAATTTGCTAAAATTTCTAAAAACCTGTTTTCGATTTGTCATTATGGGGGTATTGTGTGTAGATTAAATTTAATAAATTTTAGAATAAGGCTGTGGCCTTATCCTCCCGGGTGGAGCAGCGGGGACTCCCGAGTGGCGCAGCAGTCTAAGGCACTGCATCGCAGTGCTAGAGGCGTCACTACAGACCCTGGTTCGATCCCAGCCTGTGTCACAACCGGCCGTGACTGGGAGTCCCATAGGGCGGCACACAATTGGCCCAGCGTGGTCAGGGGAGGGTTTGGCCGGGGGAGCTTTGCTTGGCTCATCACGCTCTAGCGACTCCTTGTGGCGGGCCGGGCGCCTGCAGGCTGACTTCGGTCGTCAGTTGAACGGTGTTTCCTCCGACACATTGGTGCGGCGGGCGGGTGTTAAGGAGCGCGGTTTGGCAGGTCATGTTTCGGAGGATGCATGACTTGACCTTCGCCTCTCCCAAGCCCGTTGTGGAGTTTCAGCGATGAGACAAGATCGTAATTGAAATTGGGAGAAAAAGTCATAAATAAATAATAAGGCTATAATGTAACAAAATGTGGAAAAAGGGAAGGGGTCTGAATACTTTCCGAATGCACTGAACATATAACTAGGAATAAAGTGACAGATAGTAAACAGTAGCAGCGTATGTGATGAGTCAAAAAAAAAAAATGGGGCAAAAGGGTCAACTATTTAGCAGTCTTATGGCTTTGGGATAGAAGCTGTTTAAGGTCCTGTTGGTTCCAGACTTGGTGCATCGGTACCACTTGCCATGCTTTAGCAGAGAGAACACTATGACTTGGGTGGCTGGAGTCTTTAACTATGTTTAGGGCCTTCCTCTGACACCGCCTGGTATAGAGGTCCTGGAAGGCAGGGAGCTTGGCCCCAGTGATGTACTGGGCCGTACGCACTACGCTCTGTAGCGCCTTGAAGTCAGATCCCAAGCAGTTGCCATACCAAGCGGTGATGCAGCCAGTCAAGATGCTCTCAGTGCTGTAGCTGTATAACTTTTTGAAGATCTGAGGGCCCATGCCAAATCTTTTCAGCCTCCTGAGGGGGGAGAAGCGTTGTCATGACCTTTTCACGACTGTGTTGGTGTGTTTGGACCATGATAGAGCCTTAGTGATGTGGACAACGGGGAACTTGAAGCTCTCAACCCGCTCCACTACAGCCCCGTCGATGTGAATGGGGGCATGCTCGGCCCGCCGTTTCCTGTAGTCCACGATCAGCTCCTTTGTCTTGCTGATGTTGAGGGAGAGGTTGTTGTCCTGGCACCACACTGACTTCTTCCATATACACTTTCTCATCATTGTCAATGATCAGGCCTACCACCGTCATGTTGTCTGCAAACTTAATGATGGTGTTGGAGTTGTGCAGAAGGGCACTAGCGTAGCGGATGTGTTGTTGCATACACTCACCACCTGGGGGCAGCCTGTCAGGAAGTCCAGGATCCAGTTGCAGAGGGAGGTGTTCAGTCCCAGGGCCCTTAGCTTAGAGATGAGGATGGAGGGCACTATGCTGTTGAACACTGAGCTGTAGTCAATGAACAGCATTATCACATAGGTGTTCCTTTTGTCCAAGTGGGAAAGGGCAGTGTGGAGTGCAATAGATATTGCGTCAACTGCGGATCTTTTGGGGTGGTATGCGGATTGGAGTGGGTCCAGGGTGTCTGGGATGATGGTGTTGATGTGAGATGACCAGCCTTTCAAAGAATTTCATGGCTACGGATGTGAGTGCTACGGGGCGATAGTCATTTAGACAGGTTACCCTGGCATTCTTGGGCACGGGGACTATGGTGGTCTGCTTAAAATATGTAGGTACTACAGACTGGGTCAGGGAGAGGGTGAAAATGTCAGTGAAGACACTTGCCAGCTGGTCAGCGCATGTTCTGAGTATGCGTCTTGGTAATCCGTATTGCCCTGCGGCCTTGTGAATGTTAACCTGTTCAAAGGTCTTACTCATATCGGCTATGGAGAGCATGATCACATAGTCGTCTGGAACAGCTAGTGCTCTCACGCATGGTTCAGTGTTGCTTGCCTCGAAGCTAGCATAAAAGGCATTTACAGTTGAAGTCGGAAGTTTACATACAGTGAGGGAAAAAAGTATTTGATTCCCTGCTGATTTTGTACGTTTGCCCACTGACAAAGAAATGATCCGTCTATACTTTTAATGATAGGTTTATTTGAACAGTGAGAGACAAAATAACAACAAAATCCAGAAAAACGCATGTCAAAAATGTTATAAATTGATTTGCATTTTAATGAGGGAAATAAGTATTTGACCCCTCTGCAAAACATGACTTAGTACTTGGTGGCAAAACCCTTGTTGGCAATCACAGAGGTCAAAAGTTCCTTGTAGTTGGCCACCAGGTTTGCACACATCTCAGGAGGGATTTTGTCCCACTCCTCTTTGCAGATCTTCTCCAAGTCATTAAGGTTTTGAGGCTGACGTTTGGCAACTCGAACCTTCAGCTCCCTCCACAGATTTTCTATGGGATTAAGGTCTGGAGACTGGCTAGGCCACTCCAGGACCTTAATGTGCTTCTTCTTGAGCCACTCCTTTGTTGCCTTGGCCGTGTGTTTTGGGTCATTGTCATGCTGGAAAACCCATCCACGACCCATTTTCAATGCCCTGGCTGAGGGAAGGAGGTTCTCACCCAAGATTTGATGGTACATGGCCCAGTCCATCGTCCCTTTGATGCGGTGAAGTTGTCCTGTCCCCTTAGCAGAACCCCCCCCAAAGCATAATGTTTCCACCTCCATGTTTGACGGTGGGGATGGTGTTCTTGGGGTCATAGGCAGCATGCCTCCTCCTCCAAACACGGCGAGTTGAGTTGATGCCAAAGAGCTCCATTTTGGTCTCATCTGACCACAACACTTTTACCCAGTTCTCCTCTGAATCATTCAGATGTTCATTGGCAAACTTCAGTCGGGCATGTATATGTGCTTTCTTGAGCAGGGGGACCTTGCGGGCGCTGAAGGATTTCAGTCCTTCACGGCGTAGTGTGTTACCAATTGTTTTCTTGGTGACTATGGTCCCAGCTGCCTTGAGATCATTGACAAGATCCTCCCGTGTAGTTCTGGGCTGATTCCTCACCATTCTCATGATCATTGCAACTCCACGAGGTAGATATTGCATGAAGCCCCAGGCCGAGGGAGATTGACAGTTCTTTTGTGTTTCTTCCATTTGCGAATAATCGCACCAACTGTTGTCACCTTCTCACCAAGCTGCTTGGCGATGGTCTTGTAGCCCATTCCAGCCTTGTGTAGGTCTACAATCTTGTCCCTGACATCCTTGGAGAGCTCTTTGGTCTTGGCCATGGTGGAGAGTTTGGAATCTGATTGATTGATTGCTTCTGTGGACAGGTGTCTTTTATACAGGTAACAAACTGAGATTTGGAGCACTCCCTTTAAGAGTGTGCTCCTAATCTCAGCTCGTTACCTGTATAAAAGACACCTGGGAGCCAGAAATCTTTCTGATTGAGAGGGGGTCAAATTCTTTTGTCCCTCACTGTACACTTAGGTTGGAGTCATTAAAACTAGTTTTTCAACCACTCCACACATTTCTTGTTAACAAACTATAGTTTTGGCAAGTCGGTTAGGACATCTACTTTCTGCATGACAAAAGTCATTTTTCCAACAATTGTTTACAGACAGATTATATCACTTATAATTCACTGTATCACAATTCCAGTGGGTCAGAAGTTTACATACACTAAGTTGACTGTGCCTTTAAACAGCTTGGAAAATTCCAGAAAATGATGTCATGGCTTTAGAAGCTTCTGATAGGCTAATTGACATCATTTTAGTCAATTGGAGGTGTACCTGTGGATGTATTTCAAGGCCTACCTTCAAACTCAGTGCCTCTTTGCTTCACATCATGGGAAAATCAAAAGAAATCAGCCAAGACCTCAGAAAAAAAAATTGTAGCCCTCCACAAGTCTGGTTCATCCTTGGGAGCAATTTTCAAACACCTGAAGGTACCACTTTCATCTGTACAAACAATAGTACGCAAGTATAAAACACCATGGGACCACGCAGCCGTCATACCGCTCAGGAAGGAGACGCGTTCTGTCTCCTAGAGATGAACGTACTTTGGTGCGAAAAGTGCAAATCAATCCCAGAACAACAGCAAAGGACCTTGTGAAGATGCTGGAGGAAACAGGTACAAAAGTATCTATATCCACAGTAAAACAAGTCCTATATCGACATAACCTGAAAGGCCGCTCAGCAAGGAAGAAGCCACTGCTCCAAAACCGCCA
Organism: Coregonus clupeaformis; assembly: GCF_020615455.1. Taxonomy (NCBI): domain Eukaryota; kingdom Metazoa; phylum Chordata; class Actinopteri; order Salmoniformes; family Salmonidae; genus Coregonus; species Coregonus clupeaformis. Next base: position 20,582,815 of record NC_059196.1, on the reverse strand, counting down.
TAAAAAAGCTAGACTACGGTTTGCAACTGCACATGGGGACAAAGATTGTACGTTTTGGAGAAATGTCCTCTGGTCTGATGAAACAAAAATAGAACTGTTTGGCCATAATGACCATCGTTATGTTTGGAGGAAAAAGGGGGTGCTTGCAAGCCGAAGAACACCATCCCAACCGTGAAGCACGGGGGTGGCAGCATCATGCTGTGGGGGTGCTTTGCTGCAGGAGGGAGTGGTGCACTTCACAAAATAGATGGCATCATGAGGAAGGAAAATTATGTGAATATATTGAAGCAACATCTCAAGACATCAGTCAGGAAGTTAAAGCTTAGTCGCAAATGGGTCTTAGCTCAAAAGTATTGTGGAGCTCCTGCACCTAAATATAAACAGTACCAGCACCCAAAATGAGTACCGGAACCTATTTCAGTCCAAGTCAAGCATTTACACTGGATCAGAGCATGCCATTTTTCCCTTTCATGCTGAGTGGTTATCGAAAGGGAGTTGGTTGGAAATATTTTTCAAATACATTGAGGTACTATTGTCATTCTTAATGGATGTTGCTGTTTGAGGTGAAGAAAACATTACTTTGAGAAGCTCCACTGGTCATTAGTGGTGGTGCTTTAAGCCAATCAGAAATACTATCAGATCCCCATATGCCTACATTTGCAAGTAGGCCAGGTAGCCTATAGGCCTACTTCTATGCGCACGCATCCTTACTCAACATTGACAGGAGCACTCCAAACAAAAGACAATGACTAAATTGACAGAACTAGTAAATGGAATTAAATAAACCAAAACGTATCTCACAAGTGTAACATAGGTTGTGCACTCTGCAAACAATGTGTCCACTCCAACAATGAGAACAGGAAGACTGGAATAATAATATTGAATGTATTAAAATAAATGACTGTAACCAAAGTAACAGACATTGTAGATTAGAAATTATAGGAATTAACGGTAAATGTACTAATGGTGATATATGTGATGCGGAATTGATACACTAACAATCAAACACAAACAATTCACACAATGAATGTGCACAAATTGGCGGGAGAGAGCGCATTCTGGAGAGAGAAGTGCATTGTGCATCTGGGCGCATGGTCAATCCGACATCTGCATTGGCCATGCAGCATTTACGGTGATATGTCCTCAGCAGAAGTCAGAAGCATTTACGGTGATATGGCCTAAACAGAAATCAGGGCAAGAATGGCCTCAGCAGAAGTCAGGGCATACATACTTATTGTGCTTCGCGACGCAGAGCTGTTGTCAAGGAAGTGAGTTTGTGTTTATACAGGATGTACCGCCCCCACCTACCGTCAACCAATCATGTCAATGTGGAACTAGACAGAGCCCTCCGCATGGCGATGCGGTACGGAGCTCGATTTGGCCTCTGCATGCCTCTGGAGCTCCGCAATTGCGTCACAGCCTCTATATGGAGCCTCCAACCACATTTTCGAATCAAGCATAAATTGGCTTTTAGTCTTGGCCTTCGCAATGGATTAGTTCACTGAGATGGGCGCAAATATATATATATATATATTTGTTACTGCTCTACTAAAACAATCTCGGTCGACCAAACAATCAACCTGTCGACTAATTGGGGTCAGCTCTACACCAGCGGAATTCCAGTCAGTTATTGACATTTCTGGGAGGAGTCTGTGACGGTTGCAGCTGGGCCATAGAGAATGATAGAGGCATCTAGTGGCCAAAAGGCCTAGCCAAAAGACCATATTAGCATGGGCAGCGCCATTGAGGGCGTCCACCATTTAAATGTGGTCAACTGGGTGGGACTTTCCAGCCTGGTCTCATAGACTAGATGTAACATAGTAAATGTAAATCTGGGATACTCAAATTAGTAAGAAATGTTAAAGGCAAAGGTCTAGTGAATGTCTAGGAACCCAAAGGTTGCGTGTTCGAATCTCATCACAGACAACTTTAGTTTTTTAGATAATTAGCAACTTTGCAACTATTTACTACTTTTTAGCTACTTTGCATGTTAGCTAACCCTAACCTTAACCCTTTAACCTAACTCCTAACCCTAACCTTAACCCTAACCTAGCTAACTTTATCTACAACAAATTGGAATTTGTAACATATCATTACATTTACATTTTAGTCATTTAGCAGACGCTCTTATCCAGAGCGACTTTACAGTTAGTGAGTGCATACATTTTTTTTTTTTCATACTGGCCCCCCGTGGGAAACGAACCCACAACCCTGGCGTTGCAAGCGCCATGCTCTACCAACTGAGCTACACGGGGCCATACGTTTAGCAAAGTTGTTACATATTGTGCAAATTACAATTCGTAACATATCATAAGAATTGGAATTCGTAACATATCATACAACATGGATGATGGACATCCACAAGGTAATACCTACCATACGAAACATAACATATCATACTAATTGGTGTGCCCTGGATTTACATGTACTATGTTATGTTGACCTCTGAGTCCAGGTTGGACTTCCAACTTCATTGGCTGATCCCTCCTGGTGACTCTGCTGGAGTCATGTCCAACCGGGTCATCAGGAAGGATCAGCCAATCGTGAAAAATAAAATTGACTACTTCAAAATGGAGATAGCCTCAATGGCGCTGCCCATGCTGTCACAGACGCAATAGTGGCACAGATACAAAAATGAGTCTTCTATCTATCTCTATGGTCTGAGTAACTGTTGCCCTAGTTCATCAGTGTCAAAACAGTGCGGCACCTTCGCAAAAAAGCTGATTTAGACTGCATAGGGAGAAAAGGTAATCAACATGAGAGCATGGGGATTATATTTTAAAATCAGCTTAGTGCAACCAGCAACGCCACTGTACATCAGGCGTAATACTGCGTTCGTAACCAAGTGGGGAGTGGGAATTTACCACATACGACTGGGGAAAATCCACTTGAACGGCCCTCCAAATGGTAATTATGAACAATTTATGCACTCACTAACTGTAAGTCTCTCTGGATAAGAGCGTCTGCTAAATGACTAAAATGTAAAAAATGTAAAATGTAATTACTAGTGGGAAACTCCTCTATCATCCTGAGCTCCCATTTCTCCCACATGCTGACCTCTGACGTCACCTACTAAGAAAATGACCTTGATAACAGCATTTGGGCAGTTAAATGCGAAAACAAAGCCTTGTTTATAAAAAGCAATCTATTAATATGTTTTCTGAACACTATCATTTGTTTACAAGCATGATAGCTGTACTTCTAGTTTATGGTCTACACAGCTTGTTGGGCATTAGCCAATCTGAGTTTCTCAACTAATTCAAAGCACATGAATGTATCCAACTGTATTTACGACTTCGCAACTAGTAAATTCCTACTTCCTACTTGGTTACGAACGCAGCTTAAAAACATGACATCGCCGACAGAGGGAGACGCGGTGGACAGGCGAAATGACCTTCTGAATTGGTTGACTGCATGGACTATTATTGTCAAATTTATAAATAATTGGACGATATCTTTGTAGAAATATTATTTTTCAGTGGAAATTCTAAAGAGACACAATGGACCGAGTGAAGAGCTCCATGCAGCAAGTACCGAACCCAATTCCCAAAGCGCTGATTCGTCGGACCGGTGGTGCCAACAGTTTAGAACTTGAAAAGGAGAACTTTGAACGCGGTCAGGTAAAACACTTGTTTAGTGGGAACTTGGGGGAATTCGGGATTTCTTGTACAGAATTAGAAGGGACTACGAAATGTGAACATATTATAATAGTTCTGGTAAAGCTTCGAGTTGGAACCGTCCGTTGTGTTGAAGTTGGCAATGATCCGTTCAGCGTGAAAACGTGTGGCAATATCATGATTCAGCTGCTTGACTGATTGGTGCTTCTTCGCACGTTCGAATTTCCATGTAATTTTTTAATTTTTTGTGAACATTTCTCATGATCCGTGCGCGAAGGTGTGTGCGCGCCAACTTGACCTAAATGAGCGAGTGTTTACAGAAATGCATTGTTTACGATGTTTGTAGTACAATGCAGTACTATAGTACCACCACACAACAGCAAGCTAACATCATCCCCCCTCATTCTTAGCAGGGGGTAACATCGCTGATATGAGTTTTTGATGGCTATGCCTCAAATAGCCTACCACCCGTAGGAGCAGAGAGAAAATATGTCGTCACATAAAGTTGACGTTACAAAGATTATAGAGACATGACATCAGTGCTGGGTCTTCAGTGCAAGATAAAAATCTGTTGAAATGGGTCAGTCCTAAGAGCACAGATGTAGTCCTTTTGAGGAATTCTGCCTGATAAACAACAGAGGTCTGATTTACCATATCTCAGGAGAGGTGACGCCTACATAACTGTGGAGAGAGAGAGAGGCAAAATGCTGTATGTGTCTGCCTGGACTATTCAGAGAGGTAGGAAAAAATGCTGAATGTGTCTGCCTGGACTATCCATAAATACCACTACCATGTATCGAACTGCAGTAAAAGGCTTTTAATGACTCCTGGACACAGCACTAGAACCAATAGCCTGAGAGATATTGTGATGGGTTCTGGAAAGTACAATCGGCCTACATACTGGGGTGTGTGAGAGTCCCACCCAGCTCTCTATCATTGTTGCTTTTATACAGGGAAATAAATTGGGAGAAAGGGTGGAACTGAGCAGCACTGTTTGTTGATGTCCTTTAAAGGGACAATCCGCAGTTCAAACAATAACAAAGCGTTTCGGTAAAAAGCTGAGGGATGGGGCTGGAGAAATGTATCCACTCTCAAATTCATAGACAGAACTATGGATGCAAGGACTGACCATCCATGATATCAACATTTTAGTTTTAATCATATTTTGAGGCTATATCGTGTTTGTCACATTTACTTTGTTTACAAACATTGGAGTAAAACAAGCTTATATTCTGGGTTCTGATAAGGTAGGACAGTTGAATTAAGCTCATGAGGCATTTGTAAGTTATATTCTTCTAGAATCAATGGGTACATAATTCATTTATAAATCCAAAAATGGATGTAGCAACTGCAGATTGCTCCTTTTAATGGTTTGGATGTTCTATGAATTATACATCCCATATAGCTGACAGGCTGTTACTCAAGAGCTGAAGTCCAGAAAAAAGCATGCTCATTTTTCATGCACACTTCTGAGCTGTGTGGACAAGACACTTCCTGCTTGGCGGTCTCTCCCCCCTCTTCCCAGACCAGACCAGTCAAAAAGTAGGTCAGACGAATCAAGCCTCTAAATTGCCCTGCTCTGCTGGATGATTTATTTTTCAGCGGTGGCTGCAACCTGCTTTTCCCATCTTCTACTACGACCACTGCTAAATTAGTCAATGAGCTTTTGAGCACTCATTTGCGGGACTGAAGATTGATCCAGAGAGCAGAGTTTGGCTGTGTCTTGTAGTCGTAGTGTGCTGTGACATTGATTTGAGATGAAAGCCTAAACTTGAATATTTAGCCTATCACACCACATTCCTCTCAAAATTGTGCAAATTGGATATGATTCCTAATCTGGTTATGGTAGTTGTTTTTGTTATGGTTGATTTTTGACGGCAGTCCTAAAGCTGTTCTGCGGCGGAGGGAGGAATCAATGAAATCTTGTTTGTGCTTTAATACAGGGATCAGCCCCAAGTTAATCTGATCTGATCTGTTGTGGCTCGGATCTGCCTGAATCTGCTGGCTTTCACCACTGTCCCAAAACCACCAGTCTGGCTCTGCTCTAAGACCTCTTTCCAGCTCCTCTGTTCAGGCACAAGCACTCTAATACAATCTAGCCTGGTCCCAGATCTGTTTGTGCTGTTACACCAATGACCATAGGAGTTGGCAAAATGCAGTCTTTTTATGGTGTATAGAAATGTGCATTGACACAGAGCAAGTCTCTAGAGTAGAGTGCTAGTGGTAAGGGTGAAGTAATGGGGTCCCAGGTCTCCTCTCTTGGTGAGGCTTAGAGCCTGAGAGTCGGGTAAACAACAAGGGTGTGTTCAGACTCTGAGTCCTCGTGCTGTCATTTTGTCCGCAGAGTTATAAAAATACCTTGCCCAGGCCCAGATAACACATACAGCATGCTTGTAATGACATGTTTAGAGACCTGAAATAAGTAATGATCTCTCTAGTTGGAGATTGAATTAATCTATGGTGTGCTTGTTTATGAAGGACTGCCATTCCTCTCTCTGGAGTCACAGTTGTACTGCTACGTAACTGTTTCTCATCGGTCATGAAACGTAACGGCACAGTTGTTAAAAATGAGCTCAATGACCATCTTGAGATAAACTATTTTAGTCGTTTCAGCAGTCCACCTCCATTTGAACACCGTACCACTTTAACTAACCATTTAACTTCCAGGGGAGAGCTGCTATCCATCTCTTTCTCGTCTGGAATGACAGGCCTGACTTTGTCTTGAATCACAATAAAAACTTCCTGGTTTCATTAGTTTCTTTCTAGCTATTCCTGAAATAGGCTAGTAGGCCTAGACTACATGGTGATGTTTTTCTATCCATCTTCCCTGGAATGCATTATGGTGATGATGAACACCACTGATGTGGTCAGAAACCATAGCTAAGTACAGCCTGCTACAATGACAGCGTGTCTGTCTGGATAGTCGTCTGAAATTAGAGAAACATGGCTGCGTCTGTGGGAAGGCTACTTCCGTTCAGCCCGGCACCCCACTTTAGAATCTCTCCTGGGTCTCCCAGTTCCCAGACTGGGCTTTCTATTGTGGGATACATCCTGAGAGTGACTCCACCACACAGCATTGTGGCAACATAATTAAGGCCTTACATTTAGATCCAGATCCTTCCTGCCTGCCTCCTGCATCCCACAGCTCTCCAAGGCAGGCTGCCTCTGGATATTCAGTATGGGTCGTTCCATGTCATTTCAGCAAGCCATGACACCCACCATCTCAGATTGTTCTGAAATTGTTTCTGTTAGAAACAGATAAGATTAGCTTTCCTGCAACATTATTTGGTTGAAATATAATTAGATATCTGAGAAATGAAGCTAATTGATTGCACCCAAATTGGCCATTTGAATTTATAGGATTCATATAATATTCAATAAAGAATCCAAAGAAATGGTTAAAAGCCGCCCACAGAACCTCAACACCCGATCCCTTTAATATTGCGCAATCATCTGGAACAGCACCATCTAGTGGCCAGAACCTGGTAATGTCAGGACTGGTAACTTCAATGACTTTCACTGAACAGGGGACAAGACATCACCAAATTCACTGGGAATACATTACATAGGATGAAGAAACCATACTCTGAGCCGCAGTTCCATACTACTTGTCAGACATAGAGAACTGATACTATATACTCGTTGTTGGGGTGGGATTGACATGGGGTGTGGGGTGTGGGGGGGTCCATGGGTGACAATTTCTTTGGATTCCTCATGTATTACTCATTGTTAGAAAACAGTTTGGTCCAAATCGGATGTTAGGTACTATATTTATTGAATATTATATGAATCCTATAAATTAAAATGGCCAATTTGGGTGCAATCAATTAGCTTAATTTCTAAGATCAAATTACATTTGAACTAAATTATGTTGCAGGAATGCTAATCTTATCTGTTTCTAACAACAGAAACAATTTCAGAACAATCTGTTGAAATCCTCTGCTTTTGGAGAGTAAGAGTCATTCTGACACTTTTGGAGGATGTTAACAGTTTGCTTCTTAGATCATGTACCTTAGTTTGACTAAGAGATAGCCTGTGCCCTCTTTAGTGGGGCACGGTGGTGCCCTGGCAGCTGTGGAATGTCCCTTGGGCACAAGCAACACAGCAGGGCGGACTCTCTAATGTCTCTCTCTCTCTCTGTTACAAACACTCTTGGTCTTCCTTTTTCTCTTCCTGCCTATGTAAGTTACCCCCACCCTGTGCTTGTACCCTGTCATTATAACCAGAGAGAGGTAGTTACACACACACACACACACGCACAGGGAGAGCGAAAGCGGCCCAGGACCATTAAAACCACTGAGGCAGCAAAAACAGCAGGCACTGGCCTGTGGCCTCATTGCACCGGCTTTAAATAGAAAAAGTCCTGGACATGAGTGGCAGGTCAGCCATTGGAACAAAGTGCAGAGATAAGATCACAATGGCATTAACTCTGTTTTTAATTTGGAGTGGATTAGATATTTTACAACCTGAAAAAAGTTAATTGGACATTGGATGCTTAGGTTACATCATCACAATGCCCTACATTTGTATTATTGTTACAATAATACTTTTGATTTTAGATCTAATTTCTAACTTTATATTATTACTGAGCAAAACAATTATAGCTTAGTGGATATTGTTCACACACAGTAGCGATATGCCCTGAGTCTGGCCAACTGGCTAGAAGGGCCTACTCAGCAATTAAATGACATTGTGACCTACCAGTAAGTTGATTTTTGGTCTGGAACGGTTTTGTCTCAGCCACGTTCAAGGCCATTATATAAACTTTGCCCACAGAATTGAGACAGAGGGGATTTTCACCCTTGAAACTTGGTGTGTGGTGTGATTGTGTGTGTGCTCGGCACCACCATCACTAAGGTGGAATCAATCTATGGGGACCCAAATTAAGAGAAACTCAGAAGTTTTGCAAACAATCAATATTCTACAACTGACTACAATATAAACATGATACTCATAAAGGCCTAGAGTAGTGTATGTGAGAATTGCAGCCTCTCCATAGAGCTGTGCTCGGTGGGTCCACCCACACCATTGGCCCACACCGTACCAGGAAGTGAAGAGACTGTGGTGAAGAGCAGGCTTTGTCTGAAGAGTGACTGTTTGTGTGGAGTGGCCAGTCAGCCAGCAGGAGAATGGGTCACCTATTGATTACCGTGGACTTGCACCTCAGTTGGCCCTAGTAATAATAATAGTAACTTTATTTGTTAATGTGCTTTTCATGCATGACGTGCAAAGAATTCAGATAAAATACTTAATTTAATGTGTTCGGTACCACATTGCTGAGGTTATTACTAAATAATGATATGCTTGGTCAAATATTGACTTGTTTGTGCTTTGACTAGTTTGTTTTTTCTATAATTAAGGAGCCTACCCTTTGAATAGTAATCTGAAATTATCTGAGCTGTTCGATTTTTTTTGTGAAGACTCCAGACAGTGAAATCATTTCATAATTCTGATATAAACCTCTGTCTCAGAGTAACCAGAGGAGGGCACTATTTACCTAAAATTACTCTGATGTAGGCTAAAGTTTATAGCCACATTGCCTCAGCATAGTTGAAGACTGTAATCGGCTCCTTTTTGCAGTAGTGTCACCGCATAACTTTGATATTGACAGTGACTTACTTTAATTATGCTACACTTTTCGTATAGCACATCCTATTTCAATATGGCCCATAGACATAGGCCTACATCAGAGAGTAATGTCATGGCCACATGTAAGCAGTCACCCAATCACTGATTATTTGTTATACTGTTGCACTGGTGATACAAAGTTACATTGTTTACCATCATGATAATTTCCAGTGTGCCTGAGCCACGCTGCTCTGGTGTTTTCGCATTCTCATCATTTCTTTGATAGTGTTTTCAGGATTGTATAATTTGTTACATGGTGATGTACGAGGTTAGTTTGGGCGGGGGTTTGTGCCATCCCTAGTCTGCACCTATTGTCTCACAGTGAGAGCATGCTGTTGCTTACACAAAAGCCCCGGACAGATATTAAATTCACGATGTTTAGAAACTCAGTCACCATGTCGTTTTAAATATTGCAATCTAAAATGGTATGAAGCATATGTGAAAAATACACGAGAGGCAGCGTACCATACACTTTCCCGTGTGTAGCCTACTCTAGGGGTAGACTGTCGTTTTCTAGACAGTTCGGTTCCGCTTCTCGACAGTCGGATGCTGTGGCTGGGAGCCCCCACTGTTAACTGAGCACGTAGGACCCGGGAGAGGAGAATGGACACGGAAGGAAAGGAATTGGAGAGCATTTGATACCAAATCGGGACACATGTTGAGTTAACGGGCTCACTCCACCACCCTCCCCCTCATAAGCTTTCTAGATTTCTCATTTTCCAGTTGTAGACTATTCTGTCGAAGTATTGCCAGCGACCCGCTTCGTTTTTGATCTCACAGCCACCCTACATTTTTCTGGGACTATGGATCTTAGTAAAATGGTAGGTTTCCAGATATCGATTTATTTTTCCAGTGAGCATTATTGCGGAAAAGGCGCAACAGATATGTATGTTTGGGGTGGGAGCGAACTAATTTGTTACCAGGATTGTTTCTTTAGGAAATTACAAGTTAAGATACTGCAGTCCGGCTATATGTTCATGGTGGCTCTAAATCAGTTGATGATCATGCAACTGTATCGACGTGGTGTTTTTTTAAATTGGCCGTGTATGCTATGGTTTGTTATAGGATAGTCCAGACTCCAGTCAGATGCATGTTTTAGTGTAGGCTATTACTAGTGAATTGGGCTATAGTTTGCTAACGAATTTCCCCCGACTGATCAGATGTTTCACCTTTTATTTCTTCACAGTAGCCCGTTCTCTATGGTCATTAGATAACGTAATCACGCGTACGTTTTTCACAGTGACTAGAATGTGAACGAGCTATCTGACTGTAGTGTTGTTTTCTTGGACGATAACGATGTCAGTCAGACTTAAGGTAGCCCAGCTGCTTTGCAATGTGTGTCATTGTCAGCTAAATACTTTCTGTAAGGCTACTAGAGACAGCAGCATATCTAGTAATAGGTTGGATTGCACCATATTTTACTAAACACCAGGGACATAAGATACAGCCTTACAAAACAAAACAAACAATGCATGATTAGTTCAGACTAATAATCACTCTTATTGATACACAACCATCACATTTTTATTACAGCATGAGTGTCATTGCAAATATCATGGATTATAGTGGTAGAGGCTATGCATGCTGTTGTGAATGATTGATCATGAATGGCCTACAACAGCAGATGGAGAACATTGATTAGTAATTTGTGAATTGGGGAATCCCCACTTGAGAAATCCCCTCAGGGTCAATTCAACACTGGCAGGACTTGGTGTGAGAGTTCTGGCGCAGGTGCACTAGCAGGGCCAAAGCACCAAGACTGCCCTTTCAGTGCCAACACAGTGTCGGCTACTCTGGCTCCGTATAGAGGGGTGGGGGAAGGGGGCTGATACGAAAGCATCTCCAGGGGCTTTGTGCTCTTCCTGAAAGCTCATTAGTGTGGAGGTAGCTGTTGAGGACACACAACAGTTTGTTTGAGACAGACACTTGTTGTGATGGAAAAAGCTACTCAGTTGTTCTTGGAAGCACCACCAGTTGCTCAAAGTCACGTTATAAATATGTTATTGGAGCGCTGTTCATCGCTCTGGATCAAACAGACGAAGCCTCAAGGCTGCTCTCTGAGATGAGTTCCTCTCTCTCAGCCAGAGGAAGATAAAGGCCTGCCTGCCTGCCACCTGCCTGTCAGTGTCCTCTTAGCTCAGACGCCTCTGCTTTGGTCATTCATGTCATGCACTGAGAGACAACGGTATGAAAACATCAACAGTCTTGGCAGATGCAAGAATCAAAAGCAGATATCGAATGGTTCTCAAAGAGGGCCCAGAGAAAAGCCATGTCGTTTTCATCTTGGGTATAGGCCCTACTATTGTTGTTAAGGCGAACTAAAACCTAGTCTTGTAAGACTGTATTACATTTCTACAGTGTCATAGCATCTTTATCAAGGTTAATTAGTGTAAATGTGCATAGAGAAACCACAAACTAATTCAGCAGCAGATGTGCTTGCCCTTTTACAGTGCTTTTATGACGTCAGCACTCCTTCAGGAAGTTAGTTACACTAGTTACACAAAGCAGATAGGAGGCCTCCCTCACAGGAGGTTGCAGAAAGCTGTCTTGTCAAAGGAGGCTTGTAAACGGACCATGGGGTTTAGATTTGATTATACTAGCCATGGCCTTTGGACCCTAGAGTCCACACTCCGGCCAGTATTTCTCTTCAACCACCTGCTGTCCTGTCTTCCAGCCCAAGCCCCCCAGGAACAAAAGCCTGCTGTCGGTGAGGTCATAGACTTTGACTAGCTCAATGCTGGAGGTTTTGAAGTGATAATGGAGTCTTAATAGGCATGAGACAATGAGAAGTAGGGAGACAATACAGTAGTATATACCTATTCAGTGTAAAAATATTTAGGCCGACCAGTTTGATTCTGGACAGCTTTATATTCACAGTATTTTGTCATACTTTGGTAAGGTCCTGAGTTACATGAGTCCTTACATGAGTAAGGTCCTGAGTTATTTTCTGAGCACATGACCTGACCAGGAAAAACTCTTGACTTGAACGGGGAGGGACTACCTAAACTTGTCCAATAAGAACACTCATTTTCTTTGCGAAACATTTTGCTACGGTGTGCCCTAATGAACACAACCCTGGTCTAATCCATGTTGTCTCTGTTCATATAGACAGGAAGAGTGGCCATGCTGGAGGGATTGTCTTTTGTGTTTCCTTTCCCCATCGTGCCAGGCTCTTAAAGGTGTAGAGTGAGTGTTCCATGGGAGCGGATATCGAAGTCAAATTTGTAAAACAGTCCTTTACCAAAACAAGTAACACAGAGGGCCTTTTTTAGAGTGCTGACCTTTTTTAAAAGGGGTGGAGTTCAAACCTGAAGAAATAATATAACATAAACCCACTTGCTTTTACACTCTTATGGCTTTTACAGCTTGTTGCTTTGAGGGACGTTAGTCATATGCTAGGTTTTCACATTTGCTTCCTAAAAAGGTGTGTTTTTTTAAAGTGCATAGTAGGATGACTTTTCAGTCTGTCTAGTGTGACGTAATGTGAAGTGAGTAACTTTTCAGGAAGTGGCTAGTAGGTATGATTAGTTATTTCAAAATGTCCATCTAAAGCAATCGTTGTCAGCAGGAGAGCATTATTAGTGTCAAACAGCTACAAAATGTGTGTGTGTGTCTGTCTTCGGGTAGGGGATAAAAGTTTTAAAGTATGTCCAATTGATCTTTGGGGCCACCTGGAAGAGGCTGGCAAAGGAAACTTTAAAAAAAAGGGGAGCTGGAGCTGTGAGGTCTGTTTGGGTTGGCACCGGGTACTAGGCCTGAGGTGGAGGAAGAGGGGAGGAGCTGGGTGCATTTTCGGCAGGCAGGAAATGGGCAGGACAGGGTGTGCCAAGACAGGAAGCCTGACTGAGCGCCCCCCTCCCCCTGCTCTCTACCCCCCCCAGACCCACTGACCCTCTCCCCACCACAGCACCTCTGTGTACGGTGCCGACGCATTCACAGGCAGTGATCCATGATTCCTGTTTTCATTCACTCGCTCCAGCCTTCCCTGTTTACCCATTCCTCTTGAAGTGGTGGGCAAATCGTAGCAGTACCACCGCAGCAGCCCGCCATGCACCTCCAGTCCACGGTGCCTGAATCTCCTCATACAGTGCATTTGAAAAGTATTAAGACCCCTTCCCTTTTCCACATTTTGTTACGTTACAGCTTTATTTTAAAATTGATTTTAAAAAATGTTTTCCTCATCAATCTACACACAATACCCAATAATGACAAAGCGAAAACAGGTTTTTAGAAATGTTTGCAAATTGATAAAAAAAATAAAAAACATAAATACCTTATTTACGTAAGTATTCAGACCCTTTGCTATGAGACTCTAAATTGAGCTCCGGTGCATCCTGTTTCCAAGCTTGTAGCGTCATACCCAAGAAGACTCAAGGCTGTAATCGCTGCCAAAGGTGCTTCAACGAAGGACTGAGTAAAGGGTCTGAATACTTATGTAAATGTGATATTTCATTTGGTTATATTTTTATACATTAGCAAAAATGTCTAAACCTGTTTTTGTGTTGTCATTATGGGGTATTGTGTGTAGATTGAGGGGGGGAAAAACAATTTAATCAATTTTAGAATAAGGCTGTAACGTAACAAAATGTGGAAAAAGTCAAGGGGTCTGAATACTTTCCGAATGCACTTTATAAGATAACAACAACACAAACTCTCCCCTTTTCCCCCCCCACTGGGCCCACCCCATAATCGGTGAGTTCATCGTACCGTTTGATCGCTGTGAAAATCGGTGATATCCTGATTTTCATGTGTTTTTTTAAAAACTCATTATCTTCTTCCGAAAAAGGAATGCGAGGAATCTACGAAGAGATGTGGCCAGATAAAAGCACTGTACTGTGGGAACAGGGAATAGTGTGTGCTGCTTGGGCCCTACTTGTGTTTTGGTGTGGTTTCAGCAGATATTTATCAAGACCACCACCAGAAAAGCACTCTTCTTCCCTGTCAGCCATGTAGGTCATGCAAGGATGGCAGCTCCCCAAACTCGTGAGAACCCAGGCTTCTTTATTTAGACTATTATTTTGATTGGATTGATTGCGTTAATTGATTGATTCAATCGATCAGAATTTTGGTTGCACAGGAGTAGAGGGTGCCATCTCTAAATGCAGATGTTTTTGGACCATCATTAAGTTTATTCTGCAGATGTTTTTGGACCATCATTAAGTTTATTCTGCTCTTCAACAAGTTTCCTAGAGCAGTGATAAGAATATACTGCGTTGTCGTCATAATCATCTAGTGTCCTAGTACAGATATATCTGCAGGAAAAGCTTGGAATAAAAAAAAAATCCCCATTATACCATGGGATGGGTCGTTAGTCATGTTCATGTGAAGCAGTCAAAACCATTATTCAAATGCTTTCTTTGGGCAAATGACTCATTAATGTGAGATCGCTGCATTATTAAACAGGCACTGACTGGCCGGCTTTTAAGGCACCGGCTGGGTCCTGCACAGTACTAGACAACACAGGCTCATGCTGAATCCCAAATCCAACCCTAAGGCCTGGGCACTCCTGTAGATCTCAAATGATCTGATAGGTTTAAGCAGTATGGTAATTCCTTCACCTTGCCTTCTGATAGGCTGGGTGGATTTTTCACCATATTGCTTGCACCTATCCTTTAAGATCAAGTGTGTAGGCCGTTAAGGTTTGTTTCTTGACAGCTAGGCGAGGACTAGCATACCAATGGCGACAGGAGAGGCCTCTAGAGTTCTCTGTGCATGACATAGGTGGGCCCAGTCCAGACTAGTCTGTCTGTGTGGCAAGCCTCATCCTCTGTCTAATCTCCCCAACCCCAACACACCCACCACCACAGTCTGTTTCTCACCTCCTAGTTAAATTTGATAGCAGTCATCATCTCACTTCATCGGCTGCCCATGCTGCGATGAGATGAGTTAATAGGCCTGTCGATGCCAGCGAGCCGCTCCAACTTCCAGTCCCATTGGCTTGCCAGGAGTCCTGGGCAGCTGACACTCTCTTTCAGACGGACGACAAAGTCGCTCTGTGAACTAATTGGGTCGTTCCTGTGTTGGAACCGCTTGCACAAGTGCTGGGAGCCTTTCATGGTTCCTTGGTTTTCAGAAACTTTTTTTTTAGGGGAAAAAACATGGGGAGTTTTGACTGAAATGTAAGGGTAGACACGAGTGCTATTTTTACACTGAACAAAAATATAAACGCATTTACACTGAACAAAAATATAAATGCAACATGTAAAGTGTTGGTCCCATGTTTCATGAGCTGAAATAAAATATCCCAGAAACGTTCCAAACGCGCTAATTTGTTTACATCCCTGTTAGTGAGCATTTCTCCTTTGCCAATATAATCCATCCACCTGACAGGTGTGGCATATCAAGAAGCTGATTAAACAGCATGATCATTACACAGGTGCACCTTGTGCCGGGGACAATAAAAGGCCACTCTAAAATTTGTAGTTTTGTCACACAACACAATTGGCATGCTGAGTGCAGGAATGTCCGCCAGAGCTGTTGTCAGAGAATTTAATGTTAATTTCTCTACCATAAGCTGCCTCCAACGTCGTTTTAGAGAATTTGACAGTGCGTCCAACCGGCCTCACAACCACAGACCACGTGTATGGCATTGTGTGGGCGTGCAGTTTGCTGATGTCAACGTTGTGAACAGAGTGCCCCATGGTGGTAGTGGGGTTATGGTATGGGCAGGTATAAGCTATGAACACAATTGCATTTTATCGATGTTAATTTGTATGCAGAGAGATACCGTGACGAGATCCTGAGGCCCATTGTCGTGCCATTCATCTGCCGCCATCACCCCATGTTTCAGCATGATAATGCACAGCCCCATGTCACAAGGATCTGTACACAATTCCTGGAAGTTGAAAATGTCCCAGTTCTTCCATGGCCTGCATACTCACCAGACATGTCACCCATTGAGCATGTTTGGGATGCTCTGGATCGATGTGTATGACAGCGTGTTCCAGTTCCCGCCAATATCCAGCAACTTTGCACAGCCATTGAACAGCCATTGAAGATGAATGGGACAACATTCCACAGGCCACAATCAACAGCCTGATCAACTATATGCAAAGGAGATGTCGTTCTGCATGAGGCAAATGGTGGTCACACCAGATACTGACTGGTTTTCTGATCCACTCCCATACATACAAAAAAAAAAGATATCTGTGACCAACAGATGCATAACTGTATTCCCAGTCAGGGGAAATCCAAAGATTAGGGGCCTAATTAATTAATTTCAATTGACTGATTTCCTTATATGAACTGTAACTCAGTAAAATCTTTGAAATTGTTGCATGTTGCGTTTATATTTTTGTTCAGTATCGAAGATGCTATAGACTATATTTGCAGTATTTCTATCCAAGTGGAATCTAGATATGAGATATTGTCTTTTGTCCAGTCTTCTCCTGAGCGGTTATCAATAAGTCTCATCCATCCTGCAGTGGATTCTAATAGACAAACAATGGTGACACTTGAAAAGGTCAAACATTAGCTTATCTGTCGTTGTCAAAGGAAACCACAGGAGACTTTGGACAGATACATGGCTCTGTGTGCAGTGTTGACATAATGACACACACATCTCTTGGCTTGTGCTTGATTATGTAACAACAGGTGTTCCACCTGTAACACCAGTGTCCATGTCAACCCTGCATGTATGTTTTAATGATCGAAGGCATGGCTATACCATCTGAGCATGGTTTGTGGTTCATCCTCTGCAGGGGTACAAGCTTAGCACAGACATGGATGGAGTGGAATTTGAACCAGGGAGCAGTGTGTGTTGAGAGATGTTGGCCAGCTCTGCATTCCTCTCTTCCTCCTCGTCCTCCTCCTTCTCCTCTTCAGAAGGCACAGCTGTGACTTAATTAGACAGTGGCCCTGTGAATCGATCCTGTCAATACAAAGCCTGTCTTTGTCACCTTGAGCTGTGAATATGCCATTTGTAATGAGGCTGAGAGAAAAAGACAGACAGAAACGTAGGCTATTTTGTCTACTCTCGTCATGACTCTTGCGCCCCTAGTGTCTGTATACAGTTTTGTTGATTTGATCATTATAGAAACAATCTACATGTCCAAATGAACAAGGTGTCCAAATAATCACCCAGTATATACATTTTTGGGGTTCGACTTGTGACTTCCTCCATCATACGCTTCTGGTGTGCACTTTACTCCAACCAAGCATGAATATGTAGTGTACTACTCCTAGGCTATTCCTCTGAATGCCATGGTCAGCAAGTTCTTCCTTTGTGTGAAACCAACACACTTCCTGCGCTCCCAGTGAACCACCAGTGAAGTGGACCTGTGATGATTTATCACCCTCTGCCTCCCCTCCCAGAGAGGACTCAGGACATCTGGGGGAAGTGAGATTATTCAACCTGGCCTGTCCTTTTGTGACCCCCAGCCACTCCACTTCAGACCTCCATATCACTGTTCTTTATCGGAGAACATGCTAGATTTACCCAGGTATTCATTTAAAGCAGGGATGGGCAAGTGGTGGCCCGCCCATCTTTTGTAGGCCCACAGATCAAAACGTTTAAATATAGGAGCTCAGTCGGGTTCGCAACTTACTGTTGAGAGTTAGAATAGTAGAATACACAAGGTGCAATTTCAAAATTTGGATGTGCATCTGAAGTCTCTTTCTCTTTTTATGTCAGTCACTGACAGTCACTCAATTAGCCCATGTCAGCCAAAAATGTTTTGATTGGTAAGTTAGTCTAGCCAGCTATATAAACTTGTAGTAATCATGGTCGAATAATGGACCGGGGAGGGGCCCCATTGATTTTGTAAGTCACTCTCACTCAGATATCATATTAACATGGCATAAATCAGGGCAACATTTGTAGAATTGCAGGAAATAAGTTTAAAAACTGCAAATATTTCTCTCCGCCCCATGGTAAAATGTGTAGAATTGCATCAAACTTGCTTTAAAACTATGACATTTTCTCTTCGCCCCTTGGCAAAATGTGTAGAATTGCAGGAAATTAACTGTAAAACGTTCTTTCCACTGTGGGGGGCCGTTAAAATGTTTTTCAAGTTGGGGGGCATTTAGCTTAGGGCCCCCAAAAGGCTAGGGCCGGCTCTGACTGCATGTGTGGGTATGGATGTGGGTACACAGATCCGCGAGCCACTGCGGCCCCTCATGATATGTTCAGATTTTTTGTGATCCCATCAAAGTTGCCCATCCCTGATTTTAAAGGCCCCGAGAAGAGGAGGTGGAGTTGCATAGAGGGGCTGCATTTCCTCTCAGATGGAGACCGAGATCAAATGGGCCTATTTGGAGTATCCCTTTCAGGCCTATCACTAAATGTAAAAGGGAGAAAGAATGTGGCTCTTTACACAGAAGTTAAAAGAATGTCTCCTGAATTGAAAAATGATAACCCTGAAGTGAAATGATTCTTCATCTTTGTGGCTGGTGGTATTTTAGTGGGGCCCATTGTATGGAAGGCTTTCTGGGAGTGTGTGTGAGGAATCAGATGTTTACCTGGCAGATGGCTGATGGGGTTGTGATGTGTGTGTACATGGCATTTGCTCAGCCGTTTTTGTTTAACCCTCTCAGTACTGGAAGTAGGCCTACCACCACCCTATGCAACTGGACAAGCCCACACTGGGCCAGTTTACTGAGGATTGCTTTCTTGAATATTCAGAACAAGTAGGCTACTTGTACAAGTAGGCTACAAGTATTCTCTTTTGTTACTGATTTATTTATTTATTATATAGTTGCTGTCACTGTGTGTGTGTGTGTGTGTGTGTGTGTGTGTGTGTGTTTCTAATGGTTCAGTTAGAGTATGGTGTTTGAAACATCAGGGTTAGGCTTTGATTGCCACATCATGGGCTACATAGACCTGTAGCCTACTGAATGTGTTAAAATGTAATTCACTTTGGCGTCTGCTAAATCATCTAAAAATAAATAATTGTGTGTGTGTTCCTCAAGTGAGGAGTGAAAAGCATTGCCCTGATTTGGTATTTTCTGTTTCTTTCCTCTCTCCCTCTCCACTTCCTCCTCTGCACAGGCTGTGAGCATCAACAAGGCCATCAACACGCAGGAGGTCGCCGTCAAAGAGAAGCATGCCAGGAATATCCTCTTTGTGGAGCCGGGTGTGTTGCTGTGTGTGTGGCGCTGTATGTGCGGTGTCTATGTTAGTTGTGTGCGTAGTGGTAGCGCGTGTGTGTGTTGGATAGAATCTGCTTTCCTCTGACTTTTATTTATTTTTATTTTTTATTTAACCTTTATTTAACCAGGTAAGCCAGTTGAGAACAAGTTCTCATTTACAACTGCGACCTGGCCAAGATAAAGCAAAGCAGTGCGATTAAAAACAACAACACAGAGTTACATATGGGGTAAAACAAAACAAAGTCAAAAATACAACAGAAATAAATATATATACAGTGTGTGCAAATGTAGCAAGTTATGGAGGTAAGACTATAGAGATGTTGATTCCCATGTGTTTGTGGAAGCTCTTAAGTGTTCCTTCATGACAATAATGTAACATGACCCTGGTGTCTGCTGGGATCAGGCCATTAATTTGTGTGTGTTTGTGAGAAAGAGACTGAGAGACAGACTGCTCTGGACGGTCTTTCTGTGAGATATGTGATAGGTTTTCAGCCCCTCTTGAGAGAACAATGGATGTTGACTAGGCAAGCAAAACACCTCTATGTTAAAACCCCCCTTTGCACATTTTGTCATAGCAGCCTTCGTCAGAGTGTGTGTGCTTTCTCTGCCATCTCCTGTGTGTTTCTCCTTGACTGGTCCGTCTCACCCTGTATCCTGGGGACCCACCATGAGAAGGGCGCCCACACTTTCTGGGCGGCGGTCAACCGGCTGCCGCTCTCCAGCAATGCGGTGCTCTGCTGGAAGTTCTGCCACGTCTTCCACAAGCTGCTGCGAGACGGCCATCCCAACGTAAGTCTGAACCCACCAATACAGCCCTGATGGGACACATACCTGGGTTGCAATCTTTAAGGCATGCAATAGAAAACCCTTTAAAACCTTTTGCAACGGAAAGCGGAAATTAGCATTTGTTATTGAACAAGACTCGGTAGTCCCTCCCTGTTTCACTCAATTTTCTTTCTTTTGGTGCCTAATGAACACGACCCTGAACATACTGCATGCCAGGGACATGCCCAGCTCTCCATAGAGTTGTGCTCAAGAGGTCTCAAATGATACAATATTCCCAGTTTATTACTCTGCTGGATTTGGTTTGAAGCTAAGCAGGGTAGGGCCAGGGTTGGGCTTGAATGGGAGACCAGATCCTGCTGGAATTTAAACTGACATTCTGACGCTCTGTGATCACTAAGATCCCACAACACTTATCCCAAGACTAGGGGTGTTAACCCTGGTCGCCCTGTCTTAATTCCTAATCTGGCCCTCCTCATCCCCCAGCTTCCAGTTGGCTAATTTCAACCCCTCTCCTGTCCTCTCCCCTGCAACTCTTCCCCAGGTCATTGCTGTAAATATGTTTTCAGTTAACTTCCCTGGTAATATAAGGTTTAAGTCAACTAAATATAGGGGCGGTTTCTTGGACACAGATTAAGTTTAGTCCTGGACAAAAAACTATTTAAATGGAGATTCTCCATTGAACATGCTTTTTAGTCCAGGACTAGACTTAATCTGTGTCCAAGAAACCGGCCCATAGGGAATATCATTTGAAGTCGAATTGTCATTGTCATGCCAAACGCAAACAGATCTGGGGCCAGGCTACATAGCCTCTACTTCTATTAATATATCCTACTGTACAGTGTTTAGCCACAGTAGCTACAACCTCCAATGACTAGCATCATGCACCATGCAAATGATCAGCATAGTGCTGTTCACACACCCCCAGACACATTCATTCACTTCTGAGAACCCAGGCAATTGCCCACACACTGGCCTTCTTGAACACACCCACACAATGCATACAGTACAACTTCACATGTAGTGCTCTCTGTTGAATCAGCAACATTCTGAACGTTTGGCTTGTGGCTACAGCCTTGTCTAAATTCTCTTTCTGTCTCTGTGTGTGTTCAGGTGATAAAGGACTCGATGAGGAACAAGGCTGACTTGAGTGACATGAGCAGAATGTGGGTAAGGACCAGAACACAGCACCGATGGTTGCCATTAGAGTCCTAAGGCCAGGAAAAACTCTCAGCCTCAGTCATCATGTCTACCACTCTTAACCGGCAGGCTGTCATGGACACATTGTCTGCGTCGGAAATGGCACCCTATTCCCTATATAGTGCACTAAGTTTGACAAGAGCCCTAAGGGCCCTGCTCAGAAGTAGTGCACTATATAGGGTAGGGCTGATCCCAATTAGTCGTTTGGTCGATATGTTGGTCAACCGCAATTTGTTTGGGGTTGAGTAGTAGCAAATAGATATCAATTTTTTTATGGCACATGAGACTCCTGTCTTATTCGCGCCCATCTCAGTGAACTAATCCATTGCGGAGGCCGAGACTAATCCATTGTGGAGGCCACGGGGATGGCACAGTCTAAGAAGAAGGAGAGTGTGGCTAAGATGCACAATGCACGTCTCTCTCCAGAATGCGCTCTCCCGCCAATTTGTGCACATTCATTGTTTCATAACTTCATTGTGTGAATTGTTTGCATTTGATTGTTAGTGTATATAAATTCCCCATTACATACAGTATATCACCAGTAGTACATTTACTGTTAATTCCTAGAATTTTTGAATCTACAATGTTTCTTTGGTTACGGTAATTTCTGTTAATGCATTCAATATATTATTATTCCAGTCTTTTACCGTTCTCATTGTCGGAGTGGACAACCTATGCTACACTTGTGAGAAACAAGTTTTGGTTTATTTCATTCCATTTACGAGTTTTGTCAATTTAGTCATTGTCTTTTGTTTGGAGTGCTCATGTCAATGTTGAGTAAGGACGCACACCTGATTACTCATAGAAGTAGGCCTATAGGCTACCTGGCCTGCGCACAAATATAGGCATATAAATGGGGATCTAATAGTATTTCTGATGGGCTTAACGCACCACCATTAATGAGCTGTGGAGCTTCTCAAAGTAATGTTTTCTTCACCTCAAACAGCTAGCAAGCAAAGTATGTTTTTACATTCATTGAGAATGACAATAGGCATGCTCTGATCCAGTGGAAAATAGGCCTACCTGATTACTACTTATCCCTTGCTCAAATAGCCTACAGCTGTGTCTGTCCTGAGCTCACTGGTGCAGGAAACCTGAGGGCCCAGAATATGTTATATAATGTTGCAAGTACGTTGCACACAGGCCATGTGTAGCCAATATGATTTATACTCTTATTTATTTTTATCAGGATATTTCTACCTGCAGGCTGCAATGTTTTTATTTGTTGGCTTTATATGTAGGCTATTTTTATGTAGTTGGCAATGGCAATAGAAGTTACTTTTTAGGGTTGTATAATTTTCACGTATATTTGGATAGAGTTTTGATTAACCACTTGACAATGATTTTGAGATATGAAGACGTTATTATAAATGAAATGAAACTGTTCCACAAAAATGTGCATATGAAAACCATAACTGGCACGCAGATCGGTAGAAATGGTAAGATAAATTGGCATTCCACATGAGAAAGGTTGCCAACTCCTCATGTAGCCTATTACCGGCAATTTCAGGAGAGTAATGGCAGAATCTGCGAAAGCCAGCAGGAGCGGGGGGAGGATGGTCAGGTTAAGGTTTCTTTCTTCTGGTTATCTTGATCTCTGGCTCCCTCTTGAGTAATTTGTTTTTTATTTTATCGAACGGTGCTCTTAAAGCATCAGACAAGCTCAATGCATATAATTTATTTTATTAAAACACATAGGGTGTGTCTATATATTGAAAAATACACCTTTTAAAAATGTCGACCAATCAATTGGTCGAAAAAACAGACTACTTTGGACCAATATTTTTTTAAGTTGGGGACAGCCCTAATATAGGGAATATGATGTGATTTAGAACACATGTCATATACAGTGACTGGGGGGTAAAGTCATGATCATCACCATGTCATCATTATTATCAGTGTGGTGTGTCCATGCCGGTCTGCTGTCAGTTAGTGTTGCCATCGCCATCGGTGAGACAGATATTCTAATAGGTGACAGTCACACAGCAATGTGGTTCTGCTAAACCTGAGTCAGACTAAACAACACACATGTTATGGTATCCTAATGGTGCTACTGTGTATAGACTATAGCTTTACACTCTTTTTTTTTGGGGGGGGGGCTGACTGTGGACTGAAACAAATGTTTCCATCCAGTTGAATGATTGATTTAGGACTGTTATTTTTACTTGAAATAACCATGTTTCAACAAAAGAGTTGCCTCTTGGTTGCAACAGTACAGTGGAAAAGCCTAACCGTTTACTGCCCATGCATTCAGTGAGCAGGATGAGAGGGGAGTAGTAGGGACTAGTAACCTTTTCCTAGAAGTACACTTAGTTGGGTCTCTCTTTGTATTTTCTGATGGTACAACATATACTAGGACTTGTGGAGAGTGACATTGATGACCAGTACTGCTTCCTTCCTGTAGTGACATCACACTGAGGGCCCAATGAAAGGGAAGTGAGATAGAAGCAATTGACCTCATAGCTGGCTATTCACTTTGACACTCAAACATATATATATATATATATATATATATATATATATATATATATATATATATATATATATATATATATATATATATATTTCATACACACACACACTAGTGATGCGTGGGTTGACTCATAACCCGCAGTCCCCGTGGTTATATCTGCGGGTGGGCGGGTTTAGGGTAATTCAATATGTTCGTTTCCCACGGGGGACCAGTATGAAAAATGTATGCACTCACTAACTGTAAGTCGCTCTGGATAAGAGCGTCTGCTAAATGACTAAAATGTAAATGTAAAATGTGTGACTGAAGGGCGGCTGGGTGGCGGTCGGGTTGAATATAGAGAAACAACACCTTAAAATTCCATCAATGTATCATTCTTGGGCAATTTATATCTATAGGCTACATTTAAGTTTTTCTTTCATTATGTTAGGCTATCTGGCATTCGTGCTTAAGCAAGCCTAAGCTTTAGGGCCTAACTGTATGCGTGCCTTAGACCTTCAAATAGGCCTATGGCATGTCAAGGGAACTGCTGTTCAGATGGGATCAATAGAAACTGAAATCTGGACACTGACTGTAGGTCTATAACATCTCACAGCCTTAATATTAACTCCTGCAGAATTAAGCATTACTTACAGTAACATGATACACCAAATGTAGGCAACATTTTGAGTCAGGAACAAGATTGATTTATTTCAGTATCTTCAAAGAATGCGAATGTGCAGTTAGCACCTCTACAGACGGTATATGTCTTCATATAAAGTTGTCTATAATGTCTATAGTATATGAATATAATGTATGTAAACTTTGTTTAAACTCAGCTGTCTGTCTCTAAATGTGGTCTTTCACTAGCAGCACCATATCGCCAAGTAAAATTCTGAGTATGTGTAAATATACTTGGCAAATAAAGGTGATTCTGATCAGCATCATAAAAGCTGATTTAGTATTTCAACCACATAAAATATGCATCTGAGCCGAACTGAAATCGAATCAGAAACATGTTGGGTTGTATTCACAGCTTTCTATTTCCTTACAACCGGTCAAACTGATGCACAGAAAATTGTCTTTTTTTTTAGTTATTGCATTTTCTCCCCGGTCCCTGAACGTCTTTGCTCCGCGAAAGAAGCAGAGATGACATGGAGAACTTTACCGATGTCAACTAGATTAAACATTGATTCTATCGATTTATGACATTATTCTGGTGAGCAAGAGTTTATTTAGTCTTCCAGGGCAACATATAATGAAAGAAGAGAAGCTGCATGTATTTAATTATAGATTCAAAAAATTATAAGCAGAAACATATCTAAATCAGGCTAAATAAATCCTGCACCCCCTGTCCATTTTTTTTAAACGCCGTCTCTGACTGTAGCCTACAATGTATTTTCTATATTAGCGGGTTAGGGTCTGGTGTGGGGCTCAGATTTTCACTTTATCACATATAGTCGGGCGTTGCGGATGGGTTAGCAATCGCGAGCGGGTGCAGGTGAACAAAGAGCTGACCTGCGCACCACTAACACACAAACATACATACCATGCACACACACATAGGCCTGCACTCATACAGTGCAAGACTTTGCAGAAGCAGATCCATTTGATTTAATTAGAAAATTCCTTCTGCAACGTCAGCAACTAGCGACTCCTTTGGAAATCTCCCAAGCCTCTGGAGAAGTCCATGTCTAGCTCACTTTGATGTGATCTCTCTCTCAGGCGTCTCACTCCATCTGTTCCCCTTTCCCCTCTGCCCTCAGGGTCACCTGAGTGAAGGCTATGGGAAGTTGTGCAGCATCTACCTCAAACTGCTTATCACCAAGATGGAGTTCCACGTCAAAGTGAGTAGTGGCCAGCCTGTATGACCAACAGGCAGACCAGTCTCTCTCTCTCTCTCTCGCTCTCTCGCTCTCTCGCTCTCTCTCTCTCTCTCTCTCTCTCTCTCTCTCTCTCATATACCCTTCTCTAGGGATATTCCTCACACAGACACACTTCTCTAAAACTAATGGCCTTTTAGGAATCAGTAGTTCATAGATGGCTAAGCTTAGTGAAATACTGCAGGCAGCAGACTTGGTGTTGCTCTGTTCCTGATTTAAATGGAGATGCCTACTGGTGGAAAAACCTAGGGTAAATTTCAATTGTATTTCCTTGATTCCTCATGTCCTCTCTCCTCGTCTCCTTCTCCTCCGATGCGTTTTGAGAAGGAGGCAAGGAGAGATGAATCAAGGAAGTATAATTGAGATTCAGCCCCATTTCTGATATGACTCGTTCTTCTCTCTTCCCCCAGAATCCCCGTTTCCCCGGCAACCTTCAGATGTCAAACAGGCAGCTTGACGAGGCAGGAGAGAACGACGTCAACAACTTGTGAGTGTCGCTTGCCTTTGTTGTTCCCACCGAATCACAGCGGGCTGGATCTATAATGATACATGTTCTAATATATCCCCAATGTTCCCGTTGATTATGATTACAAGTATTGAAAATGACAAGAAAATGCATAATGTTTTTGTTATTGCCTTCTATTAGATCATCTCTATATAGAGCATATGACTCTTGTTATATGTATACAAACCAACTCGGGTTCATTGCTACATGGGTCTTACAGCCTCTGTATGTGTGATGTGTAGGCTACTCCTCCACTTTGTACATGCTGTGAACCCTCCAATCCAACCACTCTGTGTGTGTGGGTGGGTGTGTCCTCTCACTACAGCTTCCAGTTGACAGTGGAGATGTTCGACTACCTGGAGTGTGAGCTCAACCTCTTCCTGGGTGGTAAGCTATTCCTGTCTCTCTCTCTCTCTCTCTCTCTCTCTCTCTCTCTCTCTCTCTCTCTCTCTCTCTCTCTCTCTGTCTCTCTGTCTCTCTCTCTCTCTCTGTCTCTCTCTCTCTCTCTCTCTCTCTCTCTCTCTCTCTCTGTCTCTGTCTCTGTCTCTGTCTCTGTCTCTGTCTCTCTCTGTCTCTCTCTGTCTCTACTCTGCAACTGCGCTTATCTAAAGGTGTTGTGACATAACATGGCCCTCAACGTTCACACACAACCAGATTCTAGCTTTTAAATGTCAGGGTCATGTTCATCCGTGCACACAACGGAAAACGTTTTGCAACAGAAAACAAAAATGAGCGTTTCTTATTAGACAAGTCCAGGTAGTCCCTTTCTGTTTTTGTCCATTCTCTTCCGTTTGGTGCCTAATGAACATGACCCTGGTTTTGGCTTCATAGGCTACGTCCCAATATCCACACTAGCATACCACTTAGAATGTGTGCCCAATACATTGCTTCATTCTAAGTAGTATACTAGTATGGACATTACAACAGAGCTATACAGTACTCTCCTGTCTCCCTGCCACTATTAGCTCTTCACAAAGTAAAACACATATTCCATCTTCCATCTATCTCAACATGATTGCCCTTCTTCCTCCATTTGAACACTATCAGTAGGACTCATTTCTACCCTGTCTCCTTCTCACACACACAGACCCTTTGCCTCCCATCAGGAGGGATGCTTTGCAGGCTAAAGCATCACGTCACCCAGGAGCTGAGAGGCCTGACTGTGTGTGTGTGTGTCTGGGTTTGGCTGCACAGGAAACCACACCTCTGTGTTGGGGTCTGTAGGGACTGGCATCAGAGTGGGAGGGATGGACTGAAAGAGAGCTGTAATGAGAGAGGAAGAAAGAGAGACACTGTTGGAGTACATGCTCATTGGTTGATTATCTAGAACAGCGGTTCCTAACCACCTGCGTGCACATACGCACGTACACACTGTGTGTTTCTTTTTTTGTGTATGATAGTCGTGTGTGTGTGTGTGTGCGCGTGTGAGAGAGATGATCACTGATGTGTGTCTCTTCCCTTGCAGTGTTCAGCTCCTTGGACATGTCGCGGTCTGTGTCGGTGACGGCGGCGGGCCAGTGTCGCCTGGCTCCCCTGATCCAGGTCATCCTGGACAGCAGCCACCTCTACGACTACACCGTCAAGCTGCTCTTCAAGCTGCATTCCTGTGAGTCCAACACACGCCCCCTGCTGGACAAATAGCAGAGTGACAGCCTGGATACCTCATACTTGGCTACTAATCTAAGGCCAACAGTTTTTCCTGTGGCCTTCCCAGATAAACTGTGGCTATTCCAAGGAAACGTAATTCACATAATTGTCTTGGTCATATCATAGGGTTAGGAAATGCCTAAAACCTTAGTACACACACTGTAGTACACACACATTCTCAGTAGTTTCACATACACTCACATTCCAGAACTCTGATCTGTTTGTCTGTCTGTTGCAGGCCTTCCTGCTGACACACTCCAGGGCCACAGAGACCGCTTCCAGGAGCAGTTCAAGAAGTGAGTTCGCACACAAGTCATGGGTAGCGTCCCAAACGGCACCCTAATCCCTATATAGTGCACTAGTTTTGACCAGGGCCCATAGTGCTCCATCACCTGACCTAACTAATTCCAGTGCTGAAGGTGTGATGATGAAGGTGAGGTGTTTAATCTGTGTGTTTGTTGTCTCTGCCAGGCTGAAGAGTCTGTTCTACCGCTCCAGTAACCTGCAGTACTTCAAGAGGCTCATTCAGATCCCACAGTTACCCGAGGTAAGAGTCCTCCTGAACTAGCCTGCAGAATAGACAGGATCTGTGCTGTGTATTATCAAGTAAATACTGTATCATTCACACACGCATGAACGTAGTCTCCCATTTTCTCCGTTGCCCTTGCTTGCTCTTGAGGAATTTGGGCCCAGGTTGCTGTTCAGCTACTTGGGTTAAGTGCTATACAAATACAATTTGATTAATTGTGCTCTTTTTCTCTCTTGCTCTATCTGCTGTCAGAACCCACCTAACTTCCTGCGGGCGTCGGCGTTGTCGGAGCACATCAGTCCCGTGGTAGTCATCCCAGCTGAGTCGTCCTCCCCCGAGACGGAACACATGGTGGACCTGGTGACAGAGGACCTAGTGGACACCGACATCCCCGTCCAGCCGGTAGCCCATCTGAACATGTCCCATTACTGCTTTCTTATGGGGCGCCGTTTGTAACACCTTATTGTGTGTAAAAGATGAATTTCCTGCACTAGCTGACTCACACATATCCCATTCCTGTGGCATGGAATGCATTTTTTTCACAAAATATGGCATGTTACAAACGGTACCCTTCCTGTGCTCTGTCTTAATTGTGCTGTCTCTGTGTCTGTCAACTGAACCTAATGAAACCTAAAGCCTATAGACTGACTGGCTGACTGTCTGTCTGTCTTGCTGTGTTTGTTCCGACTAGGCTGCTGTGGTAGAGCCCAGGTTTGACGACCTCTTTGGCACATCCGCCGCCACGGACCCCTTCAATTTCAACAGTCAGAACGGGATGCGCAAGGATGACAAGTAAGACACCAGAACCAAACTGCTACACTCTGGATGATTTGTAGGATATCCTTGGTCTGTATAGATTGTCACACAATTCAGACCAAACTGACCTCCAATAGAGGTACACAGAGGGATTGAAAGCCCTGCAGCTGAGGTATGACCTGGGCACACCGTACCAAAAATGTTTTGCAATGGAAAACCAAAAATATACTTTTATCATTGGCCACGTCCAGGTACTTATTTCCCTGTTTCGGCCTGTTTTCCTCCATTTGGTGCCTAATGAACACGACCTTGTCCTGTGCTGTTTCCATTAGGGACCGCCTGATCGAGCAGCTGACACGGGAGATCCAGGCCCTCAGGGAGGAACTGGAGTCCTTCAGATTGGAGGTGAGGAGGGGGGAGGAGGTTTAATGAGGCACTTGAGCCACTACAGAGGCAATTCTCCATAATGCCTAAACTTCTGAGGCAGTGTGTTTACACACTGTTGAACCATAACACTCTCTCCCTCCTCTCTCTCTTTCCATCTCTCTCTCGCTCTGCCTCTCTCTCTCAGAGTGGGCGTCTGTGCCAGGCGCTGCGGGGGCGTGTCAATGAGCTGGAGGCGGAGCTAGCAGAGCAGAGCCACTTGAGAATGCAGGCATTGGGAGAGAGCGAGTTCCTGAGGGTGGAGCTTGACGACCTGCGCCGGGTCAAAGAAGACACGGAGAAAGAGCAGCGAAGCCTCACCGAGATCGAGAGTGAGTCCAGAGACAGCCCTGGCACATCTGCACAACTCCACCTTCTAGCAGTTACCCACTACCATCCGACACTCCAGTACCCATCTATACCACTTGACATGTGTTTTGTTAGTTAACTTGTGTTAGAATGGTGAGACTGGGATTTGATCCCATGCAGACACAAGCATAATGTGTAGAAGCTGGCAGTGCTAATTACTTGACCAATCCCAAGCCACAAGATTTACATGAGTCACTCAAATGTCTTCACTTACTGTACCTTTAAACTGATATCAATGCCTACACGAACATTTGAATTATGTGTGCATATCTCAAGTCGGGATTCAGCCCTCTGTGACTGTTCTGATAGTAACAGCACTGTCTGTCCGTGTCTCTCAGGGAAAGCGGTGGCCAACGAGCAGCGCTACACCAAGCTGAAGGAGAAGTACACAGAGCTGGTGCAGAGTCACGCTGACCTGCTGAGGAAGGTAGGCCCATCTAGACCCCTTATGATGGAAGAACCTCACCCCTCAGACTCATGGTGCAGGCTAACTCTGACCCGTCTCAGCCAGTCCCATTTTGCTCCCTTCCCCTTGGCCCAAACCCGTCCATGTTTGCAGATCTGAAGGGTGTGAGTAGTGTAGTGGTAGAGCTTTCACCATATTGCTTCCACCTTACAGATCTGCAAACATCAGAGGGTTTGGGCCAAGGGAGGGGGGAGGAGTAGCGTGTGAACAGGGACCCGCTATCTATTCTGTACTATAACATTTCTTTGGAGAATACACTACTACCAGCAATGCTCACACATTTCCTCCACCTGTTTTTCTGTTTCTGGCTTTAGAATGCGGAGGTGACTCGTCAGGTGACGGAGGCGCGGGCGGCTCGGGACGAAGTGGACAGCGTGAGGAGAGAGATGCAGGAGAAGGTCAAGGCTGCCCAGGAGGCCACAGAGAGCCGGGTGAGGGCAAGACACACACTCCCACAGGGATACACACTCTCCTGAAATACTGTGTGTGTACAGTCTGTATCACCCTCTTTCTGTTTTCTCTCCCTTCCCCTTTTCCCCCTCTCTCGCTTTCTTGGACACAGATGACTTCAAATGTAATATACTTCACTTCTTCATACTACAGTACATTTCAACTTTCTCTCCATCTCTCTCTGATCATTTCATTGTGTAACTGAGATGCCTTGCTGTACATGTGGGTGTTAGAGAGGTAGAAACCCCTCCAGAATAAACTGAGGTAGAGCGATGGAGACCTAGCAAATAACATGAGTCTCTGTTTCTCTCTCTCTCTCGTTCTCTCTTTTGCCCTCCCCCCTCTCTCTCTCCCTCTCTCTGTTCTCTCTCTGTCTCTCTGTTCTCTCTCCCTCTCTCTGTCTCTCCCGTCCTCCTTCAGGAGCAGGAACAGGTGGAGCAGCTGCAGGAGCTGCAGAGAGAGCTGATCTC
The DNA here is from genome assembly GCF_020615455.1 of Coregonus clupeaformis. NCBI lineage: Eukaryota > Metazoa > Chordata > Actinopteri > Salmoniformes > Salmonidae > Coregonus > Coregonus clupeaformis. Next base: position 20,551,551 of record NC_059196.1, on the reverse strand, counting down.
CAGCAGGGCGGCGCTAGACACCCTGAAAAGCACCATGGCCTCGTCCCAACAGGTAGCCAACTCTCTAGCCTAAAACACCCTTGCGTCCTCTACCCAACCGTACACTCCTCATCTCCTCTCCACCCTAAACACTCACCCAACAGTACATTCCTCCTCTCCACTCTACCCCACTTGACCTCACCCTGACCCCTGACACCTTCAAATGGTCTCTACTCTGTCTTCTATCTTTACATTCCCCAACTCCATGTTACTCTTCTACCCATCTCTGTCTGTGTTTGTGTGTGTGTTCTGTGCGTGTGTGTGCGTCCGTGTGTGTGTGTGTGGAGAGAGGGTTGTGTGGAGCGTCGGTGCAGACCTGGATCTCTGGGTGATCCCGACAGTGTGTAGTCCTACTAGGCCATGACGGTCCAATTACCATTCTTCCTCACCATCTCCCACCCCTCTCTCCACTCTCCCACTCCTGTCAACCCTATTTCTGAATCGACTCACTTATCTCTCTCACCACCCCCTTCTTTTCTCATTCTCTCTCACAACCACTCCCTCCGGTCCGCACATACATACTCTGTCACTTTGTCACACATTTCACAAACTCTTTCTTCCCGTCTCTCGTTCACATTCTTGTTGGCATGCTCAGGAGGGTGCCCACAAACAGGTGAGGGAGAGTAGAGGAATGGCAGTTGTCATATCCACATCTCATAGCACTTGTGGCATTGTCACTATTAAAAGGTGGCATTAGAGCGTATAGTGTGTGAGCCTTTTCGTTCATTTTAGCAGAGAAACACAGGGATATGTAAGATCCTAAAATACTGTGTATGTGTGTCACACTCTTTCTCCTTTCTCTTCTATCCCCCCCTCACTCACTTTCTCTCTCTCCGTCTCTCTCTCTCTCTCAATCTCAGTCGAGTGAGGAGCTCAGTTCTCAGCTCTCGACTGTGGAATCGGAGAAGGTGGAGCTAGCAGAATCCTTGTCGAAGAAAGAGGAGGAGCTTGCAGGCCTGGGGGAGGAGCTAGAGCGTGTTCAGAGCAGCCTGGCCGGTGAGAGGGAGAACGGAGTGAAGACTGCCGAGGCCCTACAGAACCAACTCAATGAGAAGGTGTGTTTCAGGGGAGGTAGCCGTGTGTGTTTGTGTGCGGCTGTGTGTCAGCCTCTCAGTGAGAGTGTGTGATATCTGATTCTCTCACTGACCCTGTATGTATAGGAGAGCAGGGAGCAGGCCCTGGAGAGCCAGCTGGTGGCAGCCCGCTGGTCCACCCTACAGGGGGCTGTGGAGGAGGCAGAGAGGATAGTCCAAGACTCACTGGCCCAGCTTGACGACCCAGCACACATCAGCTGCACCAGCTCTGCAGGTCAGCCCCTAACCCTCTCCAACCTCTGTCTTATGCACACATGACTCCAGCTTTGTTCCTGTCTGTCCGTCCGACTGTCTGAGATGATGCCACATTGTGAAACCCATGCTGGGTGTGTGTGTGATGCCTCAATCTACTCATGCATGTGTGTTTGTGTTCCAGGGTGTGATGTAGGATGATGTCCCCGCATAATGGTGTGTATGTGTGTTTGTATGGTGAAAGATGCCTCCCCCTCACTGTGTACCCTCCTTGTGTGTAGACTACCTGGCGTCCAGGTGTCAGGCCTCTCTGGACTGTATGGACAGACTTCACTCTGCCAGAGACGGCTACCTGGCAGACAACACAGGTCAGACTCTGAACTGCTCTCTTACTCCCTTAGTCAGCTTTGTGCAATCACACACACACACAATCTACTTTCAGGCATCTATTGAAGACGTCGTTGTTCTTCTGTAGTAGACAAGGTCAAAAGGCAGCCAAAAATGTTACTTTCACCGACGGTCGCTGTGCAGTTTGACAGGAACTAACTGGGCAACATTAACGTGAAGGACACCTGATATATTTACATATGGAATCATGTAGTAACTAAAAGGGGGTTCAACAAATCAAAATACATTTTATATTTGAGATTCTTCAAAGTAGCCACCCTTTGCCTTGATGAGAGCTTTGCACACTCTTGGCATTCTATCAACCAGCTTCACTTGGAATGCTTTTCCAACAGTCTTCAAGGAGTTCCCACATATGCTGAGCATTTGTTGGCTACTTTTCCTTCACTCTGTCGTCCGACTCATCCCAAACCATCTCAATTGGGTTGAGGTCGGGGGATTGTGGAGGCCAGATCATCTGATGCAGCACTCCATCTCTCTACTTCTTGGTCAAATAGCCCTTATACAGCCTGGAGGTGTGTTGGGTCATTGTCCTGTTGAAAAACAAATGATAGTCCCACTAAGCCCAACCAGATGGGATGGCGTATCGCTGCAGAATACTGTGGTAGCCATGCTGGTTAAGTGTGCCTTGAATTCTAAATAAATCACAGACCGTGTCACCAGAAAAGCACCCCCACACCATCACACCTCCTCCACCATGCTTTACGGTGGGAACTACACATGCGGAGATCCTCCGTTCACCCACACCGCGTCTCACAAAGACACAGCGGTTTGAACCAAAAATTTAAAATTTAGACTCCAGACCAAAGGACACATTTTCACCAGTCTAATGTCCATTGCTCGTATTTCTTGGCCAAGCAGGTCTCTTCTTTTTATTGGTGTCCTTTAGAAGTGGTTTCTTTGCAGAAATTCGACCATGAAGGCCTGATTCACACAGTCCCCTCTGAACAGTTGATGTTGAGATGTGTCTGTTACTTGAACTCTGTGAAACAGTTATTTGGGCTGCAATTTCTGAGGCTGGTAACTCTAATGAACTTACCAGAGGTAACTCTGGGTCTTCCATTCCTGTGGCGGTCCTCATGAGAGCCAGTTTCATCATAGCGCTTGATGGTTTATGCGACTGCACTTGAAGAAACATTCAAAGGTCTTTAAATGTTCCATAGTGACTGACCTTCATGTCTTAAAGTAATGATGGACTGTCGTTTCTCTTTGCTTATTTGAGCTGTTCTTGCCATAATATGGACTTGGTCTTTTACCAAATAGGGCTATCTTCTTTATACCCCCCTACCTTGTCACAACACAACTGATTGGCTCAAACGCATTAAGAAGGAAAGAAATTCCACAAATGAACTTTTAAGAAGGCACACCTGTTAATTGAAATGCAATCCAGGTGACTACCTCATGAAGCTGGTTGAGAGAATGCTAAGAGTGTGCAAAGCGGTCATCAAGGCAAAGGGTGGCTATTGGAAGAATCTCCAATATAAAATATATTTTGATTTGTTTAACACTTTTTTGGTTACTACATGATTCCATATGTGTTATTTAATAGTTTTGATGTCTTCACTATTATTATAGAAAAAATTAAGAAAAACCCTTGAATGAGTAGGTGTGTCCAAACTTTTGACTGGTAGTGTATATATACGGTTGAAGTCGGAAGTTTACATACACTTAGGTTGGAGTCATTAAAACATGTTTTTCAACCACTCCACAAATTTCTTGTTAACAAACTATAGTTTTGGCAAGTCGGTTAGGACATCTACTTTGTGCACGACACACATAATTTTTCCAACAATTATTTCATTTATAATTCACTGTATCACAATTCCAGTGGGTCAGAAGTTTACATACACTAAGTTGACTGTGCCTTTAAACAGCTTGGAAAATTCCAGAAAATGATGTCATGGCTTTAGAAGCTTCTGATAGGCTAATTTACATAATTTGAGTCAATTGGAGGTGTACCTGTGGATGTATTTCAAGGCCTACCTTCAAACTCAGTGCCTCTTTGCTTCACATCATGGGGAAAATCAAAAGAAATCAGCCAAGACCTCAGGAAAAAAATAGTAGACCTCCACAAGTCTGGTTTATCCTTGGGAGCAATTTCCAAACGCCTGAAGGTACCACGTTCATCTGTACAAACAATAGTACGGAAGTATAAACACCATGGGACCACGCAGCTGTCATACCGCTCAGGAAGTTGACTCGTTCTGTCTCCTAGAGATGAACGTACTTTGGTGCGAAAAGTGCAAATCAATCCCAGAACAGCAAAGGACCTTGTGAAGATGCTGAAGGAAACAGGTACAAAAGTATCAATATCCACAGTAAAACGGGTCCCATATCGACATAACCTGAAAGGCCGCTCAGCAAGGAAGAAGCCACTGCTCTAAAACCACCATAAAAAAGCCAGACTACGGTTTGCAACTGCACATGGGGACAAAGATTGTACGTTTTGGAGAAATGTCCTCTGGTCTGATGAAACAAAAATAGAACTGTTTGGCCATAATGACCATCGTTATGTTTGGAAGAAAAAGGGGGTGCTTGCAAGCCGAAGAACACCATCCCAACCGTGAAGCACAGGGGTGGCAGCATCATTCTGTGGGGGTGCTTTGCTGCAGGAGGGACTGGTGCACTTCACAAAATAGATGGCATTATGAGGAAGGAAAATGATGTGGATATATTGAAGCAACATCTCAAGACATCAGTCAGGAAGTTAAAGCTTGGTCGCAAATGGGTCTTCCAAATGGACAATGACCCCAAGCATACTTCCAAAGTTGTGGCAAAAGGGCTTAATGACAACAAAGTCAAGGTATTGGAGTGGCCATCACAAAGCCCTGACCTCAATCCTATAGAAAATGTGTGGGCAGAACTGAAAAAGCGTGTGTGAGCAAGGAGGCCTACAAACCTGACTCAGTTACACCAGCTCTGTCAGGAGGAATGGGCCAAAATTCACCCAACTTATTGTGGGAAGCTTGTGGAAGGCTACCTGAAACGTTTGACCCAAGTTAAACAATTTAAAGGCAATGCTACCAAATACGAATTGAGTGTATGTAAACTTCTGACCCACTGGAAATGTGATGAAAGAAATAAAAGATGAAATAAATCATTCTCTCTACTATTATTCTGACATTTCACATTCTTAAAATAAAGTGGTGATCCTAACTGACCTAAAACAGGGAATGTTTACTAGGATTAAATGTCAGGAATTGTGAAAAACTGAGTTTAAATGTATTTGGCTAAGGCGTAGGTAAACTTCCAACTTCAACTGTATCAACTTCAAGAAAAGTTCATTTTTCAGTTTCTTTTCCACATGAAAGATCTAGATTTATATTGTCTTATTTGATTTCTTCCCAATAGAAGAAAATAAATCCACTTGAATATAATTGAGTATGTGAGAGGGATTCATTATTCAGCCACTCTTTGTGGCCAGTGGAAGTTGATAGTAAAGTGCTTCTTTATTGTTAAAATACAGTGTTTTTCAGCATTACAGCCTTCAAGTACTTGATATAAAAGTAACATATCCTGTTGATTGTATTTGGACTTTATATTAGTTTGACCTTTGACCCTTGGTTCTCCAGGTTTGTCGGAGCTGGTGCGGGCAATAACCCATCTTGCCCACCTGGTGGGCGACACCATTGTTCAGGGCAGTGCCACCTCTCACATGGTACCAGTGGAGCAAGCGGACGGTGAGTGTGAGCTGTCCCTGTGTCTTTTCAACTAAAATGTGCACTCACACATCCAGGACAGGAAAGCTCCATGATTTTAAATAGTTTGATTTGACCCATGTCTTATAAAAACCTCTACATCCCTATATACATCTGTTAGAGAAGTACTGATAATGCACAGACAGGCAACGATAGCCTGGTCCCTGATCTGTTTGTGCTGTCTGTCATCGGGTGACAATGACCATCGGCGTTGGGAAGACTGCACAAACAGATCAGGGACCAGGCTAGCGGTTAGCCACCCACTTCCTCTAAGTCTCCATACTGTGTCTGTATCTCTGACCCTCCTCTCTGTCCCCCCTCTCTTTCCACAGCGCTTTCAGACAGTGTGGTGTGGTATAGTGGGAGTAAGTTTAGAGTCTCTGACCCTCCTGTCTCTCTCTCTCTCTCAACCCCTTCCCACACAGCGTTGTCAGACAGTGTGAAGGCGTGTGGGGCCGAGGCCCTGACCCTGCTGGGTCAGATGAAGGAGCAGGAAAGCCTGGCTACGGCAGACAGCGCCACACTGAGGGCAGCACTGGATGGCATCCTGGCCACCGCAGAGGTCAGTCCAGTCTTTATGGTCATACAAGTTTTGTTGTTATTGTTGCAGCTTTATTCTTAAGAGTAAATATGAGTACATAGTACAGTTTAGGTGCAAATTACAGTAATTTTATTTCATGAAAACATTAGATTATTACACAATTACTAGCGAGTTAAAAGGAGGAGGGGGGGTTGGGTTAAGGGAAGGTGTCATTGAGTTCCACAGTTGCAGAAAATATTAGGTCCAGGGGTCTAGTGCTGTCATACCGCACCGGAGCGACACGCCCCCACTACTCAGAATTGTGGTTGTTTAATAAAGTTTAGATCAAAGCTGAATCAATGTCTCGGCAAGATCACTTAATGATTAATTAGTATTCTATACAACAGACCGAATTTAATAGCATAGTTTAATGTTAGTGTTAGACCAAAAACAACATGTAATTTCTTATGAGATTTTAGGATGATTGTGCTGAATGGTCGTGTTAATTGAAACAAAATACAGGTACACTACATGACCAAAAGTATGTGGACACCTGGTCGTCGAACATATCATTTCAAAATCATGGGCATTAATATGGAGTTGGTCTCCCCTTTGCTGCTATAACAGTCTCCACTCTTCTGGGAAGGCTTTCCACTAGATGTTGGAACATTGCTGTGGGGACTTGCTTCCATTCAGCCACGAGCATTAGTGAGCTCTGTGCAGGCCAGTCAAGTTCTTCCACACTGATCTTGACAAACCATTTCTGTACGGACCTCACTTTGTGCACAGGGGCATTGTCATGCAGAAACAGGAAAGGGCCTTCCCCAAACTGTTGCCACAAAGTTGGAAGCACAGAATCGTCTAGAATGTCATTGTATGCTGTAGCATTAAGATTTCCCTTAACTGGAACTAAGGGGCCTAGCCCGAACCATGAAAAACAGCCCCAGACCATTATTCCTCCTCCACCAAACTTTACAGTTGGCACTATGCATTGGGGCAGGTAGCGTTCTCCTGGCATCTGCCAAACCCAGATTCATCCGTCGGACTGCCAGATGGTGAAGAGTGATTCATTACTCCAGAGAACGTGTTTCCACTGCTCCAGAGTCCAATGGTGGCGAGCTTTACACCACTCCAGCCGACACTTGGCTTTGCGCATGGTGATCTTAGGCTTGTGTGCAGCTGCTCGGCCATGGAAACCCATTTCATGAAGCTCCCAACGAACAGTTCTTGTGCCGATGTTGCTTCCAGAAGCAGTTTGGAACTCGGTAGTGAGTGTTGCAAATGAGGACAGACAATTTTTTACGTGCTATGCGCTTCAGCACTCGACGGTCCCGTTCTGTGAGCTTGTGTGGCCTACCGCTTCGCGGCTGAGCCATTGTTGCTCCTAGATGTTTCCACTTCACAATAACAGCACTTACAGATGACCGGGGCAGCTCTAGCAGGGCATCAATTTGACGAACTGACTTGTTGGAAATGTGGCATCCTATGACGGTGCCACGTTGAAAGTCACTGAGCTTTTCAGTAAGGCCATTCTTCTGCCAATGTGTGTCTATGGAGATTGCATGGCTGTGTGCTCGATTTTATACATGAAATAGCCGAATCCACTAATTTGAAGGGGGTGTCAACATACTTTTGTATATATAGTGTATGTTAACACCATCTGCTCAAAAATTTGCTCAAACAGTAGTTACTTACATCATTCAAGAAGATCTAAATGCATATTCCCATGAAACTGATTGAGATCAAATGGTTGGCATGCAGATGCAGCTTGGACGTTTCACCCGTAAAACGTGAAGAATTATCATTCACAATTGACATAATGAAATTAGGTAGGCCTAATTTGGTATTTGTGTGGGTCAGGGAGGTGACCAAGAACCCGATGGTCACTCTGACAGAGCTCCAGAGTTCCTCTGTGGAGATGGGAGAACCTTCCAGAAGGACAACCATCTCTGCAGCACTCCACCAATCAGACCTTTTATGATAGAGTGACCAGACGGAAGCCACTCCTCAGTAAAAGGCACATGACAGCCCGCTTGGAGTTTGCCACAAGGCACCTAAAGACTCTCAGACCATGAGTAACAAGATTCTCTGGTCTGATGAAACCAAGATTGAACTCTTTGGCCTGAATGCTAAGCATCACGTCTGGAGGAAACATGGCACCATCCCTACGGTGAAGCATGGTGGTGGCAGCATCATGCTGTGGGGATGTTTTTCAGCGGCAGGGACTGGGAGACTAGTCAGGATCAAGGCAAAGATGAACGGAGCAAAGTACAGAGAGATCCTTGATGAAAACCTGCTCCAGAGCGCTCAGGACCTCAGATTGGGGCGAAGGTTCACCTTCCAACAGGACATTGACCCTAAACACACAGCCAAGACAACGCAAGAGTGGCTTCGGGACAAGTCTCTGAATATCCTTGAGTGGCCCAGCCAGAGCCCGGACTTGAACCCAATCAAACATCTTTGGAGAGACCTGAAAATAGCTGTGCAGCAACGCTCCCACTCCAACCTGACAGAGCTTGAGAGGATCTGCAGAGACAAATGGGAGAACCTCCCCAAATACAGGTGTTCCAAGCTTGTAGCGGCATACCCAAGAAGACTCGAGGCTGTAATCGCTGCCAAAGGTGCTTCAACAAAGTACTGAGTGCTTCAACAAAGTACTGAGTAAAGGGTCTGAATACTTATGTAAATGTTATTTCAGTTTTTTATAAATGTGCTAAAATTTGTTAACCTGTTTTTGCTTTGTCATTATGAGGTATTGTGTGTAGATTGATGAGGGAAAAAAACTATTTAATCAATTTTAGAGTAAGGCTGTAACCTAACAAAATGTGGAAAAAGTAAAGGGGTCTGAATACTTTCCGAAGGCACTGTAGGTCTACTAAATTTACCGAAAGTCCACACCCTGCAATCATTCTGAGAACCTCAACTTCTTCATAATGCCCATTTTGTGCACATTTAAACCAGGGGATGTCATCATGATAAGATGAGTCTCAGTGCCTCTTATCCTTTCAACAAAGTATGTGACCCATGGAGGCCAAGTCACAACACTGCTTCTGGTAGAAGTTGACCTTGGGCACAGGTCAGCACCCCCTCCCCATATCTTTAAAAACATTTTGGGGAAATGTCAAACTGACAGCATCTAGGGGCACCACCAAAACAACAAGTCCAATGCCATGTCTCTCTTTTTTCTCGTATCTCTCTCGCTCTCATTCTTCTCTCCCTCTCTCTGGTCTGTAGAAACTGCGCCCTCGGGGTCTGGAGCTGCAGCAGGGGGAGCTGGGAGATCTGGTGGAGCAGGAAATGGCTGCCACATCGGCCGCCGTGGAGTCAGCAGCCGCCAGGATAGAGGTAACCAGCTCAACGTGTGTGTGCGTGTGTGTGTCATCACCAAGGAGGACCTAGACAAAAACAGAAATGTGTGTGTGTGTGAAAAGAATCCTCTGGTTTCATTTTACAGTAGTACCAACCAAAAGGTGTCTAATTTCCTCTATCTGTTGTATCCCATTGACAGGACATGCTCAATAAGTCGCGTGCAGTCGACACAGGGGTTAAGATGGAGGTCAACGAGAGGTGAGTCTCCCACTCCTGGGTCGTGTTCATTAGGCACCGAATGGGAGAAAACGGACTGAAACAGGGAGGGACTACCTGGGCATGTCCAGTAAGACACGCTAATTTTTTAATCACGTGCCCTAATGAACACGACCCTGGCTTTGAGAATCACATAACTTTCCAAAGAGTGAAACGTTTCAGATCAAGATGTGTTGCACAGTGGAGCTGCTGAACGAATGTGTCCTCTATCGCCCCCCATAGGATCCTGGCCTCCTGTACAGACCTGATGCAGGCCATCAAAGTGCTCGTGCTGTCTTCCAAAGATCTGCAAAGGGACATTGTAGAGAGTGGCAGGGTGAGAGACAGAAACCTATCATATGTGCATCATAATATATAATAATATACGGAGTGGCTGCGGTTCCGGTTTTTCTGGAACCCTTTCTTGCCGTGTCTATTGATATGGAGGTCTATGCGCATGAACTGTCTTAATTTTTTTATGTAGCTGCTGCCCTCTCTGCTGCCTATGTAGCTTCTGCACAGTGCTCCTACTGCATCACTGCTGCTTCCCCTTCATTGACATGGAGGGGGAAACTTCATTTATGTACACTAAAGATATGGTCGACATGTTCGACCTATGCATTCCATGACTCAAGCGCGATTTCATGTTTTTTTTTCTCCAGGGTTAAGGCTACATGCCGATATCATGTTGTACAAGAAAGACATGATCGACATGTTCTTACAAACTTTGTTGTCTGTTGTAACAGTATACACTGAGTGTACAAAACATTAGGAACACCTTGCTAATATTGAGTTGCACCCCCTTTTTCCCTCAGAACAGCATCAATTCATCGGGGCATGGACCCTACAAGGTGTCGAAAGCGTTTCACAGGGATGCTGGCCCATGTTCACTCCTTCCCACAGTTGTGTCAAATTGGCTGGATGTCCTTTGGGTGGTGGACCATTCTTGATACACACAGGAAACTGTTGAGCATGAAAAACCCAGCAGCGTTGCAGTTCTTGACACATTCAAACCGGTGCACCTGGCACCTACTACCATACCCCGTTCAAAGGCACTTCAATCTTTTTTCTTGCCCATTCACCCTCTGAATGGCACACATACACAATCCATGTCTCAAGGCTTAGCAATCCTTCTTTAACCTTTCTCCACCCCTTTATCTACACTGATTGAAGTGAATTTAACAGGTGATATCAATAAGGGATCATAGCTTTCACCTGGTCAGTCTGTCATGGAAAGAGCAGGTGCTCCTAATGTTTTGTACACTCAGTGTATATTCCAATATAATATATTTGTTCCACCAGGGGGCAGCATCCATGAAGGAGTTCTATGTCAAGAACTCTCGCTGGACAGAAGGCCTGATCTCAGCCTCCAAAGCCGTGGGCTGGGGCGCCACAGTCATGGTGTAAGTAGTATCACCCTTTCTCTTCTAACTTAACCTTGTATTACTGCACCGGAGTATTCTGGAATATACTCATTTAGGCCAGAAGTTTTTCCTGACTACATGACCTGACCAGGAAAAACTCCAGCCCCTACTGTATAGCCTATAACCGTTGTAATGGTAGCATGATGTACTACAGTACCCATAATGCTCTACGTATTGTATCCCATAGAGATGCAGCAGACCTGGTGGTGCAGGGCAAGGGCAAGTACGAGGAGCTAATGGTGTGTTCGCATGAGATCGCAGCCAGCACTGCACAACTGGTGGCCGCATCCAAGGTGAGACGGTACTTCTTGTGTAGTGATATGTGGTAACTGAAACTGTGTGCGTGCGTGCGTAAGACACTCAGTCACAACCGGATCTACATACGCCAACCTACATCTCTCTTATCACTTGGTGTGTCAACCATATCTCTACACGTGTTTAAGACACACCCATGACCCATTCCCGTTGGTAACCCAGCCACTCTCTGGTCTGTTGTGCAGGTGAAGGCAGACAAAGACAATGCCAACCTGGGCCGCCTGAAGCTGGCATCCAAAGGGGTCACACAGGCCACCGCTGGGGTTGTAGCCTCCACCAAGTCCGGGAAGTCCCAGATTGAGGAGAAAGGTGAGTGGATTAACAGTAGTGTGCCCATGGATTTACACTGTGAGAGATCAACATGACATGTATTGTGACTGAATGTTTTGTGACTGAATGCTGAATTTCTTTCTCTCTCTCTCTCTCTCTCTCTCTCTCTCTCTCTCTCTCTCTCTCTCTCTCTCTCTCTCTCTCTCTCTCTCTCTCTCTCTCTCTCTCTCTCTCTCTCTCTCTCTCTCTCTCTCTCTCTCTCTCTCTCTCGCTCCTATGACTGTGTGCTTCAGACACCATGGATTTCTCCAGTATGACCCTCACTCAGATCAAGAGGCAGGAAATGGACTCACAGGTAAGAGAAATGTGGGGTGGCTGAGTGTGTGTGTGTGTTACGGGTCTAAGTAAACCGTGTTTTTGTGTGGGTTGTCAGGTTTCGGTTCTAGAGCTGGAAACAAAGCTGCAGAAGGAGCGAGAGCGTCTTGGAGAGCTAAGGAAGAAGCACTACGAGCTGGCCGGGGTGGCCGAGGGCTGGGGGGAGGAGGACGAAGGTGCGTATGTGTGTTTCAACATGATTACTCAGAGGCACTATGGCAGAAATAACGATTGTGTGTGTGATTGCTTTTTGGCCTTTTTGTACCATGTGTTTAATTGGTTGTGTTGAAGTCCAGTCTAATATCCTTCTACTCTCCTCACAGGTACAGGTTGAGGTCTGTTCCCCACTACTCCTCCAACCACAAGACTGACTTCTCTCTCGCTCTGCCTCTTGCCCCATTTATACACTCTTCGGTCTTTCTCTTCCTTTATTTTTATGAAAGCCAAATAAAAAGGTGCTTTTTAAAAATGATCTTCTTGCGCCCAGCGGCTTCTAATTGGACAGTGATGAGGAGGGAAAGTAAAGGGGGATGGATTGACTACCTGCCTGGCCCCTCCCACTCGACTGTTGAGGAATAGCACACCTGCTGATGGATCCTCTGTCTTCTACCAAGTATTTATGTCAGTTCTCCAACGGTTCCCTTTGTCCCAGTCGGAGCACCACCAGTGTGACTGTGGCGCGAACCACCACGAGCACAAGTTCTTCACTACCAGACATCCTAGGATGCATTGCACAAACGCCAATCCCTCATTAGAGGGAGACTTGACTGATTGCCACTTAGGCCGCACCCCTTGCCCTCCCCCTGTCTACCCATGTAGACAGGCGCGTGTTTTTCTCCCACTAAACGGTTGTGCTGTGTTGTTATTCTAAGTCCTAGGGTTGTTAACTTGTACCCTGTGTTAGAGGGAGAGTGAATCCTTTCCTTCCCTCCCTGCCTCTCCAGTTCTCTTTCCTCTCACTGTGAGATTTTACCTCTCTAACCCAAACCCCATCTGAGCTATACGCCCACCGGGATACGGATGATGCCTTTTCGCCTCCTGTTTTAAAGACCATGATGACTTGTTGTTGTTATTATTATTATTATTATTATTATTATTATTATTAGAGTTGACTGTTTAGACACCCAGCTACCCTGAGGATACACAAAAAAAGACCTGGCCCTGCAGTGAGCTCTCTGTTGGAATGAATGTGGCGTGTCTGAGCAGCCAGAGAGGACTGTTGCTGGAGTTTAAGCTAGAGATGAAGTGGTGTGTGTGTGTGAGACGGTCTGGGGCTGCTTTGAACCGCTTGTTGTGTTCATTAGGCACAACATGGAAGAAAACCGAGTGAATCGAAAAGATACTACCTGAACCAATATCCTGTCCAATAAGAAACGCTTGTTTTCGCTTTCAAAACGGTATGCTACGCCGTGTGGCTCTGAGCTTCCTGGTCTCTGTAAAGTGGGTGGAAAATGGACTTCCATAAGCTGATGTCTGATCATATACCCTTCTCCGAGGCACTCCCCCTCATTGATTTGAAAGGAATGTAAGAAATATGGTGGAGTGAACAAGTAATATGCAGAAATGTAGGGAATTGGAATGCAGCCCTACACACCCACACTGCTGGGTTCTTATCAGCTTCCCCAGACGACGTAGCTGTAAAGCCTAGACAGGGGAACTGACAACTTCCATCATCACCATCCGTCTACACTAGCAATAACACCTGGGCCGTGTTCATTAGGCACCAAACGGAAGAAAACGGACTGAAACGGGGAGGGTATACCTGGACCTGTCCAATATGTTACATTGTCACAAGAGCGCAGTGTTTCACAGCAGAGCTACCACATTACAGAGACAAATCATACATTCTCCTCCTTCTCTCTTGCCAGTAGTCACTAGTGCTCTTCAATCTGGCTTTATGAAAAGAAATGGGAACATCGTATGTTGTCGAGTACACCATGAGTTAGATTAGTAGGGTTTCATCCAGTATTTGTTTTTCTTTCAAATACTTTAGCTGTGCTTGATTGAGCTTGCCTGGCGCAATGGAACCAATGAAATAGTCCCAAATGTGCTTCAAAACACACCCATATGGCACTCCAGTCAGGCTCAATGAAACACAATGCAATGCAATTCAAAAAGTATTAAAAAAAAAGATTCCTATTTGGACCCAGATCTGGTTTAATCACAGTAAACTTTCTCTGAGAGTGATGCTCTTTGAGTTTGTCTTCCTGCGTGTCTTAATGCCGCTTTTTTTATTATTCTGCTCTGCTTTTGGCTGTTTAATATAAAAAGTTGTGACACTGGGTATTTAATGATGATTTAGCGGTGTACTTCCGTCACTACTTCCTGGTTATTAACCTCTCACCCTTTGGTTTGTGTCTGTAGTCCAACCATCTCACTCAGCCTTTCAAACTGCCGCTCACTGTAGTCAATGAGAAACAAACAGTACTCAAAATAACATTGAAATAATGTCTTTGTATGATATACTAAAAACTATGTATGTGGGTTTGTTTAATTTTTTCAGTTTTAAAAATAAATATTTCAACTCATTAATATGACAAGCTTGTTTGTAAATGTTTTGCTCACTTCAATGCGGACTGGTCAAAGTCCTTGATGTTCATGAAAATGTAATTAGTTAATGTTTAATTCATGAACCCTTAAGTGATTAGGAAAATGTATCATTCAAATGATTAAGTGAGTGACTCGTGGGTTATTTCCAGATAGCCCATCCCATTCCTCTTTTAGGACGTTATCTCATCATGTACTCTTTCTAAGGATTCTATGTGATGTAATGCACTTGGGGAGATGGGGATAATTATTCTGAAACATTTAATCATAGTGATTGATACAGGAGCTGTAGGATGTATGTCTGGCTCTGTACTGTTAGGAACGGTCTAGAGTGGATTAATGTCTAACATTTTAATAATAGTTTAATGTAGCAAGATGAACTAAGTTCCTTCTGTGTGAGTTGTACAGTAATACTGTTATATAAGCGTGATTAGTTGTGAACGGAACACTGTGTTGTTTAATGTCAAGACAATGAGACTAAAGGTGGGGTGGGGGGGGGCACTATTTCCCAGTGTCGTGGAGAAATGCCCAGAATACCACAAAACAATTTTTACTTTGTGTCAAACCATAACTTTCATATCACTTAATCTATTCAGCACAGTATTGAATAGTAGGCGTATAGTATTAACATCCATTCATCGCTACCATTGTTACTGCTATACTATAGTACACACTATGAACCATAATATTACATTATGCCTGGACTGGAGAAAGAACATATCCTCTTTCAATGTTCAGCTATAGCCTTTGTGGAGAGGATTGATTTGATTTGATTTCTTTCATGGAAAAACAAATTTGTGGCCCTTTAAACCGTCTTCCATTTATCTGAGAAGACTAAAGCCCCATTATCCCGCTGTTTTTTCCATTCATTAAAGAAAGGCCTGTTTACAAATACCAAGAAACGGACCTGATTCAAGTCAATTCCTTGACGTCTGTATTTAATAGGACATTGCTGTCAACATCAATGCCCAAGAAAGTACACTGTTGGTTTAAGTTATGTACAGCCGTTTAGCATTTGCATTCTTTGAACACCGCTCCTTATTGTAACACAAGTCTTCTGTGAGGTTGCCTGTCATGTAGAACAGGAAATCGTGTCTGTCTGCTCTATTCATTATATTTCTGCAACATTCTAAACGTTTCACCTCATGGAATAGACCCCAGTATCCAGCATAATAATTAGTCAATCCTAATCTGATCACCCTTCATTATATTTGCCAGCTAGACTGCATGGCAAAGAAGTCCTACAGTATCTCAATCTGGGTATCACTGCAATTCCACCGAACCCTCAGCCCTTGTCAGTCCTGGAGGGAAGATCTGGTTCTGCATGTGTATATGAGTCCCTTTCACACACGCACAATCTAAAAATATACATTTCAAAGGGGAAATTGAGCGTGAATCAAAGTGTATAATCTAAGACAAATGTGGAGATTACAACAATCTCTAATCTAGAGGGAAGGTATGAACCTGCATTAACTCCTGAATCTGTTTTCAATCTCCCACACACACTTCTATACTGCATACACAGACAGTAGTACAGTACCAGTGAAACCCACCATGTATTGCTAATTTGTGTTCATTAGGGTACGCAACGGAAAGCATTTGTTTTTGTCCATTTTCTCCCATTTGGTGCCAGGAGAGCATGCTGGTGATCTTTATTTCAGTGTTCATTGTGAAAAGGTGTCAGGCCTTACATGTTGTCGTCTCTCTGTGGGTGTTTCTGAGCAACTAGAGGCAAACCCCCCCCCCTACTATGCTGTGTACAGTACTGTAGGCCTCAGCTATGGGTGAGCTGTGTTGGGATCTCTTCCTACCTGAGACCAGACCCGAGCACCCGGCAAAGACATCTGGCTACACACCACAGTGTCTGTGTTCCGTTTTCTTTTTTGACATTAACCAGAGTTTACCCAATGTATTCATTATCAATGTCCTGAACAACAATGTGGAGGATTCTGTTTGCCTGATTTGTGTTGTAGGCTTATGCAGTGTTGTGTCCTCTCTAATCCATTACAAGCAGTGAGGGGAGGAGGAAGGGGAGGAGTGATTCCATGGCTCCAAGAGAGGCGGAGCTATTTTTAGTTCCCTGCGGTTGGTTGGGAGCGGAGCAGTCCGCTGTGAAAGAGAGAGAGCTCTCCCGCTATCCTCCGATGACTGAGGTTCTCGTCATGAGGCCTGGATGGACCCCATGTCCCAAACAAACAACACATCCATTCAGACACACTACAGCCCCCTAGTTGCTGTCATCACAGATGTTAATCTTGATAGGTTTAATTTTTTAGTAAACAAGGTCTGGGTCCTTTATCATGTCATGTTATTTATCAGATAGTGACTGTGGTTCTGTTGCATAGTGCTTTGGATATATGTGGAAAACGATATATCCCACTGAGGAAAACTGGACAATAACAGTAGAACAATGCCCATAACAGCACATGTAGAATCACATGCTAGCTCATTTATAGGATGCGTGTGATCTGTTATCAGTAGTGCCAGGAGTTTTTTCCTGACCACATGACCTGACCAGGTAAAAGTCTTTGTCTAGCTGCGTCACAAGACTTTACTGTAGAGTTGACCTTTTCCTCTACTTGGCGCCAGGAGGAGCTATAGTCTTTGTGTGCCTTTACAGGGTTAAAGCCCTAAAAAGGAGCCCTTATTGTGAAGCCAGGACTCTTAATGTGAAGCCAGGCCATGTGAAAGTAGTCACTGTTCAATGTTTGTGTGAATAAGGGTGTCAGCCATAGGAACAATAAACTATGATCAAACCCAGCCTGCCTAACTGGAGGCCTTTGATTACATTGTTTTAGCTTGCCTTGCACATTGAACACCAGTCATTGGCTCGCAAAACTGCCTCTAACTTCCTTCATACTGGACACAGAGACATAGACATAGAATTGGTATCCACAAGTTCATCTGACTCTGGGGATGTAGATAAAGGGCATTATTGCCAAAATCCCGAAGTATGTCTTTAAGAGACTGATACAGACATGAGGTCACTGGACAATAAAATAAAGAGCTTTCCCTCTCTCGATCTCTCCTTCAAGCATTTTGCTACACCCGCAATAACATCTGCTAAACACGTGTCTGTAACAAATACAAATTTGATTTGAAGGGCTGTGGTTCTTGAAAGCAAATAAACAAAATGCAAATGATGCTGCTTTCTCAGGGGCGATGATGTTTCACCAACATAGACTGAGACAGTGCCTCCTGTTCATTGGACAGTTTTTAGAGGTTAGCCGAGTCCCCGGTGAGCTCCTTATGGTGAGATATCACACCAAAATACCCTTTAACAGCTAGGAAAGCAGTGTTGCTGTTCGTTTTTATAAACTTCCAATAAAAACCATACATCTTTAAGTTCCCTGCCATAGTCACAGTTCAGACATAGGATAGTTTGAGTGTTGTTTCTGTTCACAGAAAGATGATTTGACGCTTGTGGGTTTGTGGTGAAGCCTTGTACGGCTTCTTCTTTCCCTGCTATAGACAGCCAGTCTGTGTGGGTTGGTTTCTGTCCTCAGGCTGGGTCAGGGAAACAGTAGGAGCAGTGAAATGTCAGGAAGCGAGTCCTAACTCGCCCTCTGCGTCGGCCGAGGTCTGTATGGAGGCTGACTGACGTGAGGATTGGGAAGGTGATGATCATACAATTATATGAATTAACAAGTCCAATCATTCATTCAACCTCTTCAGATGTGTGCATCCTCTTTCTGTAATGAAGTGGTACAGTATGTATAGTAGGCAGGGGCGCAACTTTGGTTTTAGAAGTGGGGGGGACATAATATACTTCAAACAGCCTACCCGACCACTCGGAGGCGTCCGCATGGTCCTAAAGCTCACCATTGCCTCGGTTTGTATCACATTCCAATGATAAAACTGGGGGGGACAAAAATGCAATTTCAGAATGTGGGGGGGACATGTCCCCCCCGTCCCCAGTGAAAGTTGCGCCCCTGGTGGTAGGCAACACAGTACCTTCACGAAGGCTGTGTGAGTGATACAGTATGGCTCACATACTTTCATAACAGTACTGGGCCAATAGCTGATGGCGCAATTGCAGCCACAGGTTAAACTAAAGTACTTGGGAGAAGCAAATGCCTTGTGCTTTCTTTCTTACTTTATTCATAGAACAGAATAACTAATACGTTTGTTTCACAATGCCATGTTTATGGCCCATTAGTCTGAGACTGGGCGTAAAGGCCAGGTCCAGACAGACAGACTGTGCACGGCACCAGCTCCTACCACCGTGCCACAGCTCCACGAAATAGAGCCTGTGCGGTTGCTAAGAGAACGGGCCCAATGCAAACACAGCAACATCTACTGCAATGATCTAAGAGAGAGGCGGACCGGCCGGGCAGTGGAGCCCCGTCTCAGCCTGGCACCAAGCCTCCCCTGGAAACCCCTCCACCAGGGGAGACGAGTTGGAGTTGGAGGGGGAAGGAAAGAGTGAATGATAGGAGGGCGAGGGAGAAGATCAGGAAAGTGAAAGGAGAGGGATAGGAGAGGGAGAGTGAGATAAAGGAGAGGAGGGGATGGGTAAGAGAGATACAGAAACAGACAAATTGCAGGTGTGAAATCAGCCCACACACTCGCCCCTGAAATCTGTTCCCCTCCCAACGAAAACAGCATGGGTTTCGAGCTAAAATAATCACATTTGTTTTTGATGAGGCTAGAAGTTGTGATGTATAGTCAGTCAAGAGCTGTTATAGATAAGGTGAAACTGCCATTTAGTTTTTCCACTATTTATATGTATGTACAGTGCATTCAGAAAGTTCAGACCCGTTGACTATTTCCACATTTTGTTACGTTACAGACTTATTCTAAAATGGATTACTTTTTTTCTCACCAATCTACACACAATACCGCATAATGACAAAGTAAAAAGTGTTTTTCATAAATTTTTGCTAAAATTAAAACTAATATCACATTTACATGAGTATTCAGACCCTTTACTCAGTACTTTGTTGAAACACCTTTGGCAGCGATTACAACCTCGAGTCTTCTTGGGTATGATGCTACAAGCTTGGCACACCTGTATTTGGGGAGTTTCTCCCATTCTTCTCTGCAGATCCTCTCAAACTCTGTCAGGTTGGATGGGGAGCATTGCTGCACAGCCATTTTCAGGTCTCTCCAGAGATGTTCGACCGGGTTCAAGTCAAGGCTCTGGCAGAGCCACTCAAGGACATTGAGACTTGTCCCGAAGCCACTCCTGCATTGTCTTGGCTGTGTGCTTAGGGTCGTTGTCCTGTTGGAAGGTGAACCTTTGCCCCAGTCTGAGGTCCTGAGCGCTCTGGAGCAGGTTTTCATTAATGGTATCTCTGTCCTTTGCTCCCTTCATCTTTCCCTCGATCCTGACTAGTCTCCCAGTCTCTGTCACTGAAAAACATCCTCACAGCATGATGCTGCCACCACCATGCTTCACCATAGGGATGGTGCCAGGTTTCCTCCAGACGTGACGCTTGGCATTCAGGCCAAAGAGTTCAATCTTGGTTTCATCAGACCAGAGAATCTTGTTACTCACCTTTTGGCAAACTCCAAGCGGGCTGTCATGTGCCTTTTACTGAGGAGTGGCTTCCGTCTGGCCTTTCTATCATAAAGGCCTGATTGGTGGAGTGCTGCAGAGATGGTTGTCCTTCTGGAAGGTTCTCCTATCTCCACAGAGGAACTCTGGAGCTCTGTCAGAGTGACCATAGGGTTCTTGGTCACCTCCCTGACCAAGGCCCTTCTCCCCCGATTGCTCAGTTTTGCCGGGCGGCCAACACTAGGAAGAGTCTTAGTGATTCCAAACTTCTTCTATTTACGAATGATGGAGGCCACTGTGTTCTTCAGGACCTTCAATGCTGCAGACATTTTTGGTACCCTTCCCCAGATCTGTGCCTTGACACAATCCTGTCTCGGAGCTCTACGGACAATTCCTTCGACCTCATGGCTTGGTTTTTGCTCTGACATGCACTGTCAACTGTGGGACCATATATAGACAAGTGGGTGCCTTTACAAATCATGTCCAATCAATTGAATTTACCACAGGTGGACTCCAATCAAGTTATATAAACATCTCAAGGATGATCAATGGAAAGGATGCACCTGAGCTCAATTTCGAGTCTCATAGCAAAGGGTCTGAATACTTATGTAAATAAGGTATCTGTTTTTTTATTTTTAATACATTTGCAAAAATGTAAAAAAAAACTGTTTTTGTTTTGTCATTATGGGGTGTTGTGTGTAGATTGATGAGGGGGAAAATAATGTAATCCATTTTAGAATAAGGCTGTAACGTAACAAAATGTGCAAAAAGTCAAGGGGTCTGAATACTTTCCCAACTCACTGTACACTGTATTAGCATTTGTATACGAGATGTAGGCTATTGTATATGCCTGTATATATAGTTCTGGTCTGTCCTTAGCCTATGTCACTATCATATTCTATGTCACTATCATATTCTGTTCTATATAGAAAGAACATGGACCCTGATACTTGATACATTATGGTGATGTATATCCAAGACCAACATAGCACGCAGAACACATCCAATACGGGTATCAAGGTGATGCTTTAATTGACCAAGTTCCAATGATATTGTCACTCCTATCTCCTCCTTTACAAAAGACACTAAAATTGAAACATTTTCAAAGAGTAAAAAAGTAGTAAATATCGTTCAACCGACGAGGGCTATACCAGAGAGAAAGCATGGCAAGAATCCAAATCATATTCATGACGATCATAGATAAAATATACATATTACTATTTACATTTAGTAACACAGAGATTGACATCAATTATAATATATGTATATATTAAGATCTGTCATTTACAAAAATCATAATGCATTATATCACAGAGAAAGGTTATCCATAACCTTGGCTTTCAACAACAATTCTCAACCCCACGTTTTGCAACACTCTGACCCAAGCAAAAACATATATAATATTGTGTTTGGTCAATTTATTCTAGATGGGTGGTTTCTTTCGTTGTGCAAGGGCCTTCTACAGCCTCTGATTGGAAGTCTCGACTGCCAGTCAGTTGCCGTGGATATCAGGGAGATTAGTTTGATTAGTTGTGTTGCTTAGTTTGCTTCTGTTTCGAAAATCCACACGTCTACTGTACGGCTTTGCTGTTCAGTGTTTTAAGTGAGGGCCAGGTAGTAAATTAGTGTGTAACAATCTATAAACTGCTATGGTCATCCCAGACTGAAAGAAAGCTTCAGAACGTCAACCTTTCAGAGCTTCATAAGAGCATCTCCTAAAGGCCTCCACATCCCAATTGCTTTCAGTTACCATACCAGGCCAAAACACTAGAACCAATCTCCAAGCCTGTTCAAGTCAGAGCTTCAAAAGTCAAAGATTTCCATAGTTCAATTTAATCCAAAGTGGTGATGGTAGATGTATCATAACTTACATCAGACACAACACATGAAGGATCCAAACATCACAAGACATGATTTCGGGCATCTACAGATGATGGAGAAAGCCAAAGCACTGACTGATCAGATTCTTCTCAGAGTTTAGACATATCCTTGAATCCTTTCACACTCCCTATCATCCTGACTCTCAAAACAAAAACGTCTTCCACTAAACCCTGGAGTGGATCACACGGCTGTGCAACCAGCTGCTACTACAACCCCACAACCAGGGTGGACTAGAATCCAGAATCAGGACCTGCCCTCTCTCTGACCCTCCTCCCCTCAACCCTTCCCCCGCCCAGCCCCTACAGGCCTCAGTGCCAAACCTTAACACCAGGCCTCATCACTGTCCCAGCTGGCACGGCCTTGGGTGGATTAGATCAGCTGGATTTGGGGATAATCATCTTAGGCCATCTCATTCACACACACTGACGAGAGCTCCCATCAGCTCTTTAACCCAAGGCTACTGACCCTGCAGGGCCTGGTCCCTCCTCACACGGCAGGCCAGCCAGCCCTAACATAGATAGTAACACAACAACACTGGCTTTGGCCTGGCTCTCTATCTGAAGAGCTACCCATCAGGCTGGGATGTTGGTCTGGGACATGCATGTTTGTTTGTTTGTTTGTATGCATGTGTGTGTTTGCTTGCCATTGCGCGTGTGTCTGGTGGTGTCCATCCATCCCCAGTGACATCCTCCTCCAGTCCAGACACACACAGAGCGCAGAGGGGCAGGTCAGGCTACTCCTACAGCCTCACCCACACTCCTCTACTACCTCCACTCTGGAGGCTGCTGGGGTGTGTCATCAGGAGGGGAGGGGAGGACAGAGGTCCATGGTAAATCAAAGTTGCACACTCACCCACACACTCGCCTCCCTCCCTCCCATCCACCCCCATTCAATCCCCAACCGAGTTACGGACGACGCTTCGTCTTTCAGTCCCAGCCGTTGTCCTTGATCATGTGGGCCAGCTCGATGATGAACTTGCCCTCCTTGTACTTCTGACTGCTCTCAAAGGCATGCTCCTGTGGGGGAGTGTCAGGGTGGGGAAATAGACGGGGTGAGGGAGGGAGAGAGGGGAAAAAGAGGGAGGGGGAGAGAGGGAAAGGGAAGAGAGAAGAAGGAAGGGAGAAAGCAGATGAGGCTTTTCCAGGATGAGAGACTTCACACTCATTGCCACTGAAAACAAATGTAGTCAAATGTGTTTTTACTGTACATCTCAATATCCTATTTAGTCTTTCCTATTCAAGCAGAGAGAGGCGTTATCAGGTTTCACGGTCTGGAAGTCCACTGGGTCAAGCGTCTGTGGAACTTGGACGACGGTGTAGAAACAACCGTGTCAGGGATATTAATGGCCTCGCCCCGCGTTTCGTTATATCTGGGCAGACGTGTGAGGTATGTGTGAGTCATAAACCCCCCCACACACACACACACACACACACACACACACACACACAGGGGTCTGAGGGGGAAGTGGCAGTGAAGCCATGCTGATAAACGGGACAGCTGGTATGTGGAGCGGCTGTGTGTTCCACATTGACCTGCTGCTAGAAATTACACCTTTTCTAAGTACTAAACATGGATGCACAATTATATTTCAGTGCAAATATAAAGCTGTCCACATCTATTAATAATATATATATATATATATATATATACACACACTGCTCAAAAAAATAAAGGGAACACTAAAATAACACATCCTAGATCTGAATGAATGAAATAATCTTATTAAATACTTTTTTCTTTACATAGTTGAATGTGCTGACAACAAAATCACACAAAAATTATCAATGGAAATCAAATTTATCAACCCATGGAGGTCTGGATTTGGAGTCACCCTATAAATTAAAGTGGAAAACCACACTACAGGCTGATCCAACTTTTATGTAATGTCCTTAAAACAAGTCAAAATGAGGCTCAGTAGTGTGTGTGGCCTCCACGTGCCTGTATGACCTCCCTACAACGCCTGGGCATGCTCCTGATGAGGTGGCGGATGGTCTCCTGAGGGATCTCCTCCCAGACCTGGACTAAAGCATCCGCCAACTCCTGGACAGTCTGTGGTGCAACGTGGCGTTGGTGGATGGAGCGAGACATGATGTCCCAGATGTGCTCAATCGGATTCAGGTCTGGGGAATGGGTGGGCCAGTCCATAGCATCAATGCCTTCCTCTTGCAGGAACTGCTGACACACTCCAGCCACATGAGGTCTAGCATTGTCTTGCATTAGGAGGAACCCAGGGCCAACCGCACCAGCATATGGTCTCACAAGGGGTCTGAGGATCTCATCTCGGTACCTAATGGCAGTCAGGCTACCTCTGGCGAGCACATGGAGGGCTGTGCGGCCCCCCAAAGAAATGCCACCCCACACCATGACTGACCCACCGCCAAACCGGTCATGCTGGAGGATGTTGCAGGCAGCAGAACGTTATCTACGGCGTCTCCAGACTGTGTCACGTCTGTCACATGTGCTCAGTGTGAACCTGCTTTCTTCTGTGAAGAGCACAGGGCGCCAGTGGCGTATTTGCCAATCTTGGTGTTCTCTGGCAAATGCCAAACGTCCTGCACGGTGTTGGGCTGTAAGCACAACCCCCACCTGTGGACGTCGGGCCCTCATACCACCCTCATGGAGTCTGTTTCTGACCGTTTGAGCAGACACATGCACATTTGTGGCCTGCTGGAGGTCATTTTGCAGGGCTCTGGCAGTGCTCCTCCTGCTCCTCCTTGCACAAAGGCGGCGGTAGCAGTCCTGCTGCTGGGTTGTTGCCCTCCTACGGCCTCCTCCACGTCTCCTGATGTACTGGCCTGTCTCCTGGTAGCGCCTCCATGCTCTGGACACTACGCTGACAGACACAGCAAACCTTCTTGCCACAGCTCGCATTGATGTGCCATACTGGATGAGCTGCACTACCTGAGCCACTTGTGTGGGTTGTAGACTCTGTCTCATGCTACCACTAGAGGGAAAGCACCGCCAGCATTCAAAAGTGACCAAAACATCAGCCAGGAAGCATAGGAACTGAGTGGTCTGTGGTCACCAACTGCAAAACCACTCCTTTATTGGGGGTGTCTTGCTAATTGCCTATAATTTCCACCTGTTGTCTATTCCATTTGCACAACAGCATGTGAAATGTATTGTCAATCAGTGTTGCTTCCTAAGTGGACAGTTTGATTTCACAGAAGTGTGATTGACTTGGAGTTACATTGTGTTGTTTAAGTGTTCCCTTTATTTTTTTGAGCAGTGTATATATACACAGTGGGGAGAACAAGTATTTGATACACTGCCGATTTTCCTACTTACAAAGCATGTAGAGGTCTGTAATTTTTATCATAGGTACACTTCAACTGTGAGAGACGGAATCTAAAACAAAAATCCAGAAAATCACATTGTATGATTTTTAAGTAATTAATTTGCATTTTATTGCATGACATAAGTATTTGATCACCTACCAACCAGTAAGAATTCCGGCTCTCACAGACCTGTTAGTTTTTCTTTAAGAAGCCCTCCTGTTCTCCACTCATTACCTGTATTAACTGCACCTGTTAGAACTCGTTACCTGTATAAAAGACACCTGTCCACACACTCAATCAAACAGACTCCAACCTCTCCACAATGGCCAAGACCAGAGAGCTGTGTAAGGACATCAGGGATAAAATTGTAGACCTGCACAAGGCTGGGATGGGCTACAGGACAATAGGCAAGCAGCTTGGTGAGAAGGCAACAACTGTTGGCGCAATTATTAGAAAATGGAAGAAGTTCAAGATGATGGTCAATCACCTTCGGTCTGGGGCTCCATGCAAGATCTCACCTCGTGGGGCATCAATGATCATGAGGAAGGTGAGGGATCAGCCCAGAACTACACGGCAGGACCTGGTCAATGACCTGAAGAGAGCTGGGACCACAGTCTCAAAGAAAACCACTAGTAACACACTACGCCGTCATGGATTAAAATCCTGCAGCGCACGCAAGGTCCCCCTGCTCAAGCCAGCGCATGTCCAGGCCCGTCTGAAGTTTGCCAATGACCATCTGGATGATCCAGAGGAGGAATGGGAGAAGGTCATGTGGTCTGATGAGACAAAAATATAGCTTTTTGGTCTAAACTCCACTCGCCGTGTTTGGAGGAAGAAGAAGGATGAGTACAACCCCAAGAACACCATCCCAACCGTGAAGCATGGAGGTGGAAACATCATTCTTTGGGGATGCTTTTCTGCAAAGGGGACAGGACGACTGCACCGTATTGAGGGGAGGATGGATGGGGCCATGTATCGCGAGATCTTGGCCAACAACCTCCTTCCCTCAGTAAGAGCATTGAAGATGGGTCGTGGCTGGGTCTTCCAGCATGACAACGACCCGAAACACACAGCCAGGGCAACTAAGGAGTGGCTCCGTAAGAAGCATCTCAAGGTCCTGGAGTGGCCTAGCCAGTCTCCAGACCTGAACCCAATAGAAAAATCTTTGGAGGGAGCTGAAAGTCCGTATTGCCCAGCGACAGCCCCGAAGGATCTGGAGAAGGTCTGTATGGAGGAGTGGGCCAAAATCCCTGCTGCAGTGTGTGCAAACCTGGTCAAGACCTACAGGAAACGTATGATCTCTGTAATTGCAAACAAAGGTTTCTGTACCAAATATTAAGTTCTGCTTTTCTGATGTATCAAATACTTATGTCATGCAATAAAATGCAAATTAATTACTTAAAAATCATACAGTGTGATTTTCTGGATATATATATATATACACACACACATATACACAGTTGAAGTCAGAAGTTTACATACACCTTAGCCAAATACCTTTCAACTCAGTTTTTCACAATTTCTGACATTTAATCCTAGTTAAAATTCCCTGTCTTAGGTCAGTTAGGATCACCACTTTATTTTAAGAATGTGAAACGTCAGAATAATAGTAGAGAGAATGATTTATTTCAGCTTGTATTTCTTTCATCACATTCCCAGTACGTTCATCTCTAGGAGACAGAACGAGTCTCCTTCCTGAGCGGTATGATGGCTGCGTGGTCCCATGGTGTTTATCCTTGCATACTATTGTTTTTACAGATGAACGTGGTACCTTCAGGCATTTGGAAATTGCTCCCAAGGATGAACCAGACTGTCTGTAAACAATTGTTGGAAAAATGACTTGTGTCATGCACAAAGTAGATGTCCTAACCGACTTGCCAAAACTATAGTTAGTTAACAAGAAATTTGTGGAGTGGTTGAAAACGAGTTTTAATGACTCCAACCTAAATGTATGTAAACTTCCGACTTCAACTGTATATATACATACACTATCAGTCAAAAGTTTGGACACACCTACTCATTCAAGGGTTTTTCTTTATTTAAATTTTTTTTTACATTGTAGAATAATAGTGAAGACATCAAAACTATTAAATAACACATGGAATCATGTAGTAACCAAAGTGTTAAACGAATCAAAATTTTGGATGTTTCCACCCCCATGCTTCACAGTAGGTATGGTGTTCTTTGGATGCAACTCAGCATTCTTTGTCCTCCAAACACGACGAGTTGAGTTTTTACCAAAAAGTTATATTTTGGTTTCATCTGACCATATGACATTCTCCCAATCCTCTTCTGGATCATCCAAATGCACTCTAGCACACTTCAGACGGGCCAGGATTTGAGTCCCTGGCGGCGTAGTGTGTTACTGATGGTAGGCTTTGTTACTTTGGTCCCAGCTCTCTGCAGGTCATTCACTAGATCCCCCGTGTGGTTCTGGGATTTTTGCTCACCGTTCTTGTGATCATTTTGACCCCACGGGGTGAGATCTTGCGTGGAGCCTCAGATCGAGGGAGATTATCAGTGGTCTTGTATGTCTTCCATTTCCTAATAATTGCTCCCACAGTTGATTTCTTCAAACCAAGCTGCTTACCTATTGCAGATTCAGTCTTCCCAGCCTATTGCAGGTCTACAATTTTGTTTCTGGTGTCCTTTGACAGCTCTTTGGTCTTGGCCATAGTGGAGTTTGGAGTGTGACTGTTTGAGGTTGTGGACAGGTGTCTTTTATACTGATAACAAGTTCAAACAGGTGCCATTAATACAGGTAACGAGTGGAGGACAGAGGAGCCTCTTAAAGAAGAAGTTACAGGTCTGTGAGAGCCAGAAATCTTGCTTGTTTGTAGGTGACCAAATACTTATTTTCCACCATAATTTGCAAATAAATTCATAAAAAATCCTCTTGGAAGCCTCCCTGACCAGTTTTCTTCTAGTCTTTTCATAAATTTTGGAGGGACGTCCAGTTCTTGTTAATGTCTCTGTTGTGCCATATTTTATCCACTTGATGATGACTGTCTTCACTGTGTTCCATGGTATATGTAATGCTTTGGAAATTATTTTGTACCCTTCTCCTGACTGATATCTTTCAACAATGACATCCCTCTGATGCCTTGGAAGCTCTCTGCGGACCATGGCTTTTGCTCTGAGATGCAACTAAGAAAATGTCAGGCTGATATTTATTTGTGATTAATCAGAGTCACTTTAAATGATGGCAGGTGTGTAATGACTTCTATTTAACATGAGTTTGAATGTGATTGGTTAATTCTGAACACAGCCACATCCCCAGTTATAAGAGGGTGTGCACACTTATGCAACCAGGTTATTGTAAGGTTTTTATTTTTCATTTTCCCCCCTCGAAGATTTTAGTTTGTTTTTCAGTTGAATTGTTCACATTATAGGTCACATTAACAGTGGAAAAAGTTCTGACATGATTTATCTCATTCTTTTACATCACAAAAACATGGCATTTTAACAGGGGTGTGTATACTTTTTATATCCCCTGTATATACATACACACACACACACACACACACACACACACAGTACTAGTTCCACAAATTTCACCTGGTGCTAGAAATATCGCCTTCACCAAGTACTGGAGGCACACTAACTGTATGTACTGTAACTGTTGTTCTGTTTCAGTACAACTCAGATTGATGTCCACATCTATATCCTTATATACAGTGGGGGAAAAAAGTATTTAGTCAGCCACCAATTGTGCAAGTTCTCCCACTTAAAAAGATGAGAGAGGCCTGTAATTTTCATCATAGGTACACGTCAACTATGACAGACAAAATGAGAATTTTTTTTCCAGAAAATCACATTGTAGGATTTTTTATGAATTTATTTGCAAATTATGGTGGAAAGTAAGTATTTGGTCACCTACAAACAAGCAAGATTTCTGGCTCTCACAGACCTGTAACTTCTTCGTTAAGAGGCTCCTCTGTCCTCCACTCGTTACCTGTATTAATGGCACCTGTTTGAACTTGTTATCAGTATAAAAGACACCTGTCCACAACCTCAAACAGTCACACTCCAAACTCCACTATGGCCAAGACTAAAGACCTGTCAAAGGACACCAGAAACCAAATTGTAGACCTGCACCAGGCTGGGAAGACTGAATCTGCAATAGGTAAGCAGCTTGGTTTGAATAAATCAACTGTGGGAGCAATTATTAGGAAATGGAAGACATATAAGACCACTGATAATCTCCCTCGATCTGGGGCTCCACGCAAGATCTCACCCCGTGGGGTCAAAATGATCACAAGAACGGTGAGCAAAAATCCCAGAACCACACGGGGGGACCTAGTGAATGACCTGCAGAGAGCTGGGACCAAAGTAACAAAGCCTACCATCAGTAACACACTACGCCGCCAGGGACTCAAATCCTGCAGTGCCAGACGTGTCCCCCTGCTTAAGCCAGTACATGTCCAGGCCCGTCTGAAGTTTGCTAGAGTGCATTTGGATGATCCAGAAGAGAATTGGGAGAATGTCATATGGTCAGATGAAACCAAAATAGAACTTTTTGGTAAAAACTCAACTTGCATCCAAAGAACACCATACCTACTGTGAAGCATGTGGGTGGAAA
This sequence comes from Coregonus clupeaformis, assembly GCF_020615455.1. Classification (NCBI taxonomy): domain Eukaryota; kingdom Metazoa; phylum Chordata; class Actinopteri; order Salmoniformes; family Salmonidae; genus Coregonus; species Coregonus clupeaformis. The sequence continues at coordinate 20,521,867 of NC_059196.1, read as the reverse complement.
CATCATGCTTTGGGGCTGTTTTTTCTGCAAAGGGACCAGGACGACTGATCCGTGTAAAGGAAAGAATGAATGGGGCCATGTATCGTGAGATTTTGAGTGAAAACCTCCTTCCATCAGCAAGGGCATTGAAGATGAAACGTGGCTGGGTCTTTCAGCATGACAATGATCCCAAACACACCGCCCGGGCAACGAAGGAGTGGCTTCGTAAGAAGCATTTCAAGGTCCTGGAGTGGCCTAGCCAGTCTCCAGATCTCAACCCCATAGAAAATCTTTGGAGGGAGTTGAAAGTCCGTGTTGCCCAGCGACAGCCCCAAAACATCACTGCTCTAGAGGAGATCTGCATGGAGGAATGGACCAGCAACAGTGTGTGAAAACCTTGTGAAGACTTACAGAAAACGTTTGACCTGTGTCATTGCCAACAAAGGGTATATAACAAAGTATTGAGAAACTTTTGTTATTGACCAAATACTTATTTTCCACCATAATTTGCAAATAAATTCATTAAAAATCCTACAATGTGATTTTCTGGAGAAAAAAAATCTCAATTTGTCTGTCATAGTTGACGTGTACCTATGATGAAAATTACAGGCCTCTCTCATCTTTTTAAGTGGGAGAACTTTCACAATTGGTGGCTGACTAAATACTTTTTCCCCACTGTATTGGCTACATTATATATAGGCTACATTAGATATAGGGTACATTATACAGTATATAGGCTACATTATATATAGGCTACATTATACAGTATATAGGCTACATTATATATAGGCTACATGACATATAGGGCCTACTTATTCTGTATATATAAAAACAGATTTTATATTTTTGAATGAATTCTAATCCTTTGTCTAATTTGTGATTGGATAAGCAGTTGTTCTTGTTGCTGGTCAAACTGGTCTTGAATCACTACAGTTATCTCAGTGTGGACAGCCCAGCTCTGGTCCATCATGAATGGCCACCATCTCTGAACTAGGAGAAGGAGGTCAAGTTGGTTGAGTACTTCGAAAATGAATAGGCCTACATCATGAGAAATATCCCCCTTAGATCAAGATTGGGACTGCAAGGAATCCCTTTACTGAGTCAGCCTATGTACTGTAATGTTACACTGATGTTAGGAATGATGGGCCCAAAATAGTCTTGGGGTCCAAAATGAAGACCAGAACTCATCCATGTCAATACGATAACATGAAAAGTGAAGTAGGGCCTGCACACTCAATTGTTCCAAAACCTTTATTAGTTAATAGCGTTTCAATCCTACAATGATCTAATAAGGTAATAAAGGTAATAATGTGCCCGTGCCTGTCCTCTCTAACTCTAGGTACAGTATCTGCCATTGTTCTAACCTCCCCTGACGTGCACACTCTTACTCACATATTTCCAACCCAGAGTTGTCTTGCAGTTCTCACAGTAGATATCTGCCACAGCATGCAGCCCCGTGAGCAACACCCTCTCTTCCGCCGGCCCACACCCCACGTTCACCCTAAGAGAGAGCGAGAGAGAGAAGGGAGAGAGAGCGAGAGAAAGCAAGCTCATCAGCTGTTCGATTCGTAAAGGTTGCCTGTCTGTACTGAGTCATAACACGCCCACTCACACACTAGATATTATTACCCAAAGGCACTTCATACTGAGCTAGATAGGGACCATGTTCATACAGTAGAAATGAGCATCTTCATTTCATACTCATTGTGAGCTGAGGACTGGATCATGGCTGTACTGTAACTATATGCAGACACACTGATACTCACACTGAGTTGAACAGATAAGCTCTCCCTTGGCTGCCCTGGAAAGACTGCAGGAAAATATGATAAGTAGGTTAAAAAGGAGGAGGAGTATCCTCAGCAGTCAGCATTAAAGCCACAATCTGGAGTTTTTGTTTCAGCCCCGCCACTTCATTGACATGATCATTAAACAGCAGGAAATATCCCAGATTTTGCCTTTAAAGTAAGACTGACTGACTGACAGACATGTGCTTTTTGTACAGGTGAGGGTTTACTTTACATAGTGTAGCACATGGGAAAAGTAATATTCTAACACACACACACAAGCTGTAGAAGTAAGATGGCGGTGAAATGAGCCACACAGAGGTGCAGTAGGCTCGTTTCCAGTCTGAAAGTGCAGCATCAGCTGTAATACTAGGTCCAAGTGTGAAGGAGTCTGCCAGCAGAGCTTTAAGACAGACGCAGCAAGCACTCAATACCTTTCTAGTTATTACAGTGCGATTCATTGAATGTTCAAATTAATCTATAAAAAACTACAGTATTTATACAGTGTATCCTTTATTTAACCAGGGAAGTCAAGTAGACATGGACATCTCTTTCAAGTAAGCCCTAGAGCCCAACAGTAGCATGTTCTCTCATGCTCTCTCTTGGGAATGACTTGTACATTAGGGCAGTGTTTCCCTTACATACCTGATTCAGCTAATCCCCAAACCCTTGATTAGTAGAATCAGGGTCAAGTTCAAAACAGTGTCTACCTGGACTTGTCAAACAAGAAACACTCATTTTCTGTTGTAAAACGTTTGGAAACTTTTTCAGTTGCATGCCCTAATGAACACCACACAGGTGTGTTAGTGCTGGGCTTCAAAGAGTGACTGCCTATAAAAAGCAACAAATCTCTTTGAAAACGGCCTATGTGGCATCGATATGAGTCAGATACAGTTATTCTAGTGTCTAAATTGACTACAAAGTGTAAATAGGATCATTTTGGTTATAAAGTCAGTCTCGTCTAAAATGGAGTTTGGAACATCCGTGCGTCACAACGGGTAAATTACAATGTCTATTTGCCCACTAACATGGGGTGAACAGCTGTGGTGATTGCTCTTAATCCAATAGCATAGACAGTGAGACAGACCTGCCCAGCAGCTCTGACTGTTTACATAAGACAACACTTCGCGCATTTTCTTACTTGAAAAATACTGCACCAAACACCTTAGATGTAAAATTGCGCAACTAAAACATCCTCGGCAAAAACGTCAAACTTAATTACAGATTTCTTGAGTTATCTTAGATTCATTCTGGGGATTTTGAGGAAAGTTAAATAGGCTTCAGTGTCTCATAGGGGACAAACATCATTAACCAAACGCGGAATCGGTCAGGAAACACACCTCCAAGACTGAAATCTAGTTTTTCTAATGAGCAACAGAAAAACGTATGTGCCATTAGGGGTGTTCAGTGGCTCTTTAAAGGAAATGTGGAATAGATTGAGGGAAACACTATTAGAGCAAGCAGTGTCATTAGGGGATGGACGGTTGTGGTCGGTATGTTAAACAGTCAGTGTTCACCTTGGAGATGAGCTCATCGTGGTTGGCCAGGTGCGCTCTGCAGTGGATGCAGCTGTAGGTTCGGTGGCAGCTGGGCAGGTAGGCCTGGAAGGTCTTGGAGCGCGTCATCCTGACCATCGGGTGGGGCGGGGTGGGGGGGCGGTGCAGAAAGGGGCTGCCGGCCCAGCTAGGCTCGCAGGGGAAGCACCGCAACACACAGGTGAGGGCCGTGGTGAGGGGCGGGGCGGGAGGCACACACCTGGTGAAGCGGAGCACAGGAGATACACACTGATGAAGCTGGTCTATAGTCGAAACCTCGTTGTTGTTTTTTTATCTAATCCTTGTGTAGATTGTTGGCAACACAGCACAAACATATCTGGGTCCAGGATCATCCATGTGTGGATATAAAGAGATTTTAACTCAAGTGCCTTGGATTTTTGATATATGAGTTCCCACAGGGATACCTTTACATTGCTGCATAATGCATATCATTGTCTATCTTTAGATACTGTAAGATATGAAAATCTGTTAGCCTCCATTTGTTCTCTGCATATGAATTCATGTTCAGTAGGCAAATTACTTTGCAGTGGAGCATGTCAGAGCATGAATGTGTATGTAGCCTATGATAGATGAAAAATGTCAGGTATTCTTTACTGAGTCAAGCATAGACTGATCTCATGATCATTGTATTATACTGAGAGACAGTAGCCTAAAAATAATTGAACTTTAGACTGTTAACACAAAGAGGCTTGTGAGGGAAAGACTGTGTGCTATAAGCCTTTAAGACATGCCCTTGTTTTCTCTGTAGGCTTCTGCCTCTGAGCCAACAGTGTGGGACCGGGGCATAAAGAGACCACTCAAAGGTCTTGCGCGCACACACACACACACACACACACACACACACACTTTAACCCCAAAGCCTTTTCCTTTCTCTCTGTCATTTTAGGACAGAAATGTGAGGATAAGGCTAAAGCACAGCTTAGCACAGATCCAAGTAATCTCCACAATCTCCATAGACTCCAATTAGGAACAGGTTGTTACTCTAAACCAGGGTTGTGGTCAATTCCATTTCAATTCAGGAAGTAAACTTGAAATTCCAATTCCACATTTACCTCATTGAAACGCATTAAGGAATATTGGAATGAGAACTTCCTGAATTGACCCCAACCTTGCAGTAAATGAGGTTGCAATGAGGGGGCAATGAGGTTAACCTAGTCAAACAGCCTTGGTTAGAGACATGTATATCTGTCATCTAGCAGGTTCAAAGCCTGCCCTGACATTATCTTGAAATATGGAGCTAAATACTGCTCCAATGTATTTAGTTACAGTTTACTATCAAAGCAATTATGTACTCTATGAATCCAATATATTCCGGCGCTAATGGATGACGTGTCAACCACACTCTGTAATGGGTGGTTTGATTACCTAGGTCTATTTCTGATTTGATTACCTAGGTCTATTTCTGGTTTGATTACCTAGGTCTATTTCTGGTTTGATTACCTAGGTCTATTTCTGGTTTGATTACCTAGGTCTATTTCTGTCTCATGGGGATATCTCACACACACACACACACACATAGAAACACACACTTACAAAGCAGTGTTGATATAGTATGTTGATATGGGAAAATCAAGTATTGTGAAAGAGAAGCCTTATGTCACTGCCTTTTGACTCACTGAGTCACTTTCCCACTTTCCTTCCAAAGGATCCATTCCCAAGCTTTTCCAATGTATGTCAGTGACTTGAGAGATGAAATGAGAGCGGAGTCTCATGTGCATTACAAACGGAGAGACCAGCTTGTCTGCACAAATCACATTAGCCTTCCAAATCACCTCCATTGGTAATGATTTTCCACCCTCGACTCATATAGAAAAATAATTTGTCCAGGTCTCTCAGTTATAAGACATATTATAAACTGGGTGGTTCGAGCCCTGAATGCTGATTGGCTGACATCCGTGGTATCTCAGACCGTATACCACAGGTATGACAAAACATTTATTTTTACTACTCTAATTACGTTGGTAACCAGTTTATAATAGCAATAAAGCACCTTGGGGGTTTGTGATATATACCACGGCTAAGGGCTGTTCTTAAGCACGACACAACGCAGAGTGCCTGGATACAGCCCTTAGACGTGGTATATTGGCCATATATCACGAACCCCTGAGGTGCCTTATTGCTATTATAAACTGGTTACCAACGTAATTAGAGTAGTAAAAATAAATGTGCATAAGTAGTAAAAATAAATGTGCATAACTCCCGAGTGGTGCAGTGGTATAAGGCACTGCATTGCAGTGCTAGCTGTGCCACTAGAGATCCTGGTTCGAATCCAGACTCTGTCGTAGCCGGCCGCGACCGGGAGACCCTTGGGGCGGCGCACAATTGTCCCAGCATCGTCCAGGGTAGGGGAGGGAATGGCCGGCAGGGAAGTAGCTCAGTTGGTAGAGCATGGCATTTGCAACGCCAGGGTTGTGGGTTCGATTCCCACGGGGGGCCAGTATGAAAAAAATAAAAAATAATGTATGCACTCACTAACTGTAAGTCGCTCTGGATAAGAGCGTCTGCTAAATGACGTAAATGTAATAAGAACAGCCCTTAGCCGTGGTATATTGGCCATATACCACACCTCCTCTGGCCTTGCTTAATTACATCTCCATGTGACATATGTATAGAAAGAGTGTAACAGATATAGAAATAGCAGGTGAATATATTCACTTGTATCTAACATTTTATAGTTCAACTCAACGTGTTGCACCTGTTGTTCCTTAGGTGAGAGGCTGACCGACACATTGAAGAATCCTCCACTAATTTTCATACACCAGATCATCTTTTGATGTGCTCATCTAAAAAAGGATCTCTTTCAAGACCCAGCATTTGTTTGTAGACTAAATGCAGCCACTACAACAACACAGCACAGCAAGTAGAGGCTCTACCCTGCTTTGCACCAAAGCCTCTTTGTTTCATATCACAGAAGAAAATCTAAGACAGCTAAGAATAAGTCCAAAGACTAACCAAGACAAATTCTCTCCCTGTCAAATAATTCTTCAAAGATAACAGAGATGGGATCCACCAATGCTGTCTGAGCTTGCAAAAACTGTCAGCGTGTTTTTCTGACACATTATCATCACCTTCTTCTCCCGTTTCTGTCTGCCTCACCCCTGAAGGCTGATGTTCTGAGCTGTCTGGTATTGGTATAGTCTGGGTGCCACGCTACATGCCACATCACTTACCAGCCAAAAGGTCCTCGCTCGTATCACAAAAACAACCTTGCTTATGTAACCGGAGAGGAGCTGCTGCGGTCGCTCGGTCGAACAGTCAGAGGGACAATGATAGTGATAGCAGCCGGGGGAGAGAGAGAGAGACGGACCGGGGAGCATGCGTCCTTGTGTTTGGGGCCCTAGCTGTCCTTCATAGCACACAGCCCCACAGCTCCAATGGGAGGCTTTATGTAGTTTCCTCTCTCTCTCTCTCAATCAGTGTTTCAGGGGCAACAGACAGCATAGTGATGTGTTACATCACTGACAGCAACAGACCAAATCTCAAATCCCCTTATCTGATCTTGAGGGTGGACAATGTAATCCTTTGGGGTTTCCCCTTATTTGATCTGTATGAGCCTTCGAGGGGCGGACATAACTGTTATGGTGCGTGTACCTCTGCATATTATTGTTTCTATGATTGTCAGAAACCAATGAGTAGCCTGTTAGTCTACCTACCCATTCATACATTGAAAGTGGTGGTGGACCGGTGTGTGTGTGCGCGCGCACATGTTTGTGCATGAAATCATGTGTCCAGGTGTCACGTGTGTTGTTGGCTGTGTGTCTGGTTGGGGGCTTGTGTATTTGCACACATGAATCTGGTCAGACAGTGGCTGCCTGGATAACTGTATGTAGGGCAGACCTTTAGCCACCACAGATGGTGGGGATGCCTCAGTTTAGCAATGCAAGGAAGTTGATTCAACATACACACACGCCTGCAGGCACACACACACATATACACATACACACCTTGTTCATGAGTGTGTTACATGATCCAAAATGTTGTCTTGTGTTGTGTGTACAGTAACATGTCATTTTTTGAGAAAACATCTGTCTTGACATTTTGATGCAGAAAAAGTATTTACTCAGCATTGCCTTTTATCATCACACTTGGAATAGTCCTATTCAGGAGTTGAAGTGCTATGTTAAGGCGACACGTGTCTATTAGCGCCAGTTGTCTATAGGATACATGCAAATAAATAACTTGACAACGGTCAACTAGAGGAATAGGCTACAGGCGATTCAACACCCAACACAGAAGCCATAATACACATGACCCATTTAGCGACAATGTACCGATTGGCTACAGCAACCGGCAGGCCAAACCTTTGCTAAAAATGCGCCCTAGGGCAAGCAACCTTAGATTAATGTTACACCCGGTCATTTAACTCCCAGGAACTCTCCCTTATTGCCTTATGTTCACTGGCGTAGCACACACCCCGGGTTTGGGGTCCCACCGGAGGTCGGGCACCCTCAGATAGCATGATTATCATTTTTTAATTACATGAAATTAGTTTTAAAACTGCAACATGTACTCTCAGCCTCATGACAAAATGTGTAAAATAGCATGAGATTAGCTATACAACTGCAAATATTTCTGCATATGACGATATTGATATTGTCAGCAGGCTGAATTATGTTTACGCACTCGATGCTCCCATACCGTATTCCTTCCTGCGGCTGCTGGTGGCGCAGGATCAGGCCACGCGTAACGTGTAATAATAATAACAACCAGCTCCACTGCAGACCTCGAGATCCCATCCATGCCCGCAACATAAACAACCAGCTAGCAACATTCTGAATTGCATTGGGCAATTCAATTATAATAGCCTATTCAACCATAATATATATTATGGCAAGATATATATATATATATATATATATATATATATATATATATTTTATTATGGCAAGGATTTACATAGATTTACCTCTGACTAGAAGAAAAATGTTGATCACTTAAGAAGTCGCACCTCCTCGTTTTCCTCGTAGCAATGCCAAACCTAAATCCTTCTTCGCATTTCTTTCTAGGTAAATTTCCTCTCCAGCCCTGGCAAGTCGTGCACACGCAATGTTTTTAAGCGCGCAGTGCCCAGACCGAGTTTGATGTAATTGCACAGAACCACACTGTACTTCGTCTGGAGACAAATTGACAGCCGTACCCGCCAACCAATATAGCGATAAGGCATAGCAACACTGCGCTTATTGGTTATGAATAGACAGGAGCAACCAATACTCTAGCTTGTACTGTTAGGCTGGCTACCTGCAGTTCTATTCAGTTTTAGGACAGAGACAGACCTGTATTGAAAAATTTGCTGAGGAAATATATATCATTCAGAAATTGTGTTGAAATTATGTAAATAGGCAGAATAGGCACAGCAATGGACTTCAACAACTCAACTTTTGATCCAAGATTAACCCTTCATATTACTTGTTTTTACGTTCGGTGGGCTCTCCTTGTACCCTACTTCAGGGTTTACCAAATTCGGTCCTGGGGGCACGTTTTCTTTTTTGTCCTACCACTATACAGCTGATTCAAATAATCAAAGGTTGATGATGAGTTGGTTATTTGAATCAGCTGTGTAGTGCTAGGGCAAAACGGATAGTTTGTTTACAATCTTTATTTAACTGATTGCTGCCTCCTAGTGGTGGTTTTAAACCACACTCACGATAAGAGGTTAAAGTAAAAGTTGTGTGTGAAAACAGAGCAGCGCCATCTGATGTTTATACTTGGGGACGTGCTGTTTGATAAACAATCTAATTTCACTCCAAATGGCTTCAACATCTATAAACTTGACCTGAGTTTAACGGTAATTTAGCCGGAATCTTGAGAGACATGAGACATAGATGCGTTGCTTTTTCTGTTGATATGCTTGATTGGTGTATTTTATCCATTGTGTTTTAGATTCTGTTGTAAATCTTTACTGACTGATGTCTGGAGATTTTTTGTTGTAACATACCATATCTCCGGATGTTAGAGGGATTTAAAGCCTAGCGGTTAAGAGCGTTGGACCAGTAACCGAAACGTCGTTGGTTCGAATCCACGAGCCGACTAGGTGAAAAATCTATCGATGTGCCCTTGAGCAAGGCACTTAACCCTATTTGCTCCTGTAAATCGCTGTGGATAAGACCGTCTGCTATATGACTAAAATGTACATATACATTTCCAACTATTTCACGTGTTGGACTTTTATTTTGAAACTGGAAAATGGCACAAGAAGTCGATATATGACGTGCTAGAGAAGTTCTAGAAGCACCAAGGTTGCCATTTTTGTCTGGTGAGATGAGCAAAGGGGTCATCAAAAAACTTTTGATTCAGCTAGCTATCTTACTGGAAGTCGAATAAACTTGTTAATTTTAGTATTAGATTGAGGACACAATTTCAATGGATTATGAGTGGTTTTTTGGGGTGTCTGTACTTTACTATTTATATTTTTGACAGCTTTTACTTAACTATATTCCTAAAGAAAATAATGTACTTTTTACTCCATACATTTTCCCTGACACCCAAAAGTACTAGTTACATTGTGAATGCTTAGCAGGACAGGAAAATTGTCAAATTTACGCGCTTATCAAGAGAACATCCCTGGGGGGTCGGGGTGGGTGGGGCCCATGGCAGCACCCGCTGCTCGTTGAGAAGAGTAAGAACGATACGTGCTTTCACGTCAGAGTCTCCAATAACACCAGAGAAAGTCGCTAGATTTGTCGCTAGCCGCTTTTTTGAAAATGTGTTGCTAGAGGGGTCTGAATACTCGCTAAATATAGCGACAAAGTCACTAAGTTGGCAAACCTGCTCACTAAACACACATGCTTCATTTGTAAATGATGTATGCGCGTTGGAGTGTGCCCCTGGATAACGTACATTTAAAAAACAAGAAAGTCATGATTCAAAGGACGCATGACTCGACCTTCGCCTCTCCCGAGCCCGTTGGGGAGTTGCAGCGATGAGACATGATCGTAATCACGAAATTGGGGAGAAAAATACTAAATAAATCACATTTACATAAGTATTCAGACCCTTTACTCAGTACTTTGTTGAAGCACCTTTGGCAGCGATTACAGCCTCAAGTCTTCTTGGGTATGACGCTACAAGCTTGGCACACCTGCATTTCCTGCCATCCAGGACCTCTATACCAGGCGGTGTCAGAGGAAGGCCCTCAAAATTGTCAAAGACTCCAGCCACCCTAGTCATAGACTGTTCTCTCTGCTACCGCACGGCAAGTGGTACCGGAGTGCCAAGTCTAGGTCCAAAAGACTTCTCAACAGCTTCTACCCCCAAGCCATAAGACTCCTGAACAGCTAATCATGGCTACCCAGACCTAGGCGTTACTCTTGACCCTGATCTCTCTTTTGACGAACATATCAAGACTGTTTCAAGGACAGCTTTTTTCCATCTACGTAACATTGCAAAAATCAGAAATTTTCTGTCCAAAAATGATGCAGAAAAATTAATCCATGCATTTGTTACTTCTAGATTAGACTACTGCAATGCTCTATTTTCCGGCTACCCGGATAAAGCACTAAATAAACTTCAGTTAGTGCTAAATACGGCTGCTAGAATCCTGACTAGAACCAAGAAATTTGATCATATTACTCCAGTGCTAGCTTCCCTACACTGGCTTCCTGTTAAGGCAAGGGCTGATTTCAAGGTTTTACTGTTAACCTATAAAGCGTTACATGGGCTTGCTCCTACCTATCTTTCCGAGTTGGTCCTGCCGTACATACCAATACGTACGCTACGGTCACAAGACGCAGGCCTCCTAATTGTCCCTAGAATTTCTAAGCAAACAGCGGGAGGCAGGGCTTTCTCCTATAGATCTCCATTTTTATGGAACAGTCTGCCTACCCATGTGAGAGACGCAGACTCGGTCTCAACCTTTAAGTCTTTACTGAAGACTTATCTCTTCAGTAGGTCATATGATTGAGTGTAGTCTGGCCCAGGAGTGTGAAGGTGAACGGAAAGGCTGGAGCAACGAACAGCCCTTGCTGTCTCTGCCGGGCCGGTTCCCCTCTCCACTGGGGTTCTCTGCCTCTAACCCTGTTGCAGGGGCTGAGTCACTGGCTTGCTGGTGCTCTTTCATGCCGTCCCTGGGAGGGGTGCGTCACTTGAGTGGGTTGAGTTACTGACGTGATCTTCCTGTCTGGGTTGGCGCCCCCCTTGGTTTGTGCTGTGGTGGAGACCTCTGTGGGCTATACTCGGCCTTGTCTCAGGATTGTAAGTTGGTGGTTGGGGATATCCCTCTAGTGGTGCGGGGGCTGTGCTTTGGCGGAGTGGGTGGGGTTATATCCTTCCTGTTTGGCCCTGTCCGGGGTTTCTTCGGATGGGGCCACAGTGTCTCCCGGACCGCTCCTGTCTCAGCCTCCAGTATTTATGCTGCAGTAGTTTATGTGTCGGGGGGCTGGGGTTAGTTGGTTATACCTGGAGTACTTCTCCTGTCTTATCCAGTGTCCTGTGTGAATTTAAGTATGCTCTCTCTAATTCTCTCGTTCTCTCTTTCTCTCTGAGAACCTGAGCCCTAGGACCATACGTCAGGACTACCGGGCATGATGACACCTTGCTGTCCCCAGTCCGCCTGGCCTTGCTGCTATTCCAGTTTCAACTGTTCTGCCTGCGGCTACGAAACCCCTACCTGTCCCAGACCTGCTGTTTTCAACTCTAAATGATCGGCTATGAAAAGCCAACTGAGAGACCTGAGCCCTAGGACCATACGTCGGGACTACCGGCCGTGGTGACTCCTTGCTGTCCCCAGTCCGCCTGGCCTTGCTGCTATTCCAGTTTAAACTGTTCTGCCTGCGGTTATGGAACCCCTACCTGTCCCAGACCTGCTGTTTTAAACTCTAATGATCGGCTATGAAAAGCCAACTGAGATTTATTCCTGATTATTATTTGACCATGCTTGTCACTTATGAACATTTTTGAACATCTTGGCATGGTTCTGTTATAATCTCCACCCGGCACAGCCAGAAGAGGACTGGCCACCCCTCATAGCCTGGTTCCTCTCTAGGTTTCTTCCTAGGTTTTGCCTTCCTAGGGAGTTTTTCCTAGCCACCGTGCTTCTACACCTGCATTACTAGCTGTTTGGGGTTTTAGGCTGGGTTTCTGTACAGCACTTCGAGATATTAGCTGATGTAAGAAGGGCTATATAAAATAAAATTGATTGATTGATTTGCACTGCCCCCCACCCCATCCTTTTTACGCTGCTGCTACTCTGTTAATTATTTATGCATAGTCACTTTAACTCTACCCACATGTACATATTACTTCAACTACCTCAACTAGCCGGTGCCCCCGCACATTGACTCTGCACCGGTACCCCCCTGTATATATAGCCTCCCTACTGTTATTTTATTTTACTCTGCTCTTTTTTTTCTCAACACTTTTTTTGTTGTTGTTTTATTTGTACTTTTTTTGTTAAAAATAAATGCACTGTTGGTTAAGGGCTGTAAGTAAACATTTCACTGTAATGTCTGCACCTGTTGTATTCGGCGCATGTGACCAATAAAATTTGATTTGGGGAGTTTCTCCCATTCTTCTTTGCAGATCCTCTCAAGCTCTGTGAGGTTGGATGGGGAACGTTGCTGCACAGCTATTTTCATGTCTCTCCAGAGATGTTAGATCGGGTTCATGTCCGGGCTCTGGCTGGGCCACTCAAGGACATTCAGAGACTTGTCCCAAAGCCACTCCTGTGTTTTCTTGTCTGTGTGCTTAGGGTTGTTGTTCTGTTGGAAGGTGAACCTTCGCCCCAGTCTGAGGTCCTGAGTGCTCTGGAGCAGGTTTTCATCAAGGATCTCTCTGTACTTTGCTCCGTTCATCTTTCCCTCGATCATGACTAGTCTCCCAGTCCCTGCCGCTGACAAACATCCCCACAGCATGATGCTGCCACCACCATGCCTCACCGTAGGGATGGTGCCAGGTTTCCGTCAGACGTGACATTTGGCATTCAGGCCAAAGAGTTCAATCTTGGTTTCATCAGACTAGACAATCTTGTTTCTCATGGTCTGAGAGTCCTTTAGGTGCCTTTTGGCAAACTCCAAGCGGGCTGTCATGTGCCTTTTACTGAGGAGTGGCTTCCGTCTGGCCACTCTACCATAAAGGCCTGATTGGTGGTGTGCTGCAGAGATGGTTGTCCTTCTGGAAGGTTCTCCCATCTCCACAGAGGAACTCTGGAGCTCTGTCAGAGTGACCATCGGGTTCTTGGTCACCTCCCTGACCAAGGCCCTTCTCCCCCAATTTCTCAGTTTGGCCGAGCGGCTATCTCTAGGAAGAGTCTTGGTGGTTCCAAACGTATTTTATTTAAGAATGATGGAGGCCACTGTGTTCTTGGGGACCTTCAATGCTGCAGAAATATTTTGGTACCGTTCCCCAGATCTGTGCCTCGACACAATCCTGTCTCGGAGCTCTACGGACAATTCCTTTGACTTCATGGCTTGGTATTTGCTCTGACATGCACTGTCAACTGTTGGACCTTATATAGACAGGTTTGTGCCTTTCCAAATAATGTCCAATCAATTGAATTTACCACAGGTGGACTCCAATCGTTGTAGAAACATCTCAAGGATGATCAATGGAAACAGGATGCACCTGAGCTCAATTTCGAGTCACATAGCAAAGGGTCTGAATACTTATGTAAATAAGGTATTTCTGTTTTTTATTTTTAATAAATGTATCAAAAATGTCTAAAAACCTGTTTTCGCTTTGTCATTATGGGGTATTGTGTGTATATTGATGAGGAGCGTTGTTTAACAAAATGTGGAAAAAGTCAAGGGGTCTGAATACTTTCCGAATGCACTCTATTTGTCCTTAGGTCCTGCAGATGTTGACAATGCACGCAGAGAGAGTTCAGCCGCAGACAGTGACCCCCCTGCAGGAGACGGAGAGGAAGTAAAAACAGAGCCCACATCAAGAGACACTGAAACTGATGAACACATCAATGATGCTCTCACTGATCAAAACACAGGGCAATAGAACAAATGAAGAAGTTTCATCTACTGATGTAACAGAAACTACAGAGTGCAGCAGCCTCAGAACAAACATATATTTCCCAAAAGGAAGAAATCCTTTAACTGTGACCAGTGTGGGAGGCGTTTTCATCTGAGCAGCTTTCTGAAACTGCACAAGCGAGTTCACACGAGAGAGAAGCCTTTCTGTTGTGGCCACTGTGGAAAGAAGTTTAAATACTTAACTTCTCTCAACAAGCATGTCTTGGGTCACTCAGAAGGGAGGACTTTCGGCTGCACAGTTTGCGGAAAGACATTCCGTGAGGAGAGAGCAGTAAAGTCACACGAGTTTGTTCATTCAGAGTCAAAACCATTCAACTGTCTGACTTGTGGACAGGGTTTCACAACAAGAAACAGTCTTATGGTGCACCAGAGAATTCACACAGGTGAAAAACCATATAGCTGCGCTATGTGTGGAAAGAGTTTTGCACAATCCAGTTACCTCACGACACATAAGAGAACACACTCCCTCGACAAGCCATTTAGATGTGCTCAGTGTCAAAAGGGTTTCATGACTGAGCGGGCATTGAAATCTCACCAGGTAGTGCACACGGCTGAAGGCAATTAAATGTGAGATATGCGGAAGCAGTTTTGGTCACAAGGTCAACCTTAAAAGACACAGTTTGATTCACACAGACACTAAACCGTTCAGCTGTAAGGTGTGCGGAAAGCAGTTCAACCAATCCAGCACCCTCAAAGGACACATGCAGGTACACGAAGGATTGAAGGCCTTTATGTATGACATTTGTGGAAGAACGTTTGTATACAATTACGCTCTGAGAAACCAGCAGCAGACACACATGGATGATGAAAACACAGGACAAACACAGGACAAACACAGGAAACCACAAAGTTGTGAGATATGTGGGAGGCGCTACAGCTCCATTGGGACACTTAAAATACACCAGCTTCTTCACACAGGTGAGAAGCCGTTTGTTTGCTCTACATATGGCAAAACCTTCACCCAGCGAGCCGCTTGTGTCATACATTAGAAGGTTCACACTGGAGAGAAGTCTCACGTGCGGCGTGTGTGGGAAGAGCTTCAGTTTGCCAAACAGTCTTAGACGACATGAACAAATTCAAACTGGCGAGAAACCTTACACATGTGAAACTTGTGGGGTGACCTTCCGTATCAGCGGTAACCTTAAAAGGCATATGTGGGAGAGAGGCCCTTTAGCTGTGAAGTATGTGGGAAAATGTTCAGCCAAGCTAATAATGTCAAAGCTCACATGCAGGTCCACAAAGGAGAAAAGCCATACTCGTGACAATTGTGGAAAAAGCTTTGCCTATGTAAGACATTTCAAAGAACACAAGTGTGCCAGTAGATAACCATTTGCAGCACTGTGAGGATTGTATCACAACATTTATAGCTAGGGGTACCTACATGGTTGACATCATGTCATTGTTATCAACTTTTATTAGAGAGTGGGCATTAAAAAGTAAGTCTGTTAGTTTTAGGGTTGATGATGCTGTAAACCGATATCTGGGCATTTGTTGAGCAGGAAGATTACATGGTCTCAGTATTATCATTCCAAGTGATTTATTTGTACCAAAACTTTTTTTGTTCTTTTGCACTTTTTGTCAAATCGCATAAGCTTATTTTTTCTTTAAGGGACACATCGACATTTACTGGGGGGAGGGGTGGTCCAAAATAGGGGAAGAGGCGACTCCGGGATGCTGACCTAAACAGAGGTGCAAAGAAAAAGTCCAGTGTCTGTGTTCTTTTGCCCATCTTAATCTTTTCTTTTTATTGGCCAGTCTGAGATATGGCTTTTTCTTTGCAAGTCTGCCTAGAAGGTCAGCATCCCGGAGTCGCCTCTTCACTGTTGACGTTGAGACTGGTGTTTTGCGGGTACTATTTAATGAAGCTGCCAGTTGAGGACCTGTGAGGCGTCTGTTTCTCAAACTAGACACTCTAATGTATTTGTCCTCTTGCTCACTTGTGCACCGGGGCCTCCCACTCCTATTTCTATTCTGGTTAGAGACAGTTTGCGCTGTTCTGTGAAGGGAGTAGAACACAGCGTTGTACGAGATCTTCAGTTTCTTGGCAATTTCTCGCATGGAATAGCCTTCATTTCTCAGAACAAGAATAGACTGACGAGTTTCAGAAGAAAGTTCTTTGTTTCTGGCTATTTTGAGCCTGTAATCCAGATACTCAACTAGTCTCAAGAAGGTTTTCAGCTGTGCTAACATAATTGCAAAAGGGTTTTCTAATGATCAATTAGCCTTTTAAAATGATAAACTTGGATTAGCAAACACAATGTGCCATTGGAACACAGGACTAATGGTTGCTGATAATGGGCCTCTGTACGCCTATGTAGATATTCCATTAAAAATCTGCCGTTTCCAGATTCAATAGCCATTTACAACATTAACAATGTCTACACTGTATTTCTGATCAATTTGATGTTATTTTAATGGACAAAAAAAGTGCTTTTCTTTCGAAAACAAGGACATTTCTAATTGACCCCAAACTTTTGAACCGTAGTGTATATCTGTATAGCAGATGCTATAGCCTACAAATAAATACATTGTGAAGCATTTGCGAGTGCGACACACTAGCCTGGTAGGGAGTCAGGGACATTAAGCGCTCAGCATTTAAACCACTTTGTTGTATTAAATCATTATAGTCTATAAATTGCACATAGGCTGTGACTTAGAATTAAATAGAAATTAAACGAAAAATGCCTTATTAGGCTCAGTCTACAGTGACTTTGAGTAAATTTTTAGAAACACCAGTTTGGCCAGAGTCTGTGGCTTCAGGCTCATGCGATGATGCCTGGAGAGCAGGCCAGCAGCTGAGAATATCCTCTGCTCTTGCAGAGCCACCGGGGATGCTAAACACCCTTTTGGCCACTCTCGCCAGGCTGGGCAGGGATGCAGAGTTTTTTATATATATATATATATATATATATATATACAGTGGGGGAAAAAAGTATTTAGTCAGCCACCAATTGTGCAAGTTCTCCCACTTAAAAAGATAAGAGAGTTTTTCATCATAGGTACACATCAACTATGACAGACAAAATGAGGGAAAAAAATTCAGAAAATCACATTGTAGGATTTTTAATGAATTTATTTGCAAATTATGGTGGAAAATAAGTATTTGGTCAATAACAAAAGTTTCTCAATACTTTGTTATATACCCTTTGTTGGCAATGACACAGGTCAAACGTTTTCTGTAAGTCTTCACAAGGTTTTCACACACTGTTGCTGGTATTTTGGTCCATTCCTCCATGCAGATCTCCTCTAGAGCAGTGATGTTTTGGGGCTGTCGCTGGGCAACACAGACTTTCAACTCCCTCCAAAGATTTTCTATGGGGTTGAGATCTGGAGACTGGCTAGGCCACTCCAGGACCTTGAAATGCTTCTTACGAAGCCACTCCTTCGTTGCCCGGGCGGTGTGATTGGGATCATTGTCATGCTGAAAGACCCAGCCATGTTTCATCTTCAATGCCCTTGCTGATGGAAGGAGGTTTTCACTCAAAATCTCACGATACATGGCCCCATTCATTCTTTCCTTTACACGGATCAGTCGTCCTGGTCCCTTTGCAGAAAAACAGCCCCAAAGCATGATGTTTCCACCCCCCATGCTTCACAGTAGGTATGGTGTTCTTTGGATGCAACTCAGCATTCTTTGTCCTCCAAACACGACGAGTTGAGTTTTTACCAAAAAGTTCTATTTTGGTTTCATCTGACCATATGACATTCTCCCAATCCTCTTCTGGATCATCCAAATGCACTCTAGCAAACTTCAGACGGGCCTGGACATGTACTGGCTTAAGCAGGGGGACACGTCTGGCACTGCAGGATTTGAGTCCCTGGCGGCGTAGTGTGTTACTGATGGTAGGCTTTGTTACTTTGGTCCCAGCTCTCTGCAGGTCATTCACTAGGTCCCCCCCGTGTGGTTCTGGGATTTTTGCTCACCGTTCTTGTGATCATTTTGACCCCACGGGGTGAGATCTTGCGTGGAGCCCCAGATCGAGGGAGATTATCAGTGGTCTTGTATGTCTTCCATTTCCTAATAATTGCTCCCACAGTTGATTTCTTCAAACCAAGCTGCTTACCTATTGCAGATTCAGTCTTCCCAGCCTGGTGCAGGTCTACAATTTTGTTTCTGGTGTCCTTTGACAGCTCTTTGGTCTTGGCCATAGTGGAGTTTGGAGTGTGACTGTTTGAGGTTGTGGACAGGTGTCTTTTATACTGATAACAAGTTCAAACAGGTGCCATTAATACAGGTAATGAGTGGAGGACAGAGGAGCCTCTTAAAGAAGAAGTTACAGGTCTGTGAGAGCCAGAAATCTTGCTTGTTTGTAGGTGACCAAATACTTATTTTCCACCATAATTTGCTAATAAATTCATTAAAAATCCTACAATGTGATTTTCTGGATTTTTTTTCTCAATTTGTCTGTCATAGTTGACGTGTACCTATGATGAAAATGACAGGCCTCTCATCTTTTTAAGTGGGAGAACTTGCACAATTGGTGGCTGACTAAATACTTTTTTCCCCCACTGTATGTATATATACAGTACCAGTCAAAAGTTTGGACACACCTACTCATTCAAGGGTTTTTCTTTATTTTTACATTGTAGAATAATACTGAAGACATCAAAACTATGAAATAACACATGGAATCATGTAGTAACCAAAAAAGTGTTTAAAAAAATCTAAATATATTTTATATTTGAGATTCTTCAAAGTAGCCACCCTTTGCCTTGATGACAGCTTTGCACACTCTTGGCATTCTCTCAACCAGCTTCACCTGGAATGCTTTTCCAACAGTCTTGATGGAGTTCCCACATATGCTGAGCACTTGTTGGCTGCTTTTCCTTCACTCTGCCGTCCGACTCATCCCAAACCATCTCAATTGGGTTGAGGTTGGGGGATTGTGGAGGACAGGTCATCTGATGCAGCACTCCATCACTCTCCTTCTTGGTAAAATAGCCCTTACACAGCCTGGAGGTGTGTTGGGTCATTATCCTGTTGAAAAACAAATGATAGTCCCACTAAGCCCAAACCAGATGAGATGGCGTATCGCTGTAGGTAGCCATGCTGGTTAAGTGTGCCTTGAATTCTAAATAAATCACAGACAGTGTCACCAGCAAAGCACCATCACATCTCCTCCTCCATGCTTCACGGTGGGAACCACACATGCGGAGATCATCCGTTCACCCACACCGCGTCTCACAAAGACACGGCGGTTGGAACCAGAAATCTCAAATTTGGACTCCAGACCAAAGGACAAATTTCCACCGGTCTAATGTCCATTGCTCGTATTTTTTGGGCAATCAGGTCTCTTCTTTTTATAGAAGTGGTTTCTTTGCAGCAATTCGACCATGAAGGCCTGATTCACACAGCCCCCTCTGAACTGTTGATGTTGAGATGTTTCTGTTACTTGAACTCTGTGAAGCATTTATTTGGGCTGCAATTTCTGAGGCTGGTAACTCTAATGAACTTATCCTCTGCAGCAGAGGTAACTCTGGGTCTTCCATTCCTGTGGCAGTCCTCATGAGAACCAGTTTCATCATAGCGCTTGATGGTTTTTGCGACTGCACTTGAAGAATCTTTCAAAGTTCTTGAAATGTTCTGTATTGACTGACCTTCATGTCTTAACGTAATGATGGACTGTCGTTTCTCTTTGCTTATTTGAGCTTGTTACGTTCTCCCCTAGGGTGTAGCTCGTCTGAGGAGGAGACGTAAATGCTTGTGCCTGCGCACACAATGTAAACTAGATGGATGGGGAAGAAATGTGCAGTGTAACTAACTAAAATAACCAGACACAACAACCAGAACTCAATGTTAGCCCTCTGGGGACGTTTAGAAAGGTACTAAACAAAATAATATACAACACCCATAAAGAAACAGTAATAAAACAAAGACCAATCAAACAAACCAGGGATGGTAAGAGAAGGGAATGTTTGGGAACGGGGTCCATGTAATGAAAGTAAACAAAAGGTCCCTCCACTTCTACACACCTAATCCTTCCTAACACACTCTAAGCCTTAACCCGCTTTCCTACCTGTTACCACAAATACAGGGGTGACACTTGCCCGGCTAACCTAGTGTGTAAAACAGTGGGTTATCTACGTATGAATGTACACCCATGGGCAGAACTACCTTTCCCTTCTCCAGGACCCAGGTAGGGTGGAATACAGCAGGAGGACAGGCTGGAACACAAACAAAGATAAATCAAAACAACCAATAACCAAATCCTCAGACAAACAGCCAAACAAAAAAGTGCCCCCTCTCTCTCTTGAGCTCACACAGCAAACAGTTTATATACTCTAGTCAATCAGTCACTCAACCACAGCTGCCAGGACTCCGGACCGAAGCCACGCCCACCATCGTCAGCTGCAACTCAGCACACCTGTAAAACCAGAACACACAAACAGAACAACCATTCTGTTACTTGAACTCTGTGAAGTGACACTGTCTGTGATTTATTCTTCAAAGGAAGAAAAACATGTCACACGTAACAGAGCTGTTCTTGCCATAATATGGACTTGGTCTTTTACTAAATAGGGCTATCTTTTGTATACCCCCCCCCCCCACCTTGTCACAACACAACTGATTGGCTCAAACGCTTTAAGAAGGAAAGAAATTCCACAAATGAACTTTTAAGAAGGCACACTTGTTAATTGAAATGCAAACCAGGTGACTACCTCATGAAGCTGGTTGAGAGAATGCCAAGAGTGTGCAAAGCTGTCATCAAGGCAAAGGGTGGCTATTTGAAGAATCTCAAATATATTTTGATTTGTTTAGCACTTTTTTGGTTACTACATGATTCCATATGTGTTATTTCACAGTTTTGATGTCTTCACTATTATTATACAATGTAAAAAAACTGTCAAAATAAAGAAAACCCTTTGAATGAGTAGGTGTGTCCAAACTTTTGACTGGTAGTGTATATGTAGGCCTAAAGGTTTTTAGGCAAAATAACCCAATCAAAACGGAAAGCTCCTTGAAAGTTGGAATATGCCAGGCCTATTGGGCCAAAATCAATGATGGCCTATTGTATAGATTGTATGAAGGAAACTTAAAAGATCTGATTTTTCGTTTATAAATACTTTGCTACAATGACACACTTAATTAGCTACTGTCGTAGTAAATATATTATGTTATAGCTTGGTCTGACTAAAATCTTGTGCATAACCCATCTTGTGTTGGGCCTTTGGATTTAATACAATGCACAAAGACTTCTATCTTGTCGGCCTTATCAGCAGGTGGCTATGGACAACACCCACGCCATAGGTCTCTCAGTTCTCCCAACTCACGAAGTTATTGCTCTGAGGACATACACACACACACCCCCACACACACACACACATACACACACACACACACACACACATCATCATTGTTAAACATACACACATACACACACACACACATACACACACATACACACACACACACATACACACACACACACACACACACATACACACACGCACACACACACACACACATCATCATTGTTAAGCACACACACACAAAAACCCCCTTCTCTTAGGCTGAACATCTGAAGACAGAGAACCCGACTCAGAGCCAATGCAATGGAAGTGACCTCGACCAACTCATCAGGACCAATCAGAAGATCAGAACTACTAGAATCAACCTACTTTATTTTATTGTATAAAATGTCAGCACACAATGTTTAGGGGCTCGCTCTCTCAGATATCTCCCTACGAGGTTGACGAACGGGTCCGTGCACGCTATTTACAGATATCTTTACCTCTGAATAAACTGCCTCATATTATACAATTATCCACCTTGTCCGAAAGTCTCTACTTGGTCTCCGTTCTCCAGTAAACTTGTGATCATCAACAAACTTGGTAGCAGAGGATGGTTTTCTAACTCTGAATTCGGTCCATAAAAGTTGATAGAGACAGGAGACAAGTAAGAGACGGATCTGAAAGGGACGGGTGACCTGTCCGCAGGAGCAGCCGGAATCCAGCTCGCCTCAGGAAACTGATCTAGACGGCCGTCAATACAAAGGTAAGCAGAACCTGTTAAAACAAAATCTGCATATTGTATTATAGGATAAACCAAAATTAAGATCAGTAGTACTGGGCGTGAGTATGGATTACTGATAAATTTATAACATATCTATTATGACTCAAAAGGCACATATGTAAAGATATCTGA